>NC_133326.1:166024651-166356412 GCF_042186555.1 Aquarana catesbeiana
GGAGCTCATTATCTGCAGAAAAAAAGGAGTAGCCATGGGAGCAAAATTTGCTCCCAGCATGGCCAACTTATTCATGGCTAAGTGGGAGGAAGATGTGGTACTACATGATAGAGGTGATGAACTTATTTTTTGGAAAAGGTTCATCGACGATATTCTTTTTATATGGGACGGGGACATTGAATCTGTCATGACTTTCCTGTCCTTTTTGAATAATAATGATAGAGGCATCGTTCTCTCTCATGAGGTCAACTCCACCCAAATTCACTTTCTGGATTTAAACATAACCATAGATAATGGGAGGATTATTACATCTACATATTTTAAAACGACAGACAGGAACGGATATATTCCACTCGACTCCTGTCATCACCGTTCCTGGCTGTCAGCAGTCCCAAAGGGACAATTTTTGCGGCTCAGGAGAAATTGTTCCAACCTGGAGGATTATAATAAAGAAGCTCAGGTTCTTAGATCCAGATTTTTAGACAAGGGCTATGATGGTCAGGTCCTTGATTCATTAATAGTAGAAGTAGGAAACAGGGATCATCAGACTCTCTTAGTTGACAAATTACCACAAGTAGAGAAAAGGGAGGATTTCGAGTTAGCCTTTTTAACCACCTACTCTAGCCAGCATTGGGCCATAAAACGCATAATTAAAAGACATTGGCCTGTCATTAAGAAAGACAGGATTCTGGGGCCGCTATTGGCCGATAAACCTTGTGTGCTCTTTAGGGGTGCCTCTAATCTTAGGCATTTCATAGCACCTAATGTTCCAGATCCACCAGTAAGACCTTCTTTCTTTGGAGATCTAAAGGGCTTCTATCCCTGAAGAAAGTGTCAAGTTTGTAGTATTAATGCTTTCAGGGGGAGAAGATTAACTGAGTTCACATCAACAGGAACAGGTACTACATATTCGATCAAATCCTTTATCACCTGTACTACAAAGTGTGTAGTGTATCTTTTAAGGTGCCCTTGCAGGTTAGAATACGTGGGACGCACCACTAGAAAGTTACAGGTGAGACTTGGGGAGCATGTTGCCAATATCCGAAGGGGTTTTGACAAACATAATGTTTCAAAACACTATGACCTCAAACAACTACGTTTTTTGCCCTCGAAAAATATATACCACACTGGCGAGGTAGCAATGGTAAACGTAGCATATCTAGAAGTGAGACTAACTGGATATATAAATTGGGCTGTCATGTGCCTATGGGTTTGAATGTGGAGTGGGACATCAACTGTTTCATCAACAATGGTTGATGTTTTTGGTTCCCCCTTTTTGGTGTCCCCTCCACATTCTTGGTTAACAGGACTTCCCAATCTTGTTCTTCAGGAGAGGACTATCCTGGTTTCTATATTATTTAGATCACGAAGTCTTTAGAGTAATTCCTCTAACCGGAATATTATATATGTCTTCACCTTCAAAGGGCGATTTTTATTTTATTATATTTTATTTTTATAAAAGCAAACTATCTCATTTTGCTATATTATCCTGATTTCTAGCAATTTATTCGGTTTGATATACTATCTAAAGTGTTATGCTTTGTTATATTTTTGATTGTATGGGGAGAAATCCCCCTAATTTGATGATTGTTGAATCATAAATGTTTTTACCTTGAAGGGTGATGTGAATCGGCCTTCAGCCATTTGTACAATTTTTTATATATTTTTTGCATTTTTTATTGGGTTTAGAATATTAATTAAATTTAACCCTGAAGTAATATCCTAGTTGTCCACAAGATGGCACTAGGAAAGGTTTATGCTGTCCTATGCGTTCGAACTAGGCTAATCAGCATCTGAAATAATTGACATACCCCTTGTTAATGCTTCAGCTGTTTTGTAGCTCCGGTAACTATGTGACCAATGGCTGAACTCCTTCGTTCTGCCGCTCGGGTACATAATGCGCATGCGCGGACGTGTAGGCGTGCCCCTGATGATGTCATTTCTGACGAAACGGCCGTAGGGTAGACACGCACGCACGGACTGCGCATGCGCGAACTTTCGTTTTCTGTCGGAGCTGTTTTAAAATACCTTGCAAGGATTTTGTTTATATGGATGCCTGTATGGCAATTTTAATAAAGAAACGTCAAACCTTTTTACACTATTGGAGCATTTCTTCTTTTTTGGATACTTATCATCGCTTATCATCGCTGTGAGTGAACCCCCCTCCACTGATGACAGTCTGATGACAGTTTGCAAATATCCACCTAACGCTTCCGGACAAGATCCATCCACAGAAGGGACAACATCCAGAGTGGAGGTTTTTTCATGCCTTTCTTTAAGGGCTGTCTGGTAAGCCTTAAATCTCTCTATGGTGACGGGTTTATTTGCGGTGGAAGTCACAGAATCATCCAATAGGGATTCTCACATATTTATGGCCACTATATGAAGATTAAGCACGTTTATTTCAGTGAGATAAAGGTTTGCGGTGGTGACAGCCACGCACTTTATTCCACACCTCGGTTTGTGACTGTATAGGAACACCTATGGACAATATATACTAATTTGATTTGGGTATCACTAGTGAATCATTGTGCACAGTGTTTTTCATTTTTATATTTTTCCAGTGTTTGTCTATATTCAGCACAGTTTTTTCAATTATATATATTTTTTCAGTGTTTGTCTATATCCAGCACTGCACTTTTTTGTATATATACTTGCCTGTTTATTGACCAGAAGAACTAGTAGCATGCTTGCCTTAAGGGAATGAGAGCTGCATAGGCTGAAGCTATACTAAGCCAGCTATATTCCCTGACCATACATACATTACAGTACACAGTGGGATGTGGAATACCACATGTTTGAAGCGTAGAAGGGCCCAAAATCCAATAAGCACCTTTTGGCTTTCAAGGGGGGTAAGCTATACATGTGATTTCACTGCTACCTATCGCATTTTCTGAAGTCCAAAAATTCCAGGGCAGTACAAGCACCCCTAAAATTACCCCTCTTTAGTAGAATCCCTAAGGTACAAGGCAATAATAGTGAGTTTTTTGAAGATTAAATTATTTATCACCAGTATTTTATGTATTTTTTTTCTCAAAGTTGTCATTTTAATTAGATATTTTTGACACAAAACACGGGCATACTTAGAATTATACCCCAAAGCACATTCTGCTCCTCCTCGCGAGTATGGGGATACAACACATGTGTGACTTTTTTTGTTCCTTTGTACAGTAAAAAAAACAGTGGTGGTTAAATACTACCAAAATATGTGAACTAAATGATATAGGGGGGGGGGGACTGCTGCTACCACCCAACAAGTACTCAAACACTTGAAAAATCTAAATGTTATAAAAAAGGGGTGCGCTGTTCTAAAATAATAATTAACAATACACAATCTCCTTATTAATTCAGTAATCCTAGTGCTGAGTGCAATAAATGTTGAAAACCACACAATAAAGTGATAATATTGTCCATTAAATTGTTCAAAATTATCCCCTTAGCACCGAGGGGTTATAACGGGGAAATGCTTGCAGCTGCAGGCATCACCCTGGTACCGTTTTTTAGAGCGGGCGGTCGGCTCTTTAGGGATAACAACCGATGCCACTAAAAGCTGCTTGGTTGTTATCCCGGAGGAGCGGGAGGGAATGCCCCCCTCCCGCCGCTGTTCCCGGCCTCCCGTCCCTCCGGGAGACCCAATCCGCGATCCAGCACTTCCGCCAGCTAGAGAGAGACTGAATCAAAGCCGGAAACAGCTTTGTTTCAGTCTCCTATGTGTAAACACGGAAGTGACGTCACTACAGTATTCAGAATCACCGTTTTTGCCGATCTGATTACTTTGAAGTGCAAAGGAGGTATTTGGGGTCTTTTAGACCCCCGCTCCCTCCATAAAGAGTACCTGTCACCACCTATTACCGTCACAAGGGATGTTTACATTTCTTGTGACAGCAACAAAAGTGATCAACATTTTTTTTTTTTTTTTTTTACAGAGACGATGTAAAAAAATAAATATAAATTAAAAAAAAAAAATTGAAAGCACCCCTGTCCCCACAAGCTCACATAGCAAAGAAAATGCATATGTAAGTCACGCCTGCATATGTAAACGGTGTTCAAATCAAACATGTGAGGTATCGTCGCGATCGTCTGAGCGAGAGCAATAATTCCAGACCTCCTCTGTAACTCTAACCTGGTAACCACTATATATTTTTTAAAGCATCACCTATGGAGATTTTTAGGTACTATAGTTTGTCGCCATTCTACGAGTGTGCGCAATTTCAAAGCATGACATGTTAGGTATCTATTTTCCTCGGCATAACATCACCTTTCACGTTATATAAAAAATTGGGCTAACTTTACTGTTTAGTTTTTTTTAATTCATGAAAGTGTCTTTTTTCCCCCAAAATTGCGTTTGAAAGACTGCTGCACAAATACCGTGTGACCGCCATTTTATTTTCTATGCTAAAAAAATATACATAAAGTTTGGGGGTTCTAAGTAATTTTCTAGCAAAAAATACAGATTTTAAATTGCAAGCAACAAATGTCAGAATTAGGCTTAGGCATGAAAGGGATATAGTGTGCAAACTATCCAAAAAAATAAATAAATAAATAGATGCATGGAGATCATATCATATCACACTTTACTGGACTGTGTAGATGTATGATTTTATTTTATTTTATTTTATTTCTTGTTAGTTCCTTTTATTTTTTCAGTTGTCCTCGATTCTATTAACATTGCTCACGCGTTTACTATATGTTCTTAAACATTTAATTACAGATTTACTCGGGACTAAATTAAAATAATGAAAAATACAACTTGTTTTCTATCTATCTAACCAAAAATTGCTGATTCCTTAAGATGTTAATTGTACTTCTTATACTTTAATAAAAAAACTGTTGAAATAAAAGAACAAATTAATATACTAAGGTCATTTTCTTCCAAGTGCTTGAAAAAAATAACACTCAAATAATGTTCATAAGTCCACCGTGACAAAGTGCTCCCATCAAAAAAACACAATCCTTGCTCCCCAGTGCTTAAAAGATGTGATTAGTCTCTTCAGATTCCAGCCACCATCTAATCACCTCTAGGTGCACTATACGCTGACCTTCATGTTAAGACCTAAGAGGTCACAAATGCGGTTTGGTTACTCATCAGGATCAATTCACTGTATGCCCCTTTGCTCCTCCTCTATCACTGATACAGTCAATTCCCTCCACAGTAAAGTCTTCAGGAAGTCATGTGACCAGTGATGCAACGCGTTGAGAGGAGCTTGTGACGTAATTTCTGGTGCCTCAGTGACCTGGAAAACGTTGAGCTGGAGCTGCTTGTAAAAAAAACGCGTTTCTGACATTTTAGGTTTTAACAAGAAGGTGAGTGTATAGTGTACATAGAGGTGATTAGATGGTGGCTGGAATCTGAAGGGACTAATCACCTCTTTCAAGCCCTGGGGAGCAAGGATTGTGTTTTTTGATGGGAGCACTTTGTCACGGTGGACTTATGAACACTATTTAAGTGTTATTTTTTCAAGCACTTGGGAGAAAAGGACCTATATATTCATTTTCTTTGGAAAGTTTGCACACTATATAATTCTGAACAATTTAAACTGTTGTGTGGATTTTAATAATTTATTTTTGGTGCACTCAGCACTAGGATTACTGAATTATTAAGGAGATTGTGTATTGTTACTTATTATTTTAGAACAGCGCACCACTTTTTTTATAGTATGCTGGTGGTTAAGTAACATTTACAGGTTTTGTTCCTATTTTGCCCAACCCATAAAAAGACAGCAAAAGAAGTAGCAACACTGTTCAGGTCCTCTCTGCTGTCTCCTGCTATCATCATATTCCTAGTTAGCGCAATGAGCACTTCAGGAAAACTGACTGGCTCCTTGTGCTGTTTATCTCTCTCTCAGTTTGAGCTCTGCTAAACAGGAGATTGCAAGAGGCTGATACCAAGTCAGAAATTCAGGTACTTGCACTATTTGCCTTTTAATAATAGATCTTCTTGTTAATTGAATAAAACATCAGCATCTGCTGCTTAAAATGTATCATTATTTTCATCATAAAAAAAAAATTATAAAAAGTTCCAGCTGAGTCTTAGAATGACAGAGCTAGTCTGTGAGTATTATAAGCTTTAGAAAATAATTTTCACTTATTTATGTTGGTCACATTTACCTCCTCATCAAAATGTATCCCAAGTATTGTAAACTGCTGCTTCATTCTCTCCAAGCCCCAACTCTTCACTGATGTACAGTTCTCTCCCTTTTCAGCAAAAGAGAGATCTTTTAGGGATGTATTGGAATGAGGAGGTGTGGCTACTCAAAAATAATGAGATCCCTAGGGATAGGGGGCACTTGGCATTTCCAATACTCCAGGGTTGTGATTATCTAGTAATGATGATACCTCATTCATCATTTTATTATTCCTTTTCTTTTTATGTGTATTCATATCATGTCATAGATTTAAGCCTAAATGTAGCAGCAATTTCCATACAGTAAATCAGAGCTATTTCATTGCCTTCCCTTGTGTCTGGGAAACAAAACAACTGAGCTCATTGCATATGGTGAAAGTGCTATTGTTTTGTTAAATAATATAACACAGCATAGATGCCTCCAATTTAAAGGTTTCCTCTGAGAACACTTGTTTCACAACAGCAGATCATATTTAACAGGACAAAACATTTCATCTTCTGAAAGGCAAAACATCACTTAGCTTAGTTACACAGCTTTGCCGGTTTACCGTTGGCTTATTATTTGATACGTTTCATTCAATAGACTAGCAATGGAATCTAAAAAAAATATCAAAAGTCTGGATTATAAATACTAGGTTTTAGTAACGACTGTGTGAATCATCATTATTTCCTAAGTCCACTTAGAAAATAAGCAACCTTTTGGGAGGGATTAATATTAACCGCTTGCCTACTGCCCACCGTCGATTGACGGTGGCAGAATGGCACTCCTGCGTGAATCGTCGTAGCTGTACGGCAGGCGCCTTAAGAAGCACAGCATGACTTAGGAGCCCGTGCATGTGGCCGGCAGCCACGATGGCCGGAAGCTACCTATGATTGCTCCTGAGAAGGAGAGAACAGAGATCTGTCAATGTAAACAGACAGATCTCTGTTCTGTCAGGGGTGAGGAGAGCGATCTGTTGTTCCTACTGCTTGGGAACAACAGTTGGTCTCTTCCCCCCAGGCAGTCCCATCCCTCCACAGTTAGATTCACTCCCTTGGACACACATTTAACCCCTTGATCGCCCCCTAGTGTTAACCCCTTCCCTGCCAGTGACATTTATACAGTGATCAATGGCTATTTATAGCTCTGATCGCTGTATAAATGTCAATTGTCCCAAAATAGTGTGAAAAGTGTCCGATCAATACCCGCCATTACTAGTAAAAAAAAAAATAATAAAAATGCCATAAATCTATCCCCTATTTTGTAGATGCTATAACTTTTGCGCAAACCAATCAATATACGCTTATTACATTTTTTTTTTTTTTTTTTTTACCAAAAATATGTAGACAAATACATATTGAATGAAACGGATGAAGAAATTTGTTTTTTTATATATTTTTTGGGGATATTTATTATAGCAAAAAGTAAAAAATATTGCTTTTTTTCAAAATAGTGTGTCTTTTTTTGTTTATATCGCAAAAAATAAAAACTGCAGAGGTTATCAAATACCACCAAAAGAAAGCTCTATTTGTGGGAAAAAGGGACTAATTTTTTTGGGGTACAGCATCGCACGACCCTGCAACTGTCAGTTAAAGCGACGTAGTGCCATATCGCAAAAAATGGCCCGGTCGGGGAGGGGGTAAGTTCTTCTGCGGCTGAAGTGCTTTAAAGCAAAATTACCACTTAAGCTGTTGCTGGTGGAACTGTAATAACTGGAAGATCTCACTACAGCAGGTCCCAAGTAAACTATTTGTTAAAATCTTACCCAAGCACTTGCCATTTACAAGTTTACAATGCTGCTGGCTTGTGCTTGCTCAGTGCTGCTTCTCTGAACATGGAAAAGTTAACAGTGGACCTTGCAATCTGGAGCCAGTCTGTTAGCTTGGTGAAAAGTGAGAAGAGGAGCGGAGGAATGCCTTGTCATCCAAGGCTTTAGGGCTAATGCCTTGTACACAGGATCGGACATTGATCGGACATTCCGACAACAAAATCCATCATTTTTTTCCGACAGATGTTGGCTCAAACTTGTCTTGCATAGACACAGTCACATAAAGTTGTAGGAAAATCTGATCGTTCTGAATGTGGTGACGTTAAACACGTACGTCGGGACTAAAAAAGGGGGCAATAGCCAATAGCTTTCATCTCTTAATTTATTCTGAGCATGCGTGGTACTTTATCCATCGGATTTGTCTACACACGATTGGAATTTAAAGGATTGGATTTTGTTGTCAGAAAATTGTATAGCCTGCTCTCAAACTTTGTGTGTCGGAAATTCCGATGGAGCCCACACACGGTCGGAATTTCCAACAACAAGCTCCAATCACACATATTCCGTCGGACCGTGTGTACAGGGCATAAGTGTTTCTATTGATGTACACAGTGTAGAGAGACACAACTCTAGTCCCTACATACAAGATTGGCTCCATAGGATGCTGCAAGAGAAAGGAGCCACCCTGAAACTGAAAACCTGGGGAAGCAGCCATGGCTTCAACAGGTACATCAGCAAGGATTAAAAGACAAAGAAGCTGCATACTCAATGAGTGAGTAAATGAGCTGTGGAAAAGGCTTACTAAAACTGTGTATTTAATATCAATTTATTGTTTGCAGTCTGTTGAGTCTGCTCTGCTATTCTGCAAATCTATATCCAATAAAGCAGTTGACATTTTGCCATAATAACTGGACTTTTACTAGTATAGAGATCAGTCATCCACAGTCATTGGCTCTTGGCTATTCATAATTTTCTTTGCAGCAACTTTTTAGCAGATGTAGGGACAAAAAATAACCCATTTTACATTTAGTGTAATTTCACCAAAAAACTCCCAACTCCCAACTTTTCACATTGAGCTACTTTAGTGAAATTTGCTTGCAGAATAAAAATCTTATCTTCTTTTTATTTTACGTTTTCCTCCTTTTGTTCTTTCTGTGGACTGTTTTTCTTGCTAACAAGGGACTGTTTTTGGCACAAGAACAGATATGGGAAAATCCTTAAACCATCAAAAACCACATTAATTTAACTTTCCCTACTGACCCCAATGCATTTTGCTCAAGTAGAAAAAATGTTCCCAAATGTCCTGATTTTAGCTGAAATTGTTCTTCATTACCTATCTTTCAGGACACATGCTACATTATACACATTCCACAAGCATGAAGCCATTGATACCCTATCCAAGTATGTTATGATTACCATTACTGTTTTTATAATATATTATTAGAATGCTCTGAAAATGGACACATTTTAAAAAAGACATTTTTACATTTACTCATATTCAGTATTAAGTGCTAACAAAAGTACATAGATATATTTATAACAATTACCGTCCCCCAGAAGATCCCTACTATAATTATATACACACACTAGGGACAATTTGAAAGGAACCTTTTATGTTTGGACTGTAGTAGGACTGTACAGAGCATTTAAATACCATGCAGAATGACCTAGGGAATGACCTAGAATGACCTAGGAAATGACCTAGGCATCCTTAGAGATGCAAAGCCAGCGTCCATGAAAACCCTAATTATTTGGGTTCCCAGCTACAACCACCTACCAAAGTGATTACAATAAGTATTCTTACTTACTGAATCATCTATTTCATATGTTCTAACATTAAAGAAGAAGTAGTTGGAGGAGGGAGACAACGTAAGAATGGGTGGTTTAACTCATTGGTATTCATCAGTGCAGAGGAGTTTAAAAGCTGAAGTTCTTAGTAAAGACTGGGGCTGTATGTGGAACACCTTATGTATTTCTATGTAAAATGGACATCTTTCCAAGGTAAAGGCCCAATAAATTAGTTTGAAAGTTTCTGTGCAGTGGCTACATTTTCCATGATCTTGTTTGTGTATAACTGAAAATAATCCTTTCTGTATTTCAGAATGAGTTAGTCATGATAAAATCATTTCAAAATAATAGGAAGCAGTACGATATTTACATTTTTTGTAGCAATAGGTAGTTTTCACCACTTCCAGTTCATTTTGTAGCACATATGAATCTCCAGTGGGCAGAAATGACAGGTAGTTCATATACCTTGAAAAGAAGAAAAAAGTGCACAAAACCACTCAACCTCTAGTGATAAATATGAAGAAATATATAAAAATATATATATATATATGAAAAATCTGTAAATATAAAAATTAAAACAAAATTATAGCACAAAATATCAGCATTATTAATATAAAAAGAACTCCGTGATCGTACTCTGAGAAGGTGTATAATAACACACAAACATATATATATGAATATTAAAGAAAAGAATATAATAATATAATATAATATCTGAAAAAGATCTGCAAAGGGGAGTCCTTATGTAGTTCTCCAGAAAACAGAGCAGAAACTTCTTTAATCCAACCTTCTAAAGTGGAGTGCAAGTTGTAATAATGCTTACCAGATACGTAGGGTCTCAAGCAATAGAGATCAGACACGTCTGTGCATTAGCCTGCCGGTAGGTCCGCTCGTAACACTCTGAGAACAGGGAGATGTCCACCTGTCCAAAGGAGCCAACGGAAGAGAACATCCCTCCTGGGATCGCTCTTTACACAAGCAGGGATCTACAAAATCAAACCAACATGGCGGCAGCAAGCCATGTGCCCACATCTGAAGGCCAAAGGAAGTGCTTGACCTGACAAAAGCCAAAAGACGGGTAACAAAGCTAATCAGGGGGTTGGAGGACCTCAGTCATAAGGAATGACTACAAACATTAAATGTATTCTTCCTGTAGAAGTGACGCTTAAGAGGGGATATGATAGTGAAATACAAATCCTTAAGTAGGGATTTTTTACTCTGGGGAAAACGAACAAAAAAAAAGGCACACAGCCACACAATGAAGTTGGACAAAAGGTGGTTCAATCTTAAACTTCGTAAGAAATTCTTTACTGTTAGAGCGGAAAGGATGTAGAACTCCCTTCCAAAGTGGGTAGTGTCAACAGGGAGTTTGGAAAAATTCAAAAAAACTTTTGTTAGCAAACATAATGTACAGGGATAGTGAAATTGGTAGTTACAAAAACATACACACACATGCAGGTTGAACTGGATGGACCAGTGTCTTTTTTCAACCTTACCAACTATGTAACTATGTATGATACTTCATTATGCCCCTGTCTATTAAACGTGTGAGTCAGAAGACCCAGTACTTTATACATGAAGGCTTTTGTTCTTTTCTTTTTTTCCAGCTATGAGGCAATATTTTTCTCTTGGTTTCTGAAAGAGAAACCCTCAGGCAATGCTTTTTACAGTACTTAGTCCATTAACCTATTTTGTCCCAGTGATACATTTGTTAGTTCTTTCTCTTTCAATCTTATCACGTTCTTCCCACATTTCCATACTTTTTTTGATCCTTTACCATTCTTTGTTCCCCCACACAGCTTAAGCCTTTTTCTTACACTCATTGCCCATTTATTATTAGGTCAGATATGTTTGAAAGGCTGCCATTTACACAGAAAACTTTAAACATTTATTGAGTTGCTATCTCTATTTCCTGTTAATTGAAGTATTAAGTACTATCATGGGAATTTTTTATGCTTTATACTAGCAGAAAAGTAGGTATGTTAAACAATAGCTCACTTTTTTTTTAGACTGTTTATGCATTTAGAGCAAGCCTCTGTTTTAGTAAAGAAAATCACCTGTAGCACTCTCATAATTCAACTTTTGCAGAGGTTGCATATTCTTTATCATGAATAACTCTCACTCTTAAAGTGGTTGTTAACCCAATTGCCATATATTGCTTTGACAAACATTACATGCTGCCCTAAGAATTGCAGCTTGTGTAATTTTTTTTTCTATTTCAAATACAGAGGAACCTTGGTTAACGAGTAAAGCGGTTAACGCACGTTTTGAAAGACGAGCAACTGTTTTTTAAAATTCTGATTCTGAGTGTTGTCTCGCAAAACAAGCAGAATTCAAGCTAATGGGGTGTGCAGTACCACATTTGGCCACAGGTGCGAGGGTGCCAGTGAACGGTTCAGAGCCGCTCGGAGCCGTTTGGAAATACTCGGAACCACTCGGAAATACTCGGAAACACTCAGAAATACTGAGTTCCTGAGTGTTTCTGAGCCTTTCTGAGTTCAGCCAAGCTGTCCCTGAGTATTTCCAAGGCTCTCCGGCGCCCCCCCCTCCTCTGGCCACATGCGGTATTGCATGCAATAGAAGTTATTGCGAAACAAATTATCTTTGTTTCTATTGACTTCTATGGGGAAACTCGCTTTGATATGCGAGTGCTTTGGATTACATGCATTCTCCTGGAACGGATTATGCTTGTAATCCAAGGTTCCACTGTACCTTGTAATTAGGTGTTATAAACTCGGTCACATATCCCCTCTTCCTTGCTGTCCAGAGCAGAGAGAGCCAAGTAGGAGGGACCCAGATTCCTTCTGAGGTATGCAAGATATGTCAGAAGAGGAAGATGCGATCTTTCACCCTGTGGCTGTGCAGCACCTATTGGCTCTGCTCCGGTAACATGACTGTGATAAGAAAAAAAAATCAACATGAAAAAAACAATAAAAATGATGTGTAAATGCACCAGTAAGGTTGAAGACAGTACCCAAAGCATATCTATGCTCTAAAACGAACTTTGTGGGTGGGGCAAGGCAGGGCAGAGTTACTATTGATTGACAGTTAGTTTCACTTTTGCAGACTTGTGATCATTATCATTGAGCAAGCAGATGAGATATAATTCCACGTAAAATAATAAATTGGTCCAGCTTGCTCAATGCTTATATTGCAAGATGCATGATGGCAACTTACTGTTACATGATGTATGCATGTCATATATATTTGAAAGATGTAATAGAATTATTATATTATATATTTCAATGTAAATGAATAATCGTATCAACAATATAATATATATTTTTTAATTATACAGAAGTATTTAATACTATCATAATAAACAATAAATATATATATATATATATATATATATATATATATATATATATATATATATTTATTATTAATAATAAATTATTAATAATATTGCACAAACAACCTATACATACATATATGCACATGCATGCATGCATGCACACACATATACACATTTACATTCATACAAATATGCATTCATACATACACACATATAAATACTCACATGCGTGCATGTAAGTCAGGAAGGATCAGTATGACACATGTAAAACAGGAAGGATCAGTATGACACATGTAAGACAGGAAGGATCAGTATGATGCATGTAAGACAGGAAGGATCAGTATGATGCATGTAAGACAGGAAGAATCAGTATGACGCATGTAAGACAGGAAGGATCAGTATGACACATGTAAGACAGGAAGGATCAGTATGACACATGTAAGACAGGAAGGATCAGTATGAAGCATGTAAGACAGGAAGGATCAGTATGACGCATGTAAGACAGGAAGGATCAGTATGACGCATGTAAGACAGGAAGGATCAGTATGAAGCATGTAAGACAGGAAGGATCAGTATGATACATGTAAGACAGGAAGGATCAGTATGACACATGTAAGACAGGAAGGATCAGTATGGAGCATGTAAGACAGGAAGGATCAGTATGACACATGTAAGACAGGAAGGATCAGTATGACACATGTAAGACAGGAAGGATCAGTATGAAGCATGTAAGACAGGAAGGATCAGTATGTCACATGTAAGACAGGAAGCATCAGTATGATGACAGGAAGGATCAGTATGACACATGTAAGACAGGAAGGATCAGTATGATGCATGTAAGACAGGAAGGATCAGTATGACACATGTAAGACAGGAAGGATCAGTATGACACATGTAAGACAGGAAGGATCAGTATGACACATGTAAGACAGGAAGGATCAGTATGACGCATGTAAGACAGGAAGGATCAGTATGAAGCATTTAAGACAGGAAAGATCAGTATGACACATGTAAGACAGGAAGGATCAGTATGATGCATGTAAGACAGGAAGGATCAGTATGATGCATGTAAGACAGGTGTTTACTGTCTTATGATGTTTACTGCTCAATTCTGTTGCATGACAATTGCGCCAAAAACGCAACGCGTTTAAGGTTACACAACAAACGCCCTAAACAGACGCACATTTTGCTGTAAATGACTATAAGCATAGGTTCACATTGATGCTATTTGGCATGCGATTTGACTTGTCAAATCGCATGCCAAATCGGCGGCTATTGCCAGAAATGGCACCATCCGAATTGGTGCAACGCCGACTTTGCAGCGCTGCACCGATTCCCAAAGGTAGTTTATGTACTACTTTTGGTGACTTTGGGTGCGATTTCAATAATCATCTGTGCATGAACCCACACAGATGTCTCTAAAATTGCCCCCCGAAGTCGGACTAACATATGGGTATGAAATTGTGCGAGTTCAGTTGAACTCGCACAATTTCAATCCCACAGCAGTGTGAACCTAGGCTCAAAGTCTTTAAAAAGTTCAGGAGCTTATGTGGTGCATTTGTTGTGTGCAGTTTAGTCCATTACACTCAATAGGCTGCCCTATGTGTAACCATGTGTGCGTATGAAATAGCAATGTTGAAAAAAATGAACCACAAGTACATGCTTCATGCAGATATAAATCTGGCTTTCACACCATGTCCGCACACGAGTCTCACATGAATGCTCTGTGCGTTTCTCTTCGATTGTTCACACTTGTGAGATATAGACACCACATGTGATTTACACGCGAATCTCTCTGCATTCATGTGTGCATAATATATGATGTATGTGCAGTGCGATTTGAAACATACATTTTGCATGGCTCATATAAAATTACATCCGCAAAAAATGGTGCATTACCCGATTTTTTTTTGCACTTGAAAGTGAACTTGTGTGAATACCTATGCTATGTGATTATAGCAATTACACTGCATTTAGCAATCTGTTTCTGGGTGTGGTTAAGATAACATTGACCCCTGCAGCAGATTGGATGTACACAGTGTGTTTGCATTGCTGTGTAAAAACTCACAGGATGTGCTACATTTCCAGCATTGCTTCAGTGAACCAGGGCTCAAACAAATTGAAAAAAGCAGTCTGACACAATCGCATCGCATGGGTGTGGAGGAAACGAAGGGCCCAGCAACATTTGGGTGTGTATGTGAAGTGATTGCAGCCATACAAACTGTATGGCTGAAATGGCACCACACAGACATTGCATGTGATGTGCTCAGGAATGTGGTATGATTCCTGCGCGAAATTACATACGGTGGGTGTCTGCATCATACAAATATAACCCCACTGTGGTTATATTTGCATGATCTATTAGATGATCTATTCAACATGATTGTTTTAAATGATATATTTCCAGGATGTCATTGTATATGACAAGTAACACAGTCTAGAATCAAGTAATCTGCAAACAGTCACTTTATAATATAATATCTATGAAAAGCTGTATGTATAAATATAATTATTTTAACCGCTTCAGCCCTGGAAGATTTTACCCCCTTCCTGACCAGAGCACTTTTATCGCTTTAACTGACAATTGCACGGTCGGTCGTGCAATGCTGTACCCAAACAAAATTTGCGTCCTTTTTTTCTCCACAAATAGAGATTTATTTTGGTGGTATTTGATCACCTCTGTGGTTTTTATTTTTTGCGCTATAAACAAAAAAAATCCACAATTTTGAAAAAAAAAGCAATGTTTTACTGTTTGCTATAATAAATATCCCCAAAAATTATATAAAAAAAAACACATTTTTTCCTCAGTTTAGGCCGATATGTATTCTTCTACATATTTTTGGTAAAAAAAAATCGCAATAAGCATATATTGATTGGTTTGCACAAAAGTTATAGCGTCTACAAAATAGGGGATAGTTTTATGGCATTTTTATTATTAATATTTTTTTTTAGTAGTAATGGTGGCGATCTGCGATTTTTATCGTAATTGCGACATTATGGCAGACACATCAGACACTTTTGACACTATTTTGAGACCATTGCCATTTATACAGCGATCAGTGCTATAAAAATGCACTGATTACTGTGTAAATGACACTGGCAGGGAAGGGGTTAAACAGTAGGGGGAGATCAAGGGGTTAAGTGTGTCCTAGGGAGTGATTCTAACTGTGGGGGGGTGGGCTTCCACTCACATGACAGCGATCACTGCTCCCGATGACAGGGAGCAGTGATCTCTGTCATGTCACTAGGCAGAACGAGGAAATGCCTTGTTCACATCTTCCCATTCTGCGGCTCTGTGACATGATTACCTGGACATGGGCACACTGTATGCGGCGCGCGCACGCTAGCCCCCTCAATTAAAGGGAATGTACAGGTACACCCATTTGCCCACCGCTGCCATTGGCCCGACGTATATCGGCGTGCAGCGGTCGGCAAATGGTTAAGTGTACAAAATGATTAGCTAGTGAAATACCATCCAAGACTATTCTGCAAGCTGCTCTCTCCCTCTATAGTACATTGTTACTACAAGCAAGGGAGAGGAGTAGCTTCAGGTAAACATTGCAATCAACCAAGTCTGTACGAGAGGAGAGGATAGGGGAGGGGGCGGAGAGGGGCGGAAAGCGGTGGAGAGGGGCGGGGTTCGGAGTGAAGGAGATTGTTTTATGACTTATGACTACAGTGTTGACAGGAAGAGGGAGGGGGAGGAGGGGGAGCTGAAAAGAGGCAGAGAGGAGAGAAGAGACCTGCGGATGACGCAGACACGCATTTAGACCATGGTATCTTGGCTCAGCAGCCATGATAACCGTGGTCTGTTCTCAGGGGGGAAGCCAGAAGCTGGCATGATCAAATGAGTATTATAAGAGATACAGAGAAGTAATGCAAAAAGCAAAAGCACCAAGCTGCAGCTTGCACATTAAAGGGACAGGTGCAGCATATTTTTTTTGGGGGGGCTAACAAACACTTTAAATGATTTGGGCACCTGAAGAGTCATGCACATAGGGTGTGTACATATTGCTGAATATCTGTGTCTTTACAAAATCAATCCACACACTTAAAGCCCAGCTCCAGGCAAAAATGAAATTTAAATAGTGTCTTGTACATTAATTACCTTAGTCCTCTGTCTTTACTCCAAACACCTCTTCCCAAGCCATTCTGCTGTTTAATAGATCAAAGTCACAGTTTCCTCTATGACAGTGATGGCGAACCTTGGTACCCCAGATGTTTTGGCACTATATTTAACATGATGCTCATGTACTCTGTAGTGTAGTTCAGCATCATGGGAAATGTTGTTCCAAAACATCTGGGGTGCCAAGGTTCACCATCACTGCTCTATGAGCTAAGCTAATTTCCGGCACTCGGAACCAGGCATTTTTCCCTGCTTGTTATCTTCTTGGGCACTGGTCCCCTCACTGCCTCCATAAGTTCCCCTGCCTTTGAAGCCTATAAGAGATGCCCTGGTCCCTGGAAGTGCCCCCTCCAGTAATAGGTGGTGCCATGCAGGCAAAACACCCAAAGAAGTACCCTAGGAAGTAACCTAACTGTGGCTTAAGATAAGTAAAATGGGCATTTGGATAGTTAGAGGGTGTAAGAGGGGGGCTGCTAATTTGCTGAAGTTGAGCTTTAATTGGTTTAAGCTGATTTAGTAAAGGAGTTGAGAATCTTCACACAATATATTGTATCAATATACACTTCAGTTATCCAATCATGTGCAGATGAATTAAGTAAACAGAAATTTGCTTTTCACAATTAGATTATTAAAGTGAATATTCAAACAGTTCACCGAGGATGATTTACTAAAGGTAAAATACTGAGCTCTTTCACAAAAAGCTAATAAAATAAATCTCTACATTCTTCGCTGAGATTTTCATCTGAACTTGTCTTTGTCAGAGGTCGTCACACAGCTGCCACCTAGCCCAAAGGCTCGCTATGTTTGAGTGCCTTACTGGGAAAGTGGAACATATTGATAGCAGTGGGTTACAGGGCAAGCAAAATGATTCATTGGAGCCCCATTTATCCTGTACATAACTGATATAACCACTGTTTTTATGCTACTCACAACCAAATATGAACTGTATATAATCTTTTCTTCACTGGCCAGGGCTGCTGACATTAATTATGTCTGGACATTTCTTTTACAGCCCTGCATCAAATTTACATGCAGGCACATTCCTACGGATGCAATACAGTACATGATAAATAACATTAAATTAATGGTCACATTATAATGTTGCCCTTTATGACAAACCATAAAAAAAACAAATATTTCATTACTTTTTTATTGCACTAGCATTATTAACAGAGACATTGGTAAATCACCATGAATAAACACTGCTATCCTTTGTGACCATGCTTTATAAAAAGAAAACAAACATAGAACACAAGCAAGGCCTACTGTGGTTTTATTGAAATATGCTAGGAGGCTAAGCATTTCGTAGTAGGCAAATTTCAATATGGTTATTTACGTGTTAGCTAGTATCTTGGGAGCGACTGAAGAAATGCAATTTAAAAGTTCAGCCTTCGTCCAATTGGAGACTGTCAGTGGGACAGGAAACACAATAAATATCAAATAAAGACATGCAGAGATAAGCCGCTGTTGCATTGTCATTACAGTTCACTAGTACATAGCCAAGAAGCCTCTTTGACTATACTGACATATGTAGGTTGCTCAGCAGTAGACAACATCCACATCTGTGCCAGCATAGGAATAAATGGGTTTTCTTTATTGAATGCCTCACAGTAGATTAGTTCTTTATTTCTCCCATCCAGTATTTCATGCTTCTTATTCTAGTGGAATGATAATATTAATGTCCCTGCCATTTGTGTCACTGTGACAAAAATATGTTTTTTTTTCTAACCAAATCCCTTAAGGTATCACAAAGTTACTAGTGTTTTTTGGTGGGGGGGGGGGGGGGGGTTCATTGTGCTATATTAAGTTAGCACTTTGAGAGTCAGGATGATCTCAGTTACACAATTTATAGATGTTATATCACAAAGTTTGCTTTTCATGTGCATTTTATTTCTGTTCAATCTGAAGTCTCCAGTACAGAGGTCACTCTCAAAACACAGTTCTAGTGCCTCCTATTGCTATGTCTAGCACAAATGGACATTTCCACACAACCTGACAAAGTAATTTGCCCTATGATGCATGTGACAAAATACAATAATGCAATACATAGTATTAGAAATAGGATTACAGTTCCTGATGTTGAAATGAGTAGGATATTTGCAATTGAGATATATAAATTAGTAGATTCTGCGCTTAGATATAGGCTGGGCTGCTGCCTCCCCTGGGGGGGCTCCAAAGTTGGGGCACCAACAGTGTGAAAAAGTATGTAAGTATAGGGGTGAGTGAGTGGCGCTGCCTATCACCTGAAGAGTGAAAATTCTGGGTGAGTCACTCTTCTCAGGTGAAAGTGCAATTAACCAAGTAACAGGCAGTGAGATATACTGTATGTCAATGTGTGAAATTGGTGTATTTAAAGGGGTTCTCACCCTATATCCTATACCAAAAAGGTGTATGTATTTAGTGCTCTATTACTTACCTATGCACAAACTATTATTTGTGCATAGGTTCCAGCCAGTACCGTGAAGGTAAAAATATGCAAAAATTGATATACAAAACACAATATGAGGAAATAGCATCCAGGAATTGCATCCAGAAAATTCATCACCAAAATTCATCAGAAAAAAAATCAGCCTAAATGTTCCTCACAAAAAAGATAAATAGATGTGCAAAAAAATATATACATTTAAAAAAAACACACACACACATGTCGTTTTTTGTTTATAGAACAAAAAATTTAAACTGCAGAGGTGATCAAATACTACAAAAATAAAGCTCTATTTGTGGGGAAAAAAAAGGACATACATTTTATGTAAAAAAAAACAACACTAGGCATGAAAGCACAGTTTGGTCAGTTTTTCTAGCTGTGCTGAGAACTCAGCCTGCTCTCTTCCAATGATCAGACTTGTGCTGACACACCCCTGCCCTGCACAGCCATTCACTGGGAAAATCAGTGTGCTTGTATTTCTCCATCCCTAGCTCTCTAAGATCCTTATGCAGTTGGGAACAGAGAGTATGTAAACACTTATAAAAAGAAGGGGGGGGTAGTTTTATATATATATATATATATATATATATATATATATATATATATATATATGCACAAATATTTTGCCTTTTATTATTATCTTAAACCGAATGGGTTGTTTTACAAGGTGGGGGTTTGCATATACTTTGAGGCCTGGTTGACACTTGTGAGGCTCTGTGACCTGTGTTGCCTGTGGGCATGGCAGCCCATTCATTTGAATAGGCTGCTATGCCTCCTGAAAATGCAGGGAAAAGGTCCCAGCTCCATTTCTTAAATTGCAGCCTGCACAGAAACAGCAAATGTAGTGCAGTTCCCAGAGCAGGTAGCGGCTGCGATTTCCAGTGCATGTGGGTGTCATTAGGAATAATGGCACCTGTACGCATCTCCCGCGTTTTCCATGCGTGTGGTTGCAGCTGCAGGAGCTGGTGTGGACCCGCAGTAGGAACCACCTGCACACGTGTGAACCAGTCCCAAGGGCTTTTCTTCACAGAATATTTGAAGCATTATTGTCTCTAAAAAAAATAACAGATTCACTTTCTGGCTTTTGACATTCATGAGGGTTGTTGTACATAGTTTAAGATGCCATTAAGCACTCACATGTACCACTCATAACAGGAGATTTACTAAAATCTGGTGCAGCTGTGCATAGTGACCAATCAGCTTCTATCTTCAGCTTGTTCAGCTAAGCTTTGACAATAAAACCTGCACCCCTGCATCAGATTCTGTGTGCACCAGTTTTAATACCACATTGTATTAATGGGTATAGTTTTAACAGGCGAAGTTGGTAAATAGACTTCTGCATTTACTTTAAATTCACATTGCTATGTCCAAGAAAACTTTAACTAAATTTAACAAAAGTCTCTATTTGTTATTTCTGTATATTATGCATGATCTCATTACTGATTCTTTGGGGTTGATTTACTAATGGCAAATAGACTGTGCACTTTGCAAAGTGCAGTTGCACTCTGTAGGAGCAGTTGCTCCAGAGCTTAGTAAATGAGCAGAAGCTCTGCTGATTTTTGTCATGTTTGGGTATTCTTTGTAAAGTGAAGCTTTACCTCATTTACTAAGCTCTGGAGCAACTGCACTTGCAGAGTACAAATGCACTTTGCAAAGTGTGCAGTCTATTTGCCTATAGTAAATAAACCCCTATGTGCTCTCAGGTGCATGCTACAGAACAGCAGTAAATACTCTTTTTCTCTGGATTTTTACTATGGTAATTTTGGTCCTGAACTATTTTGGAAAAGTATTCTTTCTTCCACAATTATGAGATATTGCTTTTTTGTTAGACTTCGTATCTCTGGATTTTTTGCAAATACTGACATGCACTTTAGTTGCCTGCAAATCTTGCTTTTGTATGCAATTTTTTGTATGCAATTGTCTTACCTTTTCCACACTCTGCATTTTGTTTACTGTGAGACAAACCATGCAGTGGCTTCTCAGCTTGACCAGGATCTGTTCCTCTAACTTATGGCTTAGTCGCCTTAGGCTGGGTTCCCATCAGTGCGCTGCGGTTTGGGCTCAGAGAGATTGTATATGCGTTGTACACACAGTTTTTAGTGCGCTCCCATTGATTTTTATTAGACTGTGCATTTTCTGAAAGCACATCAAAGATGCAGCATGCAGGACTTCAATGCACTTTCATGAAATTGCATGGCCGAAGAGAAGTCAATGGGAGCATGCCTAAAACCACATGTGAAACGTGCATACAATCACACTGCACCAAAACTGCAGTGCACTGGTGTTAATCCGGCCTACATGAACTATATTCATTCGACAGATGAGTACAAATATGTTTGACACTTCCTTGACATATGAAAAAAATCATTTGGCACAGTTTGTTAAAAAGAATCCAACAGTATACTGTATTTGGCAAAGACTAGGTAAGAAATCATTTAGTCATTTAAAAATAATAACTTATCAACCAGGTGATGACAAAGAGCGATTATGCACAGTGTACCTATGCTCCAGATTGTGGCTGGAGGTGTTCGCTGTTCACTGAGCAATTGAGTTGATGTTTCTAACAAGTTACCAGAATTTCAATTCTATAAATGGTCCCTGGTGACATCAGTTAGTATAGCATTGCTGAGAATCTGTAAAGGACTTCCAGCTACACAACTCAGTAGAAACAAAATCGAACGCTAGGCAGATTTAAAGGAAACAAATTAAGACACCTCTGTAATCATTAATACATCATTAAATCTATATTTTAAATGCAAGCAGTGTGAGTATCTGAATTTGAATTTGTATCAGCCTCTTGTATGTAGTCCCTGTACAGCAGGGCTGGAGTTTGAAAGAAAGCAAAAGCAAAGAGCCAATCAAGAGTGATGGAGAGAGATGAGCTCATCACTGCGCTGTCTCTGTTTTGCTGTCCGGTCACTGGATGGATGGACCAGAATAAGTTAAATGATGCTGGCCAGGGAACTGGGGACTTCTATTGGCAGAAAAAAATACAGTGGGGGGAAATCTGTAGATTAAAAGTAAAAACTGCAGCAAAAGTGTGTTTTTTTGTTATGCTTTAAAGTGTTACTAAACCTAAATCTTTTTTTACCTTAATACATTGTTTGCATTAAGGTGAAAAGCGCTTTCAGTTTCTCTGTGCCCCCCTTCCCCTGTATGAAGAGGAAGACAGGGGAGAAGAGATCCACGCTGGGCACGGCTGCATCTATTCTCCCCTCTTTTCCTCTTTACTGCTGTCAATCAGATGCAGTGAAGAGGACATGGGGGGCGAGTCTAAGTGGTGCTGTGTAAGTCTAAGGAGTGCGGCTCCATAGACACACAGATCGGGAGCGCGAATACTACGTTCTCCACATAGCCAGCGGCTGGCTATGGTAGGCCCAAGAAGAAGAAGAGGAGCCAAGATCACCACCAGGGACCCCAGAAAAGGAGGATCAGGGCCACTCTGTGCAAAACCACTGCACAGAGCAGGTAAGTATAACATGTTTTTTTATTTTAATAGAATTTTTTTTTTTTTTTTTAACTTTAGTAACACTTTAAACCCCTTTCATACTTGTGTAACTTCAAAGGTGCGCGATTTTGCCACGATTCCGTGGCCGCGATTTTGACCCAATTTTGCTGCGATTTCAGGGAATGCCTGTGTAACTCGCATCAAAGTAGTGCAGGGACTACTTTGAAGTCGGCATGACTTGAAGTCGTACTAATATGAATGTTAGTCATTGGAAATCATGGGGAACGACTTGTTATAGGACTTTGCAGTCCCAAGTCGTAGGACAAGTCGTACAAGTGTGAAAGGGGCTTTAAGCTACTTTCTGGCTGGGGTTCTCCTTTAGGTGTCATTTCCTTTCTTTTTGTTAGAACGTCTATTGTCATTACAGAGGAACTAAGAATACTGTTGTGAGGTAAAAGATTTTTGCCTAATTCATTATCCCATGTACTTATTAGTGGGTTGGGCAGAGTTATTATGATTATTAAACATGATGTATATAGCGCCAACAGTTTGCACAGCGCCTTACAATGTTAGGGTAAACAATACAGTTACAATTCAATTCAATACAAGGAATCAGAGGGTCCTACTCGTTAGAGCTTACAGATATATTTTTTACTGGAATATTGATATTTATGCATATTCCTAATACTCCTACAAGGTGCGTTTCACAAAATATTTGGGGTTGTCATTAGTGGCTGTGTCATCAAGTGAGCTGTCAGAGAATAGTATACTGTATCTGCACTGTGTCAAGGACCAGTAGATTGCAGACCTAATTTGTTACACCCACTGCATGCAATGCAGACTATCCACTCAGCCTCAGTAAATGCAGCAAAAAGCACCATAAGGTTTGGAGTCCTGGCTTTTTGTATCTGGAGAAATATAAAATACTACCCACAGTGGATATTATTAAAGTGAGTATGTGTTTACAACTTCAAGAAGCAGGCATGCCAGCTGCGTTATACTCTAAAGCCAAACCCGGGGATCTAAGATCAAGAAATCCACCACAGAACATTTTAAAATGTTTCTCTCTGAAAGAAAAAAATATCACTTTATTAGCCATTGTATATGTACAGAATAACTAAACAGTTCAATTTTATTCTGGTAAGAACACTACCTTATTTTTAGGGATTAACGGGGGGATGAGTATTTATATACAGATTATTATTAACAAATCAATACATTACATACTTTCCAATCCATAACAAGAAAAATAACGGTAGAAAACTGAACAGACACCTTTTCCTTCATATTTTCAGTTAACAGTTTGAAATGTAAAAAAAAAAGAAAAAGTTGTTACAATGCTATAAGAAGACCCAGGAGCAAGGGAAAATCTGCTTTCCGAGTAGATAGAGGTAGCTCTATTAAAGTCTGCCTTTTATGGTACTTGAAGGGCAAGACAATGATAAGAACTGGAAGATGAAACAAGTGCCTAGCTGTAGCTTTATATTCTCTGTGAACGGAACCTCTAGTTTCACGTTGTCAGAAGGGAGCCATGCTTTATTATGATATTACATTTTTCTGCTGTGCTAGCACCTCTCTTTCACACATTCTCATTTCAGTTTGTTCAAATGTTTTGCGGGTATGATTCCTTGTACAATGTGTTTTGTACAATGAATCTTGGCCCAGATTAGTACCTCTGCCAGTTGCCTGGTTAACACATTCAAGGCTGTAATGCTGAAAATAATACATTATGGATCTTTACCTTTTTTAATGCTGAACAGCTTTTGTCTGGAAACCAAGGAAACCTACTACAGGGAATACGTCTCCAACACAGCAAAGAGATTTGGACTTATTATATGAAATTATGCACAGGATGTTTTGCTAACAGTGTTAGCCTCCCCTGTTCTGCATAGTGATCTAACTAAGCAGAATGGAGTACATGAGTCTCCAAATGCCTTTATCAAACATTTTTTTGCTCCAGTGTTTTTTTGTGTAGCTGTGTTGCGTTTATGGGATACAATCACAAAGAGAAGGTGCTTAAAGATCTGTCTCAGTCCATTTGTCTAATTGTTTTTTAAATCATGTGACAAATATATACAAAAAGCAAGGTGAGAAAAGAAGCTACTAAAGCAGTCTTTAAAATGTATGTACAGCCAATTGTTTTTTTTTTTGTTTGTTTGTTTTTTTAGTTTGAAATAGAGTAGGAAAGAGCCAGAGCCCCCTGTCATGTTTTTATTGCTGTCTGAGTTCCACCACTAGGTAGATTCATCCCACTGTTTATCCTGGTGACCACTGTCATCAAAATAGAAAGCAATGAGAAATCCAAAATGTTGTAGTTGGGACCCGAACAGGAGGCAGGGGTAAATCTTTCAATGAGTCACCCATGCTAATGACAACTGTCTAAGAAGTGAATTCCCCTCACCTATATGTGTTTCTTTAGAACCAGAAGTAAATTGACATTTCCCCAACAGGACACTTACAGTCAAACAATAAATTGACAAAGTGTTAACACTAGGGATAAGCCAAACATATCTGGGTTCAGCTCATGGAGGTTCAGCTGAACAAAGTTCATATTACAAATTTAAACCCGATTGAAGTCAATGGGAGTGGAATCTGCAAAAAAGAAAGTGTATAGGGGCTTGACACCGCCCCAGGGGACATGAACCAATGCAAAAAAAAAAGCAATTTCGAAGGGAGCAGTGAATTTAAAGTACAACATTAGAATGCAATATTCCTTTTAAGAAAAACTGTTTGGGGAGGGTCCCCTAATCCTGTCTGTGAAGTAGTGCATCTCCACCATGTAAACAAAGTAGTATAGCAAAAGTGACATTCACAAAGAAAAAAAAAGTTCAGTTGTCGTTTCCCTCTAAGCTTCCTTTATTTTGTAAATAATGCATAAAATGCATACCAGACCCCCATATGCATTATTTACAAAGAAAAGGAAATTGGAGGAAAATTAAATTACCAGCATATTTTTCTATATGTCACTTTAGCTAAACATGTTTAAAAAACATTTGGTACACTTTTTAAAGGTGAACCCCCCGAGCAAAAAAAAAAACCCAAGCAAAAAACCCCCCACGTGGCCCTAAAAAGCCATAATATACATTTATAAAAACCCCTATATGCAGTGCCCCTACTTTTAACAAGTCCTTTAAAAAATAGATAAATAATCCAGCATTGCACATTCACTGTCAATCATTATAAAGCACATAGGCCAATTGCCAAAAGAAAAAAACCCTGATACACCATTCCTGCTCATGCCACACATGACAGTTCTCCAGGGCTAACCTTAGATTTATTTACAAGGGCCAGAGATGACATTACTAAACGAATATATGGCCATATGCACCAGCCAGCGCCTTTAACAACCACTGACAGAGAGAAGCTGTAATTTATAATAGCAGCTCCGACTAGACAAACAACCAAGGTTTGGTCAGAACACCCATCCATACTTTATCCAAAATGTTAACAAAAATGTTTTGGCTGCAACAACAGTGCTGCCTATCTTTACATTTAGGTTCATACCGCACGAGCAGTAACGGTGACAAATTCCCTTTATAGCAGTAACAATTCACCTGAAAGATTGTTATATATAAATGTGAAGTAAACCCCAGTAAAAAAATGAGGTTTTATCTAGTACAGTATCACTTTTCATTTTAACCTATTCTTGTAACAGAATATAAGTTAATTGATGCTATACCATTTTCATTTGCTTTTCTAAGGTTTTCAAAAATCAATGACTGTAGGTTTGTTTTTTTTTATTATTTGCAGATCTCTATTAATTTAAACATTTTTATTTTTAATTCTAGTGGCTGGATCAACTAATTCATCTGCTGGAGCTGCCATGAATTCTTTGACCTCTCTCGGCACTCTACAGGGATTGGCTGGAGCCACAGTGGGATTGAATAATATTAATGCACTAGCAGGTACCGTAAACAGTGAGTATTTGGTGCTGTGGTGGATGGCATTTTCATTGGATTTTTTATATTAGCATTATCAATATTGGTGTGTAAGAATTAAAAGAAAACAGTTATGTATTGCAAATACTATATTTCAATATTTCAATTGATCTTCCACTTCCTGTATAGTAACTACAATTTTCATTTTGCATTGAGATCAGTGCAGTGTAGTCACATTGTGGACAGGGTAATCTTAGTTGGAAATGTTAGTTTATATGGTTACTAGTAAATGACAATCAAATTAAAGCACCAAAGCAATAAAAACTTGACAGAGGTTCTAACCCTCTTACACTCTATCCCAAAACAAGGCATACATTTGGAAAAATGTGGGCTATTTTTGACATACACTTTAGAGAAAAAAAGTAGCTAGATACAGATAGAAAAAAAATGAAGCACATCATAGTCTTGAAATATACAGTATATGATGCTTCTATATTTTTGTTATTTATATACTTTTTGTTTATAGTCTTGTTCTGTATAACAATTTGCATGGTTCTGTTTAAGAAAAAAATGTCTAATGTAGTCAAGTTGAACCACCCAATTTGTAGATACATGCATGCATTTAAATATTAGCACCCACCATTGTTTTTAAGTGCTTTTGTATTAGTTCTTACTTGGTGTGGTCATCATTACTATTGCATGCAGTGCAGTCGTTTTTGGTGTAAATGGTATTATGGTCAATATTTATAGAGAGCACTAATGAACAAGTGCAATTTCTTTTCTCTATTGTTGGGTTTTTTGTAAAGTTGCTCAAATGCTCTCAGGTATGGCTGCTCTGAATGGAGGACTCGGCGCAACAGGCTTGACGAACGGCACAGCCGGTACAATGGATGCCCTCACCCAGGCTTACTCAGGAATTCAGCAGTATGCTGCCGCGGCACTGCCAACACTTTACAGTCAAAGTTTGCTACAGCAGCAGAGTGCTGCAGGCAGTCAGAAGGAAGGTAAGACTTTCTAAAGAATTTAGCATTGTAAATTGCTTTATCCAAACTGTAGCTTAAGAGAATGCTGCATAGGGAGATATTTGATTGATGGCTTTAAAGATGACTGAATTTTCATTAGATTTATTTTCAATCCACATCTCCTGAGAAAGATGACACTGTCATATTTATGGGCCCTTGTTGTATAATAAGGACTTATTGTAAATTTGGAGTCAGCATACAGTCCATCCAGTGGACTAGGCTAACTTTAAAATGACATTACCTACGTCCAGATTTAAGTCTTGACTGGAGAAGCACAATTTTTCAAACTCTAATGCGTAAGAGTCAACACATTATATAAGATCACATTTTGAATGGGGACTTTATTTCATAGCATTATTCCTGATGAGATCACTTGAGATAAAAGTTTCCTGCTGTGTTTTCACCATTCCTGTCATTTTTAAATTAGTGATATGACAACTATTAACACATTAGAGACTGAAAGAGTTATTAATTCCCTAGTAACTTAGCACATTTCAACCTATCCTTCTGCAGCAGTGAAGGCAACATCCAAAATGTTGTTTTGTTTCTGCTATTGTATTACATCAGCTTATGAGATGCTTTGTAAGATTTAAAAATGATGCCTATTCATTAAAAGTCTTTCAAACAGAATTTCTAAAATCTTCAGACACTTTCATAGGAAAAACCACTACAGTTTTATACTAAGCACTTTTTCTCTAGATAAATAAGCACATTTTAATATAGTCAAAGAGGGCTTTTATAGTCTCCAATGTAGTTAGAGTTTTTGAGATATTCTATGCAAGATATGCAGATATATATACAAGACAATATATGATAATAATTCTTTACATTAGATAGGGAAAGCATAAAAGCAAACTTACACTCTAATAGTATGAGTACAGCAATGTCCTAATAATGGGATACAGCATATTCAAATCATAGCAATGAAACAGGTGTCCTTATATTAACCACCAAATATAATTTATTTATTTATTGTGGGATGATTATGATGAATCAGAATTCCAGTAAGCATAGAAATAGATGAGCTTATTTACGTAAAGTGATTGTAAAGTCTTTTTTTTTTTCTCTAAAAATAACAAACATGTTATACTTACCTGCTCTATGCAATGGTTTTGCACAGAGCAGCATGGATACTCCTCTTCTCAGGTCCCTCTTCGGCTCTCCTGGCCCCTCCTCCCTGTCGAATGCCCCCACAGCAAGCAGCTTGCTATATGGATACCTGAGCCGAGTCACAGCTCCCTGTGTCCATTCAGACACGGAGCCCTGGTTTGGCCCTGCCCCGTCTATATCCTTATGGGCCTACTGACTTTGACTGACAGCAGCGGGAGCCAATGGCACAGCTGCTGTGTCTCTGCCAATCAAGAGGAGAGTCCTGGATGGTCGAGGAACTCGTGGACATCGCTGGAGAGAGATGGGGCTCAAGTAAGTATTAGGGGGGGACTGGGGCGGCTGCTGCACACAGAAGGTTTTTTATCTTAATGCATTGCACTAAGATAAAAAACCTTCTGTCTTTATAACCACTTTAAGTTGAGCATTGACTAAAGAGTTGAGAATATTCACACAATAAATATTTATTTCAATTATCCAAACATGTGCAGAGGAAATAAGTAAAAGCAATCAGCTTTACTTATGGATGCATTACTTAAGTGAATATTCGCAAAATGTATTGTGTGAAGATTCTCAGCTCCTTTAGTAAATCAGCCTCAATTCTGTCCTTGGGTATGGGGTATGGGTACACATTTTATCACATCACATTACAGTTTTGCCATTATGCTTCATCAGAGTCATACCTGTATTAATAATCTTCAAGACAAGGTCCAATTTTTATTTCCGTTTCCGCTTCTGGGCATCAATGACTAGGGTATTTGTTTTTCATGGGTTGTCAATGTGGCAGTCTGTGGATGAAGGCAAAATTAAAAGAAAGATATGTATTATTGTCTCTGCATCAATATTTTTTTTTATTGGCTGTAATGACATTTTTGTAATGTGTTTAAAAAATTGGCATTCTATATTTATCCTTAGAAATTATGATCTCGGAACATGTATGGCAAGACATGTTCTTATATATAAAGACAAGTTTCCCTTCAGAATGAATCCTAATATAGTTTTCTAGATAATATATTCAGATGATTTCAAACTGACTTCATTTATATCTCCAAATTTGACATCTGGCTCACTGGTCTTTAGTTATCTGATTATATCATACCTACAATTCTGTGTGGAGAGGCTAAATTTGTATGTTGCCAGTCATCTAGAATTATTTCTGACAATAGTGACTACTTGCACAGCTCTGGTAGTGGCGCTGAAAGGAAATCTTTAGGCTGCTTTAATATCCTGGAATCTATACCATCTGATCCCATGGCCTCGTCAACAGCTTTCCACCAGTGAAAGCAGCAACTAAACTTTTTATTTTAAATAAAATATTTGTTTATGGTATTGATTGTGGAATTTTTGAAATTATGTGGTTATCTCAGCTAATTACTGCTTTTATTAATAGCACCAGGAAACAGGCACATATTTTCCAGGAAAATGTTTCATTGTATAGGTGTTGCGTTTGTCTCCTCAATACTAAATAGATTTAGACACACACATTTGTACACAGTTTCTCTTGTTTATTAAAACTAGACCTTGAAGCAGAGAGAGTATAGGTAAAGCCAAACCAGGCTATATGATATGCTCCGAACTCCCAGATCGAGACAGCATGTAAATCAGGGTCAGCAACCTTTTTCCACTTAAGAGCCGGATTCAATGTATGTGAATGCATGGAGAGCTGCATTCACCTGCTAATAAATGAAGATAATAATCTGGACCCCTTTACATTACACAGACCCCGCACTTCTGGACCCCTTTACATTACACAGCCCCGCACCTCCAGACCCCTTTCCATTACACAGTCCCACACCTCCGGACCCCTTTACATTACACAGCCCCTATACATCTGAACTCCTTTACATAACACAGCCACTTCTGCATATTACACAGTACCCCCTACCCAGCCACCCCCTGCATATTACACAGCCCCCCCCCATGTTATGCTTTAAAATTGCACAGACTCGTGGAATATCGATAAACTACTTAAAAATCTCCACAGGCGACGCTTTAAAAATTTCTACAGGTAACCAGTTTAGCGTTACAGAGGAGGTCTTGTGCTAGAATTATTGCTTTCGCTCTAACGATCATGGCGACACCTCACATGTGTGGACCACAGGTTGCCGACCCCTGATGTAAATTATGACTTATACTCTGACAAGCAATTATTATTTGGGTAAGCTGTGAGTGTTGGAGAAATTCAGCAGTCTGCTTTAAAGCCCAATTTATATCAACTTAAATACAAAGGTCTAACACTCTAGCTCTGACTTAGCAGGGACGTGCTAGACCTATGCAGAGTGACAACACTGCTTCCACAAAGAAAGAAAGATTGCATCTAAAAATTCTCCAAAATACCCATGCCTCACTTCCAGTGGACAGTTATATTTCTCTTTAAACATCAATGTGGGAGATGCACATTGCAACTTGTGTAGTCTTCCCTTTCCCTTCTGTCCACCCCTCCTACCTCTTGTGAGGTTTACTTTTTCAGCTCATGATTTCTTGTCTTTTGTTATCCCTTTCTTTTCTTTTCCCTCCTTCTCTTTTGCCCCCTTTTTATTTCTTGTTTACTTTATCTTCAACTACAGAGCATTGTAGACAGCATTCTCTCTAGACCAGGTATAACTATTGTGAAATTATCATTGGTGTGTGCAGACTATTCCAATAGGTTGTGTACCCCAAAGCTCAAACACACATGCATGCGTGTGAAAATATAATATATATAATATATATAAATAATATATATATATATATATATATATATATATATATATATATATATATATAGATATATATATAGATAGATAGATAGATAGATAGATAGATAGATAGATAGATAGATAGATAGATAGATAGATAGATAGATAGATAGACACACACTTATAAATGTAAACAAATACCGTATTTATCGGCGTATAACACGCACAGGTGTATAACAGTATAACACGCACATTCATTTTAAGAGGGAAGTTTCAGGAAAAAAACGTAAATTTTAAATAAGGGACTTTGAAGCAAAATAAGGGTCAGTGCCCATTTGCAGCCTCACCATTGCTATCAATGCAGCATTATCAATGCCCGTCTGCAGCCTCACAAGTGCCATCAATGCAGCCTTATCAGTCCACATCAGTGTAGCCTCACCATTGCCATCAATGCAGCAGCCTCACCATTGCCATCAGTGCAGCCTGAACAATGCCCATCTGCAGCCTAGAGGGGACAGAGAGGGGGTGGGATGAGTGCCGACAGATTACATTCAGTGAGAATCACCTATGATAGGCAGAACAGTGGTCCAATGGCAGCCCAGGAGACAGGACTTCCTATTACAGAGGCTGCCAAGTAAACAGGAGATTCTCGCTGTATGTAATCTGATGGCTCTCGTCCCGCCCCCCTCCCTGTCCCCTCCAAGGCAGCTAAAATTGAAGTATTGGCGTATAACACGCACACGCTATTTGCACCCAACTTTCATGGTGAAAAAGTGAGTGTTATACGCCAATAAATACAGTATTTTAAAATGTATTAACCACTTAAAGATCAAGCCTCTTTCTGAGATTTGTTGTTTACAAGTTAAAAATAGTTTTTTTTGCTAGAAAATTACTTAGAGCCCCCAAACATTATACATAATTTTTTTTCTAACACCCTAGAGAATAAAATGACAGTCGTTGCAATACTTTCTGTCACACCATATTTGCGCAGCGGTCTTACAAGTGCACTTTTTTTAGAAAAAATACACACAAATAAGACAACAGTAAAGTTAGCCCAATTTTTTTTTTATATTGTGAAAGATAATGTTACACTGAGTACATTGATACCCAACATGTCATGCTTCAAAATTGCACCTGCTCGTGGAATGGCGACAAACTTTTACCCTTAAAAATCTCCATAGGCGACGTTTAAAAAAGTCTACAGGTTGCATGTTTTAAGTTATAGAGGAGGTCTAGGGCTAGAATTATTCCTCTCACTCTACCGATCGCGGCGATACCTCCCATGTGTGGTTTGAACATCGTTTTCATATGCAGGCACTAGTCACGTCTGCGTTCACTTCTGCGCGTAAGCTTATCGGGATATTTACATTAAAATGCAAAAAATAAAATAAAAAAATGTTTCATTTAAAAAAATGAAAAAAAAAAAGGCCCTTTAAGAGCTATGGGCAGAAGTGACATTTTGATGTCGCTTCCGCCCTGTAGTGATATGGAGATGGGTGGGGGCCATCTTCCCCTCACTCGTCTCCATAACCAGCAAGGGGACAAACGCGATTGCCTCCGCCGCTGCCGACTGGATTGCAGCGGGAGGGGGATCTCGCAGCAAATTCACCACAGGGACCACTTTTATCTTGTAGCAGACTGCCCGCTGAAGAAGAGCATATCGGAGTTATGGCAGTTGTTGGTGCCAGTAGTTTTTTATTTTCATTAATTTTTTTTTTTTTTACAGTAGGAGCCCCGTTGGGGGGCTTTGGTGAAATATCAAGGGTCTGAACAGACCCCTGATGTCTCACTTTTGTGGCAAAGAAAGGGGCTGAGGACAGAGATTCCACAGCCCCTTTCCCTGCACCGCCAGATGCACTCGACAGTGAATGAATGGGAAGTGCTCTGTACTGAGCGGCTTTCTGTTCATTCACAAACCGAAGCCTAGTAAACACAGTTCACTAGGCTTTGGTTATGAATGAACACAGTGAGTGATCTGTCAATCAATCACTGTGCCCATTCAGAAAAGGAAGCAACAGGTAAATGACACAGGCCCAGGCAGCAGGAGAAATCTACGCCGCATGGGGTTATTAAGGTGTGCCCAGGCACACCCCTGCGCATGCCTATGGAAATTATTGTAAACACACAAATCCCTGTTCTGTGAGGAGAGACAGATCGTGAGTTCCTAATAGCTAGGAACCACGATCTGTCATCCCCTCTCCCTACAGTTAGAACACACAGTCAGGGAACACAGTTAACCCCTTGATAGCCCCCTAGTGTTAACCCCCTCACTGCCAGTGACATTTAAACAGTAATCAGTGCGTTTTTATAGCACTGAACGCTGTATAATTGTCAATCATCCCAAAAAATGTATCAAAAGTGTCCGATGTGTCTGCCACAATGTCGCAGTCACGATAAAAATTGCAGATTGGTGCCATTACTAGTAAAAAAAAATAATAAAAACGCCATAAATCTATCCCCTATTTTGTAGATGCTATAACTTTTGCACAAACCAATCATTATACGCTTATTGCAATTTTTATTACCAAAAATATGTAGAAGAATACATATTGGACTAAACTGAGAAAAAAAGTAGCTTTTAAAACAAAAAAAAAATGGGGATATTTATTATAGCAAAAAGCACAAAATAGTGGGGGTTTTTTTCAAAATTGTCGCTCTTTTTTTGTTTATAGCACAAAAAATAAAAACCGCAGAGATGATCAAATACCACCCAAAGAAAGCTCTATTTGTGGGGAAAAAAAGGAAATCAATTTTGTTTGGGTACAGCGTCGCACGACCGCGCAATTGTCAGTTAAAGTGACGCAGTGCCGTATCGCAAAAAAATGCTCTGGTCTTTAAGCAGCCAAATCTTCTGGGGCTGAAGTGGTTAATAATAAATACAGGCCCCAACAGTGTGTTTTTTTTCTGTGAATCATAAATAAACAGATGACATCCATTCTAACAAGTTATTTTGAGATAATGTTGACAGCTCCATGGGCAATAGCATGCAATTATCCATATGAACGAGATTTTAAAAGTTGTGTGTGATTTAACTAATAAGTAATAATTCCGGAATGATATAGGTCACCCTGCTTCAGGGTTACTATTTTATAAATATACTAAAGTGAAGTTATCTGTATTTTATCCGAAGGTCCAGAAGGTGCAAATCTCTTCATTTACCATCTACCACAAGAGTTTGGTGACCAGGACATTCTCCAGATGTTTATGCCATTTGGAAATGTTATCTCTGCTAAAGTCTTCATCGACAAACAGACCAATCTAAGCAAGTGCTTTGGTAAGTAAAAAGACATTAAGATGCTAGCAGATGAAATGCATTACAATTTGCATTGAAATGATTCATGTTTTAGGTATATTTTACACTCTGTATTCTATTATATGGGTTCAAATACATATCCTAAAGTAAATTTGAAGCTAAAGGTAAATTTCCCTCAAAACAAGAGTTTCAGGGTTATGTAACTTTAGCAACCTGCTTGATAAGCTGCACAATCTGTGGCCATTTCAGCAAAAGAATAAGCAAGGTAGATGATTAAGGTAGGCGATTATTTTATTCTGCTAGTATGCAGAGTAGTGGTTTAAGTTAAATATAGCAAAAACCTCTATCGAGAACCTATTTAATCTTGGATGCCTAGAGGAAAGTAAAAACCTGACTTCTCTATATATGCATTTTAACTAACAAAACACTATATTTCCAGTATAGAATATCATCCCTTTTTAATTGTTAACAGCTCAGAGTTTTATTGATACCAACACCACTTTGTTTCCCTGAAGCAACTAATTTGTTTCTGTCTTTTATAGTTTTAGGGCAGTTTAGGAATGTGACTGGCTCTTCATTCATGACTGGTGTTCTTTCTGATACTTTCATACATAAATACAGGTCTAACTCGAAAAAAAGCAAAAAAAAAGATCTAGGCTGCCTTAGCTGGTGTCTCTGTAGTATAGAGGAAAAGATGTAAGGGAAAGTGAGACAGTTTTCTTATGCCTGGGACAATTTCTAGCATTGCCTTATGGAAGCAATAATCTCCACTGGTTTTATACAGACTGCAGAAACACCATTAACTGCTGCTTCCGGTCAAGGATTTTTTTTTTTTTTTAGTTTTGTAACTGCAATCTTGTGTCTTTAAAGGATTTGAAATTGGGGATGAGCATTTTGATTCGCAAATGAAACGAATCACAAATTGTTTTGATTTTCTCCAAATATATTCATGCAGATTTGTCCAGTTTTAGAAAATCATATAATTTATGAGTTAAACATATTCCAGGATTGTGTAATATTTCTCACATCAAATATATTTACATGGGAACATTCAGGCAAAAAAATAGGGTAATCATAAATTAGAAGCTTTGTAATCTGTAATTTCTCTTCCTGTATGCATTTGCCAAGTGCTAGACTGGCAGCAACGCACTAAGCATTAGACCATTATGTGCTAACCCTTCCTGCCCCAAAGTGAGTGCTGCTGTGAAGGAGACTAACATCAAACTAGATGAAGATACATATGCTCTCTCCATGTAAAATATATTTTGATAAATACATAGCTGGAATGAAGTTAGCTTTTTGTATCTAGAGTTTGATCATAAATCTGCCAACTTTAAGCATTTTTGTAGGAAAATAGGAAAATCAGGAGATGCACAGTGAAATATGGCACAACCTTTTTTGATTCTTCTGATGCTCTTTGTTGGGATTTGAGGATCTTGCTAGCAGGCATAGCAATATATAGTATTTTTGATGCAAAAAGAAAAAAAAACATGAAGCCAGCATATTTTTATTGGCAGCTGCCTTTAACATTTTTTTTACCTTTAAACAAATATAGCATTATTAAGTATTATTAAATGAACAGACCTCTTAGACAACCCTGCTGTGGTTTAATATTAGCTCGCATATTAAGAAAACAAGGCAGTTTTTTGTTACCTGTAATGAGTTTACTTGCCATTCTGAGTGCAGGACAATATATTGCCTTCCTCTTATTTTTTATTTTGTATTGTTTAAAATGAGCTAAGCACAGACACAATAGTTCACAAAGGAAAATGAATAGAAGCTGACAAGTGAATGTAGTGAGTAAATGAAACTAATTACTTTCTGTGCTGGGAAATGCTGTTACCATACTATCTAAGTGTCATTTTAAGAATACCTAATCGTCCCTCTTTGTGCTAGAGCCAGACACACCACTTACTAGGTAGCTTTGTGTGTATCTTTTATGCTGTCACACTGGTCACATGCTTCATGGTGACAGTACTCTCTTGTCTCATGATCAAAGGTTGAAAAAGAAAACCTCAAAGTCTGGACTCCATATGTTCATGTTACTTTACCATTTGTGCAATAGCTATAAAAAAAACTGTATCATTTTCTATTTCATTTGATGTTCTATGTGCCAATTATTTCTGATGGTGATGGGATTGCACCTATTCTAACTGTAAAATTATTTACTATGGCCTATACACTAACCTTTATGCGTACTCATATTTAGTCATTGTATGTAGTCTTGCATTTTCTCTATTAACCGATACCGGGCCAGCCGCCGCAGTTTTACTGTGGCAGGTTGGCTCCCCTGGGCAAAACGATGTCACCTTACATTGCTTTGCCTCTTGGCCACTAGGGGGCACGCAGCTCTGGTGGTGAGCCGCAGGGGCACATGGCTCTGGTGGTAAGTTGCGGGTGCACGTGCCTCTGGCGGCACGCGCACCCTTGGCTCACTGCCAGAGCCGACGCGAGTGCCCAGCGGGCGCAATGACCACCAGGCACCCGCAATCACTCGTGACAGCGAGAACCACACACACACAGATCCCGGTTCTCCCAGGGGAGAAGAGACTGATCATGTATTCATACTGATTATTAACACTGATCTGTCATCTCTCCTAGTCAGTTCCATCCCCCCCACAGTTAGAACACAGTGAGGGAACGCAGTTAACCCCTTGATCGCCCCCTAGTGTTAACCCCTTCACTGCCAGTGACATTTACACAGTAATCAGTGCATTTTTATAGCACTGATCGTTGTACAATTGTCACTGGTCCCAAAAATGTGCCAAAAGTGTCTGATGTGTCTGCAGCAATATCACAGTCACGATAAAAATCGCTGATCAGCACCATTTACTAGTAAAAAAAATAATAATAAAAATACCATAAATGTATCCCCTATTTTGTAGGCGCTATAACTTTTGCGCAAACCAATCAATATATGCTTATTGCGATTTTTTTACCAAAAATATGTAGAAGAATACATATCAGCCTAAACTGAGGAAAAAATGTTTTGTTTTTTTTTTTAATTTGGGATATTTATTATAGCAAAAAGTAAAACATATTGGGAGTTATTTACAAAAGGCAAAACCACTTTGCACTACAAGTGCAAACTACAAGTGCAAAGTGCACTTGAAATTGCACTGCAAGTGCACTTGGAAGTGCAGTCGCTGTAAATATGAGGGGTAGATCTGAAATGAGGGGAAGCTCTGCTGATTTTATTATCCAATCATGTGCAAGCTAAAAAGCTGTTTTTTATTCACCTTGCATGTCCCCCTCAGATCCACAGTGACTGCACTTCCAAGTGCACTTTCAGTGCAATTTCAAGTGCACTTTGTACTTGTAGTTTGTACTTGTAGTGCAAAGTGGATTTGCCTTTAGTAAATAACCCCCATTGCATTTTTTTCAAAATTGTTGCTCTTCTTTTGTTTATAGCGCAAAAAATAAAAACAGGTGATCAAATACTACAAAAAGAAAGCTCTCTTTGTGGGAAAAAAAGGACGTCAATTTTGTTTGGGTACAGCATCGCACGACCGCGTAATTGTCAGTTAAAGCGACGCAGTGCCGAATCACAAAAAATGGCCTGGTCATTGAGCATCCAAATCTTTCAGGGCTAAATTGGTTAATTTACTTAAGAATGCATGATTAGCATCATCTTATATGTTTTTGATACTATGTGAGATGATTTTGGAAAGCGATGCAGTTATTCCCAAATCCACATCATTTTAATTTCTGACATTAACAATGAATTATTGAGCACTGTTTTTCATGCTTAGATTTTAGTAAAATGGCCTGTATAGATTTAGATCCAAGCCATATTGGGATGGTTAACTAATAACAAATATTGGCTGATTTTTTTTCCTTTCCTTTAAACCTACCTTTGCATTTAAAAAGACCCTCTTTTTCAAATATTATCAATCTGACACACCAGGCATCTGAGCTGATATTCCCATACCAAGATAGCCATAAGCCAGTGTGGCTATTTTTAAGTGGATACCAACCTATATGCCATTTAGATTAAGGACTAGAATGTGTGTGGGGCAGTCACTTTGCTACTCTTTGTCCCTCTGAACTAGCAAAAAGTTTCAAAGGACTCTTGCAAATAAATTGAGTGTCTGCATCTGTATGCTTTGTATTAAATTAAAAAAAAGAAAAAGGAAAGAAAAAGAAAGAGAAAATTCAAATCCAGTGAAACAGATCACAGAAGTAGATTATTGGGCACACTGGTGTTAAAGTAATATTTTAATATTTCACACATTACTAATGATGGGCAGGCTTCTAAATGAATAAATATTTGTACAGCATATGCATATGTGTCATTTAAATAATAAACTGTCTATGGCCACTTTAAAAGTGAGTTATTTTTAGAAATGTACTTATTTGTCTATCATTGGCTTAATTCTTAATTTGAAAGATTTTACAGCTTTGTTATTACTAATTTCAGTTGATGAGTTAAATTGTTAAACAATACCAGCTCTATGCACTTTGTTCTGTTTTATCCTTCACAGGTTTTGTTAGCTATGACAATCCTGTTTCTGCCCAAGCTGCTATTCAAGCTATGAACGGCTTTCAGATCGGCATGAAACGCTTGAAAGTTCAGCTGAAGCGCTCCAAAAATGACAGCAAACCTTACTGATCTTAACCCCAGAAGCTTTCTGCTATTATTTTAGCTTTCTTAGGGTAAGTCCCATGAGCCAGCCTATTCTTCACTTGGGGCTGAGGAGGAAAACATTGCCAACACTCACCAAGAGAGACAATTATTTTTACATTAAACGCTTCCATTCCCATCTACCGTGGCCCTCTGCGCTTGCCATTTACTCTGGCTATATTTTCTTACCCAGAATCCAGCAAGTTGTGTAACAATGTTCTGTTCCACTTTTCCTTTGCCTATATTTTTTGTAAGACATCTTTAGATTTACAATAGCAGCAAAACAATGTGCAATTAAACTCTGCAACCACTGGTGCCATCAAAAAACAAAACTGAACACAAGTTAGCTTTTCAAGGACCTGGTTGTATAATAGTGACACCAGCAGTTAAGGAGCTAGTGCGGTGACCTAGTATGAAAATATTGCCAATATACGCATATTTTTTATTTATTTCAATTTGTTTACATATATAAGGAACACTCACACACACAGGCAAAAACAAAACAATTCCTTCCACTGCGTCAAATTGTTTTAGAAGATTCTAGTTTTTTTTTAAGTAAAAAAATTGACAGAAACAACTGGTTTATCTTTCTGTTATTATGGTGATACATTTTATTTGTTTATTTATTGATTAATTTATTTATTTATTTCATTAATGAATTATTAATTTATGTATGCTGTTATTTATTATAATTATACTATGAATATGTTTGAAAAAGATGTGTGTTTAAAAAGACGTCTTAGAGAACTGTTTCTAAAGCTACAGGGTTTTAAAAAATTACTAAAGTGAGTGAATATACTTGATGTTTCTTGAGAGATAAATTTAATAATAAAGGAAGCCACAGGCCTGTAAATTTTATTTGTAAAAAAAAAGAAACATTTCTATTTTTATACAAAAATTTTTACTGCCTCAGAAATAATGGGAGTTATTTATTGTTAACGTATTGGATATCTAAAGAGAAGTTCTCAATGCTAGATAGATACCTTTTAAAATAGACTCTAGAGTAAAATAAATACATTTTTCTTTAATTTTAAGTTAAAATACCCATTATGCACAAATCACTCTCTTCCTTTTCTATGTTTTGTTTGGTATTTTTGTTTCCATCATGTAGTAAAAGATTTGTCCTGTGACTTATCTGTTGTGTGGCATTTGTTCAAAATGGCCGCCTTTTCCCTTCTGTAACCCTTCCTTTCCTTCCCAAATCAATCCATCTGCACTAACTTTAACTGGATGGTTTCTTTTGGGCTGTTCATTGTGCTTTGTGTAAAATATATGCTCTATATATTTATAAATAAATGTGAATTATGGAATGCATATATATTTTAATAACTACAAAGATTTGCATTACATTATATTCCTACACTGGTTAACCTTTTCAGTGCTGGAATGAGCAGAACTGCATTTTTTTATGTATTCCTGAGCAGACCAACACTGATGGACTAAAAAAAGTGATTTGTTTCTGCTGCATAGATTCTGTGTAACTTTATACTCTTCCTTGTTTTTTTTTTCCCTAGAACATCTCCATGCCTGTTAGTTCACCGTTTGCCTAGCATGTCCCTGTGGCGTCTATTTAAAAAAAAAAAAGTTTCATCGTCCCGTCATTGTTTCTGATGTCTTTCTGACCTCACATCATATTTGATTCTCCAAATGACTTAGTTTGACTTCTGAAATTTGCATGTGATCTCATCTAGCTAAGAATTCTGGAAAACAAAAAGTCAATGTGAAAAACATTGCAGCATTCACGCAAGACTGAAATTTACTATAAGAAAAATTATAGAAAAAAAAGACAAAAAACCTGTGGCAAAAAAAAATCTTTTTTTTTCTTTTTTTTTTCTTTCATAACATAAACAGACTTGAAAGTATTATACAGGGATTAGCATTCTGTCTGGTCACTGTTTCCTAAAGCAATATGTGTCCAGGAATTCAGAATGTTGGTTTCTAAATGAAGCGGACAACTTCCAAAACAGTTTGAGAAAAACTGTCTGATTTTAAGTCTCTAGAGCTCTGTAATAGTTTTTACATTTTTTCAGGCAGTGTAAAGTTTTTTGATAAGGCCATTTTAGGTGGCTCACTTTCTCATTAAATTATATATATAGAACCACTTTTTTGTAGATTAGTATAAGAAAATATTTACCCTGTTTTGGGGCAAATGCTACCTAGTTCTGTCACCTTTTGCTGAACTGACTCACAGTTAGACAATCCATGGTTTAATGCACATGAAATTACCTATATTTTATACTGTTTAAATGTACAGAAAAGAAGGTAAATGTATACTGTGTCATGTTGGTGCTTCTATGAATTTAGTTGTGGCTTCATTAAGTCTTAAGAGTCTTCAGTGTTCTATGTTTAATAAGTTTAACAAAAATTGGTTTACTTGAACTAAAATAATTTTCAGATATTAAAAAGTCTGTTTGCTATAATTTCATGTGAAACAAAAACTATTCCAGAAAAATAAGTTTTGTGTTGGCTTGTAAAGCATTGATGTTCTTATTTTTTATTGTGGGGAAACTTAGATGTGTTTGTGTTCAGCAAAATGTGACCTGTTTTTTTTCTTTGCAAGAAAAAAAATCAGTGAAAATACAGTGCCAAATTCCAAAGGTACTTCCTGCCTAAAGCTTCAGTGTATTTCGTGTACGAAGTAATTTGATAACATGGGTATTTTATTATGTGTTTTGTATAAATCCCTTCTATTTAAAAAAGAGAGATTACGAAATTTGTTAACTTGCTATCCTGTGGTCTTGTTGCTTGAAATTGTTATTGTTTGTTATATCTCTTTGATGTTTTTTGGTAATACATTGTATACAGTAAGTGCCCATGTTCCACTTTTTTAACCACTCTGCACATCGAATCTGTGAAAGCAAACCTCACAAGTCACAACTGTACTTTTTCATGGTCTGTGGAAGTCTTTATGGTGATGAATGGTTGAACTACTATTCCTTTTAAGCATACTGTCCTAAAGAATCAGGGTATATAAAGTACACACAAGCACACCAAATCCATGGTTTATAGATCATATACATAAGTTATTGTAGAACATACGAAACTTCCGCTTTTTAAGGTATGATTAAGTAAAATATATAGAGCATTGACTGCTCATATTACAGAATCAGTCATGTAGTATCATGAAGTGCCATATTTGTAGCTAATAATCTCCATCTTCTATATGTCATCAAAACTTTTTTTTTTTTTTTTACCAGCATCTATTCTCTATCATTGTTCAGAGAAAACCCATTATTACTGGTCCAATTCTTAATGTTGATTTAGGGTGGCCTCTTTGTACTGCCATTGCTCTTCTTTAAGTGAACATAATAGCATTTGATTAATAATGCAGTGCCTGATCTTTAAACCACAGCAAATGCTATTTTCCAGCTACTGACAAACACTAGTACAACCCCCTGAGTACCAAGTTATGTGTTAAAGTCAAAAAATGATTTTCTATAGGTTCTTGTAAGTGTTTACTACTTTAATCCTGGGTCCTACCAGATTTACATGAGGGCTATTTTTGTATAAGAAAAAAATAATATTACTAAATTATATCTATATGTCATTCTTGGAATATATGTATAGAGATATATGATAGAAAAAACATATTTTTGTTACTTAGATTAACTCATATTTGGCTGCATTTCAAAATATCTCATGTATTAATACATAAAATGATTGAACACCAGCTTGGATGCTGATAAGTATTATTATGGAGCTTTGATTGCTAGATATGTGAAATTATTTTTAAACACTCATTTAGTAATACTTTAAGAGAACCTGTTTTCATGTTCTAGACTGTCATTTCTTTTTCTTTGTTCATCGCATAACCACCCTTTACAGTGGGATAATTCAGGGAACTGGTCCTATCAACAAGCAAGAAGTTGTAACTGTATAATGACTTAAAAAGAAACAACTGAAAGCTCAAGGGACATACTGAATGTCCTGCTGTATAAAAAGTTCGTATCCAGCACTGACACAGTTAATAGGTACGCACTGAAGAGACGTTGCTTAAAGGATTAATATGTTCAACTTTTCTTTCACTTCAAGATTCTAGTTTTTTTGGCTTATGTAACTGAAGTCATTTTAACTGTTCTGTTTTATTATCTCAAGTGCTAAATACGAATAAGAAAAAAAACTTGTAGTTTCATAACATTTTAGAATTACATCATACAAAGAAATGTATTTGTGTTTCTTTTTTGTGCTGTGAGAATTGTTGTTTGTAGATTAAATAATAACTCATTTTGTTTCTAATTACAAATAGTTTTTGAGTATTGTCTGAGAAAAGCCAAAGTTACTGAAATTTTAGTGGAAAATGTAAGATCCTTTAAGTATTGTTTATGTTTTATTGATGCATTTTGGTTCTGTTGTGTGATGGAATTTGAGCCAAAAAAAAACAACAAAAAAAATGGCTTTCCTATTTCTACTAACTGATTGTACTTATGCATTTTGTACCAGTGCAACATTTTATACTGGAGATTAAAAATACAAAAGGAAAAGTTGTGGCTTACTCTTGAGGGCCCTAAACATGACTGATTTTATGTTTGTTTTTTGACTGGCAAAAAAAAGAATGGTTTTGTTTTCAACACTTCACAAAAAAAAACTTTGGCTTGCTTTTTTATTTGCTTATATCTAACGTTAACAAATATGTCTAAAATGAAAGCGGTAAGTTTCACTTTTTATTATGTATTGTGCAGTTACACACTAAGGTAATTAGCGCTAGATGTACACAGTCACTTTAAGTGGATAAATGTATTAGTAATAACTAAAACTAAAAAGTAGGGGGTTTGCTTTTTTGCTGTTTAGATCAAACTTTTTCTGACTCTTCTGTCCTCATTGTGAACATTACTGTGTAGTTGAAACAGTCAAACTTATTTTTGTAATGTATGTTATTGTGTGATGCAGTTTTTTGCTTCTGTCTCCAATATTAAACCATTTTCCTAATACTTGTCTCTTTGTGTGTTGTGTTTGTTGGTGCTCATCATGTGGTAAAACATCTATACACTTCACTGTTTAACGTCTGTTTTTCCTTTTTATTTTATTTCCTGTATCTTTCTTACTTTATTTTATATATGTTGCGTATATAGATTAAAATTGATTCCATTTAAGTGAAAGCCTAAATGTGGACAAAAAAGAGGGAGTACAAAAAAATCCCAACTTTTTGTTCTATATGTGTAATTTTAATTTATGTCATTACGTTAGCGACAATTGTTTTCTTCCATGCATCAATTATGAATACATAAAGGAACAGAATAACAACTGCTATGCAGTTTACTAAAAGATCTTATTTTTGCTAATAATTATCTAAGCCTACAAATTGCACATTTGCCCTTGCAAAAGGTTATTCTCAGCAGATTAGGTCACATTTGGCTTTAAATGCCTAATAACTTCCTTGTGTTTGCAAAAAAAAAAATAGTCAAAATACAAGCTATATCTTATTTTGTGAAACAATAGTATCCTAATATTCTTGTCATCTACAGGATAGAAAACCTAGATATAGGATGACCATATTTGTTGTGATATTCAATCTTTCAGCCAATGCTGTAAAGCAATGCAAAGTTCAAAAGTCCAGCTCAGTAACTTTACATACAGATCTTTTATCTTTGGTTATATTAGTGCATGGTCACGTCTTAACTTATACCATATAAAGTTTGCTTGTGTAATAAATCCAATAGGTAATCTTATATTTTGGGATAAATTGAAACCATTGAGTGTGTTTCTCCATTATACCATTGTGTATATGTAAATACTCTTATAGTGATTGGAGTGAATTCACATATACAGTTAATCTAGTTAACAAAACGTTTGCCTGTCTGGGCCCATTACAGCTTGAGCAGCACATTATAGATTATTTAGGAACTCAGAACAAAGTTCTTAATTTTATATATAATTGAAGCACACCTACAAACAAGTAATTGCCTTTTAGTATTTGACCACAGCTCTCAGTTAGAACCATATTTTTGGTTGAAGTGAGGCTGTAGTGTGCCCAAGGTTATTCCAGGAAAGATTAAAAATTGTTAGGGACTGTGAAAACACAATTACACATGGCACTTCTAGGAAGTCATAATACCGTCCATAAAACCACATATTACAGGCCCTTGTAAGAAAAGATTATTAAAAAAACAAAACACATGTACTACTTCCTCTATACTGAAAGTAATATATTATACAGTGACTATTAGTTTTTATAGAGGTTGAAATTATGCCTTGCTGCATGTAAGAATCCAGTGAAAATATAAGAGTGAATTTTGATAACATTTGTAACATGCAGCCCCAAAGGCATTCACAAAAATTCTATTTCTTTTGCTATAACAATTATACATTATTCAGAAATGAGCATTATTTTTATTTATTTTAGACTCCAACATAATGCAAATAAATGTGGTTGCTAAGCTGAACATTACAGGCCTCAATAATGCTACAGATCTACAGCATAATATATGAATATAGATCTATTTGCATAATGTATTGTCCTACCATGGCAATCCCTTGCATTGAATGTTACAGCTCACTATCAAGATGAATGGTTCAGAGCCTCTCAGTTATTAGGCCTTGTTTATCCACAATTCTGCCAACAATGCAAACAATGAAACTGTGAAAATTGTTGAATATATAACTTGTTATACAAAGCTTTCCACATCCAATCCTAAAAGGTTACACTTGTACAAAAGGAAAGCTGCTTATTATCAATTCATTCAGTTATGATGGCAACAATTGCAGTGCTAGCACTATCATGGTAAACAGTATCCATTTAGAAATGTCTGGATACATGCCATTTCCACAGCAACCCAAAAAATACTCACATTATTTCACATTTTAGTTAATAAAGCTTTTGTTTTTTCAAAGGTGAATATTGCAGTTTAGATACACCCAATGCAAGCAAATACTGCTTATGTACACTATAAGTTTTGTAAACCATCAAGTATGGGAGCTGTAAAAAAAAGTACTTACAGTACATTGATATGAGTGTAAAGACTTACACATACTAGAGGTATATTTACATTTTAGAATTTTAGAACAGACCTTTACTAAAGGGGATGGAGGGGATTCAGTTTGAATATATATGTTGAATATATAACTTGTTATACAAAGCTTTCCACATCCAATCCTAAAAGGTTACACTTGTACAAAAGGAAAGCTGCTTATTATCAATTCATTCAGTTATGATGGCAACAATTGCAGTGCTAGCACTATCATGGTAAACAGTATCCATTTAGAAATGTCTGGATACATGCCATTTCCACAGCAACCCAAAAAATACTCACATTATTTCACATTTTAGTTAATAAAGCTTTTGTTTTTTCAAAGGTGAATATTGCAGTTTAGATACACCCAATGCAAGCAAATACTGCTTATGTACACTATAAGTTTTGTAAACCATCAAGTATGGGAGCTGTAAAAAAAAGTACTTACAGTACATTGATATGAGTGTAAAGACTTACACATACTAGAGGTATATTTACATTTTAGAATTTTAGAACAGACCTTTACTAAAGGGGATGGAGGGGATTCAGTTTCGCACAAGGCCTTTACTGCTAGTAAATCACTTATTTTTACAGTCCAGCTGTGAAGGCTGAACTGTGGGCTGAACTTACTGGTTCCCCACTGAGGAGGAAAATCTTCATGTATTCTCATGGAGAATCTGTTAATAAAATGCTGTGACTCGGAAATGCTGACAAATTAGTGCATCATTTCTCAGACCACTTTTGGTATTAATATATTGAGTACCTATTCTTAAAGGGGACAATGTCAACTAACTAGGAATGTTTCTGCTGGGATGAGAGGATCCAACAGGGGCTTACCCTCTGGCCTAAATATATATAACTCAGGAACATACAGAAACAATTTTTAATTTTTAAAGTTAACAGTTACAATAGTAAAATATATACGTTTGTAGGTCTTGTGCACTTTACATGACATTAATCTATCCAAACTCTAAATGTAAACAATTAGAGTTCTATAGCATAGCAAAAAGGGTTTTCATAAAAGTGTACCTAATGCAAAAATCATCATTGACGATGTCATGATTTTAATCAAGTTCATGCATTTTAAAATACTATTGCACTGCCCTAATGATAAAAGCCAGATAAATGAACCCTTTCAGTTTGAGAATTTTAATAATCTATCTTTCCACTCAAGTTCTAGTTATAGAGTAAAATGTAGCCTTTGAGCACCTTGATTACTTGAAAGTAATTTAAGGTGGCTCATTAATTCAGAGAAAATCACCAGTTATCCCAATCCTAGCTCCAGTAAAACATTTACAACTACAATCTGTCAAGAATTAGGTAGTAAAATGTTTCCCAGGAAGCAGCCTTCAGTGCTTTTAACCTGAAAAAGTGCTCATTTTTTACCTTTCATTGTATTGGAAAGTCTGTGGGTCATGATTGACTAATGTTCCCTGTTCTATAGGAAAAAGGAATTGATTGTGTTGGTTAGAGGGGTTAAGCTAAATGTAATGGGGTGGGTACCCACATATTCTATATAGATTTGATGAGGGGTATATGTATTGTTGTTCTCAGTAACATATTTGCCCATTATGCCCCTATCCCAAGGGGTCCCAAAAATGTTTGAAATATGCCACAAAATTAAAAAAAGTTTTACTTCTTTCTAATATTTCTAAACAATAACTGAAATGTGTTTGCTATGTACTGTAATTTAATGTTTACTGATAGAGTAAATAATCTATTTGCTAAAAAATATTATTCAGAGCCTAAGAACTGGATATATTATAGATGTCCCCTTACATTGTCTTCCATTACCAATTCCCAGTATCACTGGCAATTAGGGAAGAAGATCCTAGATACTGGACAATTGGTTTGATACGTCTATAGATTATTGGTAAGGTAACACAGGTGACATTATCACACAGTATCCTTTTCCTTCAGAAAAGCAGCATTTTCTATGAAAGCCTGGCTGGCTGTTGGCAAATTTAATATAAAAAAAAATAGACACTGCTGGCAGTGTCTTGCACAGCACTTCTCAATCTAGTATGTACAATATGTCAACAAATGAAACCTACCAGCTCAAAGAGAATATATAAAGTTTTTTTTAATATATTTTCTGAATTTATGGTCAATAGTGAAAATGTATTTCTTTTAAATAATATCAACTTCCTACATAATAACATACATTTCCTGCATTATGTAAAGGAATGCTAAAAAAAATTAAGCAGACGTCCAGGAGGGTTAAAAAAAATATAGACTGCTAAATGAAAGGCACACCGCACTCCCCTTTCCTAATATGGCAGCGTGGGACTGTGTAGGTTGCTGAGTTATATAGAGGCTACCATCATGAATGCTGGCAGCTGTGGTCTTTCTTATTAGAAAGTTCTGCATGCTTTACAAACTAAGTGACATGGATGCAACCAATATTCAATATCTATCTATAAAGTAAACACAAATAGTTAAAATAAAATAAATATCAGTTTATAAAGGATAAACCAATGTCTAAATTGACAAAAAGCAATTGTATTTACCTTTTAAATACTAAATGCATGTAAGCATAGTTAACCTTCTGGCTTACTCTGCCAAGCAGCTATGTTACGTATAGTCAGCAAACAAAGTGAACAGACTATTTCCTTTCTGGTCAGATGTTGCCAGATCTGGTCTTTCAGCAATAAGGGCTCTGTTAAGTGGACAATTTCTCGATCATGCCAATGTTCTTGTATTTGTCATTTCATCACAATCATTGTTTTAATATTTAGTCTTCAGAAAAAGTATACAAGAATCCTCAACATTTTATCAAAATCCCACACAGTGACTGTACTTTCTTTCTGCTAAAATGTGAACCAATAAATGCAGCACAAACTCCAGTGCTTCATCATAAACCATCTGCTGATTATGGAAGAGACCCCTTACACCATGTGCATTTTATTTAATGTTGTAAATGCAGATGTTAGTAATGTGAAGGTCAATATAAACAACAAATTATTTCTGATAAAAAAAAACAATTCCAAACAATATAATGAAGGTTTCTTCAGCTGCAAGTTAATTAATATGGTAAGATCACTGTACTGTCACATGATTCATTCCTGGTAAGTGAATGCAATTATCCATAACATGAAGGGCTATTCACTTATCAGGAATCAACTGTACTGTAAATCTGCTGACTTTTGTTTTTCATCCCTGTTGTAGATCACTGCTATAACTGTGCTTTTGTTTTCTCTCATGCTTGTAATGGAGAAATTGCCAGGACTTTGTTTCATTGATGCCAACAAAAATAGAAAATGGTAAAAGAAAATATATTTGCTCGAACTATGCACTGGTTTTCAAGAACACAACGTTGGATGTGTCATTGAAGAAAATGGATAATAAAATAAAACATAAATTAATAAAAACATTTGTCTATATTTTTATATATTTTACAGGAGATATTGCCTTAAATAAAATGTAACATTACATAAAAAACACTCTGGTAGAAGTAGTGTTTACACTTTCTTCAAGAAACTAAAAGACTCCTGCATTTGTACCGCCAGTGGACTAAAAAGTGTCTAATTATTCTGAAAGCTCACCAAACATCTGTTTGACACATTAGAAGAAACACCTTCCAAGATTTATAGATTGCTTGGAGCTGCTTGGAACCCTGACCCCCCTCCTAGGTCCACATAACTGGTTAATTGCAGGGGTTTTTACTACTTGTTGTTACTACTATTTGCTTGTAGAAATGCGACAAAATAAATAATTTGAGAAACACTAAAACCATCATTTGGAGATGCAGGTTTTAAAACTTCTGTTATATATCAACCTGAGGTATATATCCCAGACTTATACAAGAGAAAAAAAAACACCCAATGTCATTCCCTGCAGTAACAGAATGGGGATCTGTAAACAAGGCAAATCTCCGTTCTGAAAGGGGAGATCACACAGATCCTGTCTTTCTGCCATGCAGGAAGATGGATCTGTTTGTTTCCCCAGGCAGCCCATCCTCCATACAGTTAGAACACACCTGCAGGGAACACATTTAACCCCTTGATCGCCCCTGATGTTAACCCCTTCCCTGCCATTACTGTAATAATGTCATTGTTTCCCAAAAAAGTGTCAAAAATGTCAGTTAGGTGTCCGATCTGTCCTCCGCAATGTCGTAGTCCGGCTAAAAATCACAGATCACCGCCATTACTAGTAAAAAAAATAATAATAATACAAATGCCATAAATCTGTTCTCTATTTTCTAAACACTATAACTTTTGCATAAACCAATCAATATATGCTAATGCCGTGTACACACAACCGGACTTTTTGACAGCAAAGGTCTGACGGAACAAATCTGTTGGACAATACGATCTTGTGTGGGCTTCATCGCACTTTTTCTGTCGAAAAATCTGACAGACTTTAGAAATAGAACATGTTTCAAATCTTTCCGATGGACTCGAGTCCTATCGAAAAATCCGTTTGTCTGTATGCTTGTCCAACAGACCAAAAACGACGCAAGGGCAGCTATTGGCTACTGGCTATGAACTTCCTTATACTAGTCCGGTCGTACGTCATCACGTTCGAATCAGTCGGACTTTGGTGTGATCGTGTGTAGGCAAGTCCGTTTTGTTGGATCTCCATCGGAACTCCGTCGAAAAGACCTTCGGAGTTCAGTCCGTCAAAAAGTCCGCTCGTGTGTACGCGGCATTATTGTGATTTTTTTTACCAAAAATATGTAGAAGAATATATATCAACCTAAAGTGAGGAAGAAATTTTTTTTTTTATATTTTCTGGGGGATATTTATTATAGCAAAAAGTAAAAAATATTGCTTTTTTTTCAAAATTTTCACACTTTTTTGTTTATAGCGCAAAAAATAAAAACCACAGAGGTGGTCAAATACTACCAAAAGAAAGCTCTATTTGTTGGAAAAAAGGATGTCAATTTTGTTTGGGTACAGCATCGCACAAGCGCGCAATTGTCAGTTAAAGTAACGCAGTGCGCATCACAAAAAATGGCCTGGTCATTAAGGGGAAAAATCTTCCGGTCCTTAAGTGGTTAAACAATACTCTGTAGCTCATGAAAAGTACAACCATCTTCTCATTCTCTGTAAGCTCTTGACTGGTGGACTTTATTGACCAATGACAACTTGTCATATACAATAAACAGTACTTTTTCATTTTAACTTTGCAATGATTATCACATAAAATGGCTGCGATTCAGCTGTGATTCAGCTGGCATCATAAATATAATTTCAGGTTTGGGTGTACAGATCCTGTAATAAAAGAAGATTGAGTTCATAGTGAAAGCACCATACTTCACTGAGTTTATCTTGTAGTCCCAAACAGCAGCTAATGTGACAACCAAGGATACCACATCAGTTGAGATCTGCTGACGCTAACACACTCATTCACAATGATATTTGTTACGACATGACTGATACAATAATAAATGGTATGATATGCTTAACAGCCAGGTATCTGTTGTCAACCCAGGAAAAAAGGGAATAAAACCTTACAAGTTCATATAACTTTGAGTTATTTTAAGCAAAAATAAGTAATCCTATGGTACTCCTTCACATAAATACACCCTGAAACATTTAACTAGAGCTGTGTAAAGAAGACACGGATATGCTTTTACTTTAGAAACACAATCAAAGATTTCAGTGTTCATTTCAGTTCACGTATACATTTTTAACTAACTTTGGCTGTATTTTATTCACCATTACAGAAAATTTGGCGACAAAAGATGACTTTAAAGACTTTATCATTTTTCTAATTACCCCCTGAGAAGAAGATCAAGAATACGTATCTCTCTGATGGACAGTGACTCAAATTTTCTCTCTCTTCAAAAGCTATGGCAATTGAAGAATATGCATTCAACACACTTCCAGGTGTATCAGATGCCTGGTCCCATGTGTGCTGTAGCTTCGTTCTCCAGCCCTTATGTCACCACAGAATACAGTAGTAAAATGTATCATGCAGAACATTTTTGGGACAGCATAGTTCTTGAAAATCATAAAAACTGGAGTCACTGAACAATGGAGGGGTAAGTAGTCTTAAGTCCCATACTCACTATCAGATTTTCTGCTGATTTTTGTCTTCAGATTTACCAAAACCATATAATATGAGGTCAAACCTTAGGAGTTTCAATTTGTATGCAATCAGGCAGGCCCTTGCACTACATGGTTTTGGTAAATCTGAAGACGAAAATCCACAGAAAATCTGGTAGTGTGTATGGGGCTTTAAATGTTTCTGTCAGACAACCTTTAAAAATATTCTAGCTACAGAGGAATTTTAAGTAATACTCTGTATTGGTTAACTCTTTTTCCCCGTACACACGATAGGACTTTCCGACAACAAAACCGTGGACTTTTGTTCGAAGGGTGTTGGTTCCAACTTGTCTTGCATACACACATTCTACAAATTTGAGAACATGCTAGCCAACATTTGTTGGCGGAAAGTCTGACAACAAATGTCCGATGGAGCATACACATGGTCGGAATTTCAGCCAACAAGCTCACATCCAACATTTCCCGTCGGAAAATCCGATCGTGTGTACACGGCAATATTGTGTAAAGAAGCAAGATTTTGAGATAAATTAGATTTTTCTCTTCAAGCATTATTAAAGGGTTATAAAATAATTTTCAAACTTTCTGCTTTCATCTATGGCAAACACAGTACAATATTCTGTTACTGCAGCTCCCCAATTACACTTAGTTTGGCTGTTTATCAAACCAGACCTGGGGACTCTATGCAGCCTAATCAGTGACATCCAGCTGTGAAAAAATGGTTTGCCCAACATTAGCTAAAAATAAGTCTTGCTTGATATGTTCAAAAAATGTACATATACTTAAAAATATCCCAGATTATACAGTAAAGCTATCTTTGTATATTGCACAAATATTTTTTCCTTGAAGTAGATAGAATCATTTTAGATATAAAATACTTACTTCTCTGCTACAAGATGCTATGATTCAGACCTTCAATAACTTACATTTTCAACTAGGTATGTAATCTGGCATATCTAATTTAAAAAAATCCTTTATTTAAATGCTTTTGCCAGTATGTTAGATTTGTTATTGAAAGAGTCCTTCACCATCGACATTGCATTTAACGTGAAGTAGCATGATGCATATTGGCAATATTGATATGACTCAAGTTGTCAGTCCAACTCTTTGATTATAAATCAGTGCTGGTATTTGTGTAGGTCAACGATATGAACTAAACACTGGAAACAAAACAGATGAGCTTTATCAAGAAAACAAGTAATGTGCTAGTGTAAAATACCTTTTTTTTTCAAGTTCTTTATTTAAATTATCCAGCATAAATGAAACGGCACGCCCATTTAGTCAGATACATGAATAGAGTGAACATAAAGCAAAACTTAAACAAACTGTATGTACATCAGTTATAGTTAATATAAATGTATGGGTGGCCATGTCAGAACGCCCAGTAGTCATGAAATCTACAAGGATTAGACTGTTAAGTGAGGAATCAACACTCTAGGTTTGATCAATCATTGCCGCCATGAATGCAGGGATAAAGTAGTTTTCTTTAACACCAGTAAAGTGAAAAGGTGAAACAAACAAGTGTAAGAAAGAAAAAGGATACAGTGAGGGAGGGGGGAAAGAAAAAAGAGGGGGGAGGGAAGGTAGGGCAAGTGTAGCCGCCGGCAGGGGGTTGGAGGACCTTGAAGACGTTCTAACACTAAATTTTGATAACCTCAGGATACAAAGAGGACCTTTCCTTCCTCCAAGAATTTGAATATATTCCAATGGACCCAAGTTTTAGAGTAAGTTTCATGCCTGTTTTGGGCCGAAAGTAACAGATCTTTCATCTTGTTTACCTCTTCAACTTTTGAGAGCCAAAGCGAGATAGAAGGGGGCCTTAAGTCTCTCCTACACAGGGCAATGCACGATCTGGCAGCATTAAAAAAATGGCGCAAAATTGATTTATCATATGTTTTTTCAGGTATGTTTGAGACGTGTAATAGAAATAGAGCAGGGTCTTCAGGGAGGATGCAAGCAGTAAATTTCTGCATTTTGTATTTGGTTCTCTCCCAGTTTAAACCTAAGAGCATCATATGAAGGCTTTAGATTGATAGTGTAATATGTGTCTTAGTTTGGCCAAATACTGGTCAATTTTCAATAAAATATAAACATAGTCATGTTATAAGCTCATAAGTGAACCAAAATGTAAACTACTTTAAGTTATTTGAAGAGTTTCACGTGATTTTTTTTTTTTTATTTGGGACCGGTAATGCAAGATACTATTCTGTGCAATTGTGTACCTAGCCACTTCAGCTCCAAAATGAAAATGAAGAAAGACAAGAAAAACAAATTTTTTTTTTCTTTTTTCAATTTTCAAAACTTTGTGACAAAAAGTGAGGTCTGCAAAATACTCACTATACCTCTCAGCAAATAGCTTGGGGTGTCTACTTTCCAAAATAGGGTCATTTGGGGGGGTTGTGCCACCTGGGTATTTCATGGCCTCCGAAACTGTGATAGGCAGTGAAGAGTGAAATCAAAAATTTACGCCCTTAGAAAGCCTGAAGGCGGTGCTTGGTTTTCGGGGTCCCGTGCACGGCTAGGCTCCCAAAAAGTCTCACACATGTGGTATCCCCGTACTCAGGAGAAGCAACAGAATGTATTTTGGGGTGTAATTTCACATATTCCCATGGCATGTTTGAGCAATATATCATTTAGTGACAACTTTGTGCAAAAAATAAATAAATAAATAATTTTGTCTTTTTCCCGCAACTTGTGTCACAATATAAAATACTCCATGGACTTGACATGCCTCTCAGCAAATAGCTTGGGGTGTCTACTTTCCAAAATGGGGTCATTTGGGGGGATTTTGAACTGTCCTGGCATTTTATGCACAACATTTAGAAGCTTATGTTACACATTACCCACTCTTCTAACCACTTGAAGACAAAGCCCTTTCTGACACTTTTTGTTTACTTTTGCAAGAAAATTACTTTGAACCCCCAAACATTATATATTTTTTTAAAGCAAATGCCCTACAGATTAAAATGGTGGGTGTTTCATTTTTTTTTCACACAGTATTTGCACAGTGATTTTTCAAACGCATTTTTTGGGGAAAAAACACACTTTTTTAAATTTTAATGCACTAAAACACACTATATTGCCCAAATGTTTGATGGAATAAAAAAGATGATCTTAGGCCGAGTACATGGATACCAAACATGACAAGCTTTAAAATTGCGCACATACGTGCAGTGGCAACAAAATAAATACATTTTTAAAAGCCTTTAAAAGCCTTTACAGGTTACCACTTTAGATTTACAGAGGAGGTCTACTGCTAAAATTACTACTCTCGATCTGATCTTCGCGGTGATACCTCACATGCATGGTGCAATTGCTGTTTACATTTGACACCAGACCGACGCTTGCATTTGCCTTAGCGCGAGAGCAGGGGGGACAGGGGTGCTTTTTTTTTGTTTTTTTCCTTTATTATTTTTTTGCTTTTTTTCTTATTTTTAAACTGTTCCTTTCATTTTTTTTTAAAATCATTTTTATTGTTATCTCAGGGAATGTAAATATCCCCTATGATAGCAATAGGTAGTGACAGGTACTCTTTTTTTGAAAAAATTGAGGTCTATTAGACCCTAGATCTCTCCTCTGCCCTCAAAGCATCTGACCACACCAAGATTGGTGTGATAAAATGCTTTCCCAATTTCCCAATGGCGCTGTTTACATCTGGCGAAATCTAAGTCATGAAATACTAGTAGCTTCCTGTTTCTTAGGCCATAGAGATGTTTGGAGCCACTCTGGTCTCTGATCAGCTCTATGGTCAGCTGGCTGAATCACCGGCTGCATTCTCAGGTTCCCTGTTGAGACAGGAGAGCCAGAGAAAAACACGGAAGACGTGGGGGGGTCATTCCCTCCCACTGCTTGTAAAAGCAGTCTAGAGGTTAATTAGCCGCTAGGATTGCTTTTACATGAAAGCCGACCACTGGCTGAAAAGAATGATACCAAGATGATACCTAAACCTGCAGGCATCATTCTGGTATAACCAAAGTCGTGAATTGCGTACCTGAAGACAAAAAAATGGTTAACAATAAAACACAGTAAACGGTAAAGTATAAAAAATTGCATACCTGAAAAGCAAACATGATAAAGCATAATAACAATAAAACATTGCAGAATAGAATACAGTAAAAAAGAGCAGAACAATAGAGAGAGAATAGAGATAAAGAGAACAATGAAACGACAACTATTTTTTTTTATTTTATATATTTTTTGTGTTTTTTTTTTTTTTTTTTACACTTTTTTTGTAACTGTAACTTTTATAACTGTAACCGGTTCCAGGTTCGGGTCTCTCAAAATGCGATGGCATCTTGGGAGACCCTGTGAAAGTGTGTCTAGTCTGTGCAATGCTGTACCCTACGCTAATACTAGTGTATGGTAGCGTTCAAAACATTCACCAATGCAAAGACCAGGATTGTCAGGACAGGAGGGACAATAATAGCGGGTGTCACGCCTATATCCGCGTTTGCTGCAGACACAACATCTTTTTGGGGGGGTTCGTTGGGTAGGGGTACTCGGGAGAACATAAAAATGCCTCTCATGTAGCCGACTGCATTTGGTTGGGGATGTGAATGGGAGAAGTACGGGTGCTGCAGAAGTGGTGGGTTCCCAATTAGGATTGGTGAATGCAGCAGAAAGGGCACTATGGGCACGACGAGCTTGTGTTTGTCTTCTTCTTGGTGGCAGCAGGACACTACTTGTGCTTGCCACCTCACCAGCTTGAACTGCATTTATGGGACTCGCCACGTCACCAAGTGTTACTGCAGTGCTGGTCTGACTACGACCGGGGTGTACTAGGCCGCTGGTGCTTGCCAGTTCACCAAAACGCTACCAAAAAAAACTATTAGCGATCGCAGGGATCAGGCCTGACTCTACGAACGCTGCAGTTATGCGTTTAGTGTTTTGTAAGTGACAGTGATCGATCGATACTGCACTTGGGTGGGCTGGGCTGGGCCGGGAGGAGGGGCAAAATGCAGGTGCTAGCAGGTATCTGGGCTGATCCCGCTAACACTGCGTTTTTGGGAACCCTAAACTGCTGGGGACGCTAGTATAGATCTGATTGGATCAGATATTGATCCGTTCAGATACTATACCACTAAGCGAGGTGTACGGTGCATGCGTGGGTGTTAGCGGTACTGGCACTAACCTGACACTGCCTGGGGCTGGTGCTTGCCAATTCACCAAAACGCTACCAAAAAAACTGTTAGCGATCGCAGGGATCAGGTCTGACTCTGCGAACACTGCAGTTATGCATTTAGTGTTTTGTAAGTGACAGTGATCGATCGATACTGCACTTGGGAGGGCTGGGCCTGGCGGAGGGGCAAAACGCAGGTGCTAGCAGGTATCTGGGCTGATCCCGCTAACTGCGTTTTTGGGAACCCTAAACTGCTGGGGACACTAGTATAGATCTGATCGGATCAGATATTGATCCGTTCAGATACTATACCACTAAGGGAGGCGTATGCTGCGTGCGTGGGTGTTAGCGGTACTGGCGCTAACCTGAAGCTGCCTGGGGCGACGCATATCACCGCCGGGCGATCAGGGGGCTAAACCTTTATTCAGTAATAAATGGCGGGTGCCCTGACACTATAAAAAATAAACGAACTAACCAGCGTCACCCGTAACAGTTATACGTGATCAGTGGTGAAAGGGTTAACTAGGGGGCAATCAAGGGGTTAAAACCTTTATTAGATAGTATATGGGGGTCCCTGACACTATAAAACGCTGACGGAGAACCTATATATTTACCTCCCTAACTAGCGTCACCAGTGACACTAATACAGCGATCAAAAAAACGATTGCTTAGTGACACTGGCGATGGGGGGTGATTAAGGGGTTAAAACTGTATTGGGGGGGTTAGGGGGGTATCCTAGACCTAAAGGGGGCTACCACTAACTGTCCTACCATACTAACTGTCACAAACTGACAACAATGCAGTAATCAGAAAAGAAAAACTGCTTGGTGTCAGTGTGACGGGGGGGTAATTGGGGGGTGATCGGGGGTGTATTGTGTGCCTGGCATGTTCTACTGAGTGTGTGTGTGTTGTGCACTCACATTGAAGTCTTCTCTCCTCGGTGCGGGAACGGAAAATACCGAGCCAAGGAGAGATGACATCATTTATTCTGCTGCTGTTTAGCATACAGCAGCAGAGGAAGAATCTGATTGGCTGGGAGCGATCGCGAGGGAGGGGCCACGAATGGATGGTCTCCCCCTCACCTCTCATCGCTCCCAGACAGAAGCCGACCGCCTCGGGCACCGGGGGGGTCCGATCGGACCCCCCACCTGCGGGGGGAAGATCACGTACAGGTACGTGATTCTGCCTGCCCGTGCCATTCTGCCGCAGTATATCTGCGTGAGGCAGTCGGCAAGTGGCTAGGCTCTGATGGTGGAAACCCAGTCATGGTAATTAGAAATTGTTTCAGATGATTTGTGTTTAAACGTTAACAGATATCTTTTGGACCACTGCACTTTCAGAACAGTGTGGGATCATGGAATCACTGCAACTAAAAACTTTTAATTCATCCAGCATTGAAGACGAACAATGATCAGCACAATCTGTAAAGCAAACAAGAAATTTAGCAACAGTTTCCAGCATTCCCACAATGTTATTTGCACTAAATCCATGGTCCCACATCCCATCCCATTTGAAAACTGTAATCTTTGAACATAAGGTGTGCTCCCAATATATATATATATATATATATATATATATTAAACTAGCATATAGATTGTATACATTGACAACAACCTGATGGATATACCTTTGCCATCAACTCTTACAAAAATCCAACAAGTATATGGTCAACCTTAAAACAACAAGAAGTCACAATCAACAATAATTGAATGATACCTCTCACCCAGCACCCATAGAATGAAAGACAATACTAATAAAATTAGCAGCTGCTATAAATATAAAATAAAATGAAAAATATGCTACAGTCCAGCTATAGCATTAGCAGCTTTCAAGCAGAAACACTTAATGATGATATAAAGTGTATACTGAATAGTCCAAAAATAGAGCCAATCATGAGTCCATCACTTTGTTCCTATAGGTTCCAAAACCAATTATGGATCCGGTCACCACACCGCATGAGGAAACACCCCTACGGTAATGAACTCACCAGACAAAACCAGCTCATGCGCTTGTAATTAGGGTTGTACCGATACTAGTATCGGTATCAGTGCCGATACTGAGTATTTGCACAAAAAAGGAAGAAAACCCCCTTGGGAATGGGATTTTAAGAGTGACTGGAAACAGGAAAGTAATATAAAAAATATATAACGTTTATTTGATATAGTACAAAACATTCATGGATTAAAAATTAATTCATGTGGAATATACAAATCCAAGTAGAATGATAAATAGAAACATATATACAAAACGGCTCTTTGTAAGACCCAACAATCGTTTCTGGCTTAATGCCCTTCTTCAGGGGGTTTACAAACGTATAGAGCCAGGTGTCTAGTAAGAAAATACACACATATATTATCTTGTGCAGATGCATTATACAGGGATAATTGGATAAGGGCAATGTGCTGGTCTTACATCAATAAAGATTCTGCGAGGTATCCCACATGAGAAAAGATGATGTGCGGCTATTAGGAAAAAGCTCTCTCCAGATTCAGCAATGGACATTCAGTACGTCTCAGCGAGGGTCCCTGCAAAATCTCCCCAGAGAAAACAACTCACAAACTGTAAATCTACAAATGGCAGTAAAATGTATTATATCTATTTAAAAAAATCACACAGGATCTTGTGAGTTTAACAGGTAGTGATAAGTAAAACACCTACCTAGAAGACAGATCTAAGGGGTATGATAGGCAATCCAAAAAAGCCCGCTATACAGCAAAATAGAAATAATCCCATAATCCGTGGGGTATATCTATGGGTGCAGATGAATAGCTAGCATGAATACCTAAAAAAGTGCCAAAGTAACAGAGTAATGGTATCAAAGTAGCAAGCAGTTTGTTTACCTGATTGTATCATAAAGCCAGGACTAAGTGGATGTGTTTCCGTGGGGTGAGCGGTCACAGCTGACATTCATTCCCTGCTGGATGGTTTAAATAAGGAGCCAAGACGTCCAAGCATACGCGATGTGCTGAAAAAGCAGAGTGACGTCATTGCGACGATGAATAACCAACGTCGCATCTAGATGACGCGCCCATATAATATCTTTTACTACCATTTGTAGATTTTCAGTTTGCGAATTGTTTTCTTGGAGGAGATTTTGGGGGGAGCCTCACTGAGACGTACTGAATGTCGATTGCTGAATCTGGAGAGCGTTTTTTCCTATTAGCCGCTCATCATCTTTTGTCATGTGGGATACCTCGCAGAATCTTCATTAATGTAAGACCAGCACATTACCCTTATCCAATTATCCCTGTATAACGCATTTGGACAAGATAATATATGTGTGTGTTTTTTATACTAATGTAATCTGTTTTCTTACTAGACACCTGGCTCTATATGTTTGGATATTCCTTGAAGAAGGGCATTAAGCCAGAAATGATCGTTGGGTCTTACAAAGAGCCGTTTTGTATATATGTATCTATTTATCATTCTACTTGGATTTGTATATTCCACATGAATTAATTTTTAATCCATGAATGTTTTGTACTATATCAAATAAACTTTATATATTTTTTATATTACTTTGCTGTTTCCAGTCACTCTTAAAATCCCATTCCCAAGGGGGTTTTCTTCCTTTTTTGCTTCTATTACCGGGATGTGGTGACTGTCTACAGCTGTCTTCTATGAATATTGGGTTTCTCTTTCATCAAGTATTTGCACAAGTCTCGGTACTCATGCAAATGCACCGATACCTGAAACCGATACGTTCAGGCTCGGTTCTTTGAGCTGTCAGTGGGTCTCCCCTATTGACAGCTGAAGTGTTAACCACTTGCCGACCGCCTCCTGTAGATATACGTCGGCAGAATGGCACAGCTGTGCAAAGTAACGTACCCAATTGTTCGCTTAGTGTGCCCAATGTACATTACATTACACAGACATTGGAGTGCATACACCACATCCGTTGAGTGACACAAAATAAAGTCCTTGATCTCAAAAGATTTCCCATTAGCTGTGGACCTAAACATCTACGACAAGCAAAAAAAAAAAAAACAGCTTTGTGCCAAAACATTAGGGGTTTTGTGGCTGGATCTAATATCTTTTTTACTATCTTATCCTCAGCAACACTTATGTAGAACTAGATTGTGACCCCACTATGAATTTTAGGAGAGATTTGAATAACTTGATTGATTATGGTTACGATATGCAGGTATTAAATAAAAAAGAAAAAAGATATTTGGTCCCTAGTTTCATTAGAGTCCCGACTATTTATACGCTGCCAAAAGTCCATAAGGATCCTCTAAATCCCTTGACTAGACCCATAGTCAATAGAATTGGACCGTTAACCTCTAGAGTATGACAGTATCTTGATAATTTCCTCCAAAAGAGTGTTGTACAAACCAAAGCCTATCTGAAAGTTACAAAAAAAAATGTTTACAGCTTCTTAAAGAAATACATATCCCTAAGCATATAGAAGTCTACTTGGTAACAGCCGACGTTACATCTTTATATACTGTGATAAAACACAATGATGCCCTACTTGCCCTCAATTGGGCATTTAGTCAAAGGGATGACCTACCACGGTTGCAAAAGAAGTTTTTAGGGATAGCTTTGGACTACTGTTTGTCCCACAATTACTTTTGGTATGCTGGAAGGTTTTTCACTCAAAAGAGAGGCGTCGCTATGGGCGCTAAGTCCGCACCCAGTTTGGCGAATCTTTTCATTAGTGAATGGGAGGATAGAGATAATTACGCTAAACAGAGAAGTGAGCTTTTATTTTACAAAAGGTTCATAGACAATGTATTCCTTATTTGGGTCGGCACCGAAACATCTTTAGTTCAATTCGTTGAGGACCTTAATCAAAATAATAATATCATAAAATTGGCGTGTCACTGGAGCAGTGAACAAATTAATTATTTGGATGTCACAGTGATGATGAGTGATGATGGACTGACTACCAAAGCCTTTTTTAAACCAACAGATCGCAATAGCTATTTGCAGATTTATAGTGGTCACCATGGCTTAGGAACATACCTAAAGGACAGTTCACGAGAATTAGAAGTAACGGTTCTCAGGACGAAGACTTTGTAGCACAAACTAAAATTATTAAAAAACGTTCTGTTGAAAAAGGATGTAAACCTATATTTTTAGATAATGCTATACAAGAGGTCGGCCAACATAGCCAAGAGGTATGTTTAGCTAACAAGGAAAGACAGAATGATACAAAACATGAATGGGGTTTTATAAGTAACTATCGTACTCAGCATAAGGAGGTTGAGACAATTTTTATGAAGTATTGGCCGATATTAGGGATGGATAAAATGTTGAGGAAAACGGTACCCAAAGATCCAGTATTTATTCATAGCAAGAGGCCTTCATTTGGGGATAAGATAGTAAAAAAGATATAAGATCCACCCACTAAACCCCTAATGTTTTGGGACAAAGCTGTTTTTTTCGCTTGTCGTAGATGTTTAGCTTGTCGTCAGGTGCACACACACACATGCGGGGACTGACCGATTTTAAGTCCACAGCTAATGGGAAATCTTTTTCAACAACTTTATTTTCGTGTCACTCAACCCATGTGTTGTATGCACTTCAATGTCTGTGTAATTTAATGTACATTGGTCACAAGTGAACAATTGGTAAAAGGATATCGGAACATATCAATAATATTAAAATTTGGTATAAAGATCATAGTGTATTAATGCACTTTTGATGGAAGCACAATAGGGACCCATATGTTTTCTCTAGCCTGTATGTGTTGTAGTGTTATTGATTATATATTTATTATTGGAGCTCTGTGTTGTTTTAACAATAAGAGCCCATACATGGTGAGATTTGGTTGCACCGATTGGGATAAAACTAGGAAATATGAGTTGTAAATACCGATTGGGAGTTACCATTATTTAGGCATACAGTATATATTCCATTAACATGGTAGCTTAAGTGTTGTGGGAAGCAAACATGTATAGGGTTAACACCCTGTGCTCACAGTATATAAAGGAAGGGAGCTGTGCTGCGTGGCCACGCCCTCTGACAAAGTGATGATGAAATGCGTCAGAGCGTGACAACGCAGCGACCTTATGATCTGTCATCAATGGTCTCAACCCGGATACATCGCTCTCTGAGACATTTGAGGAGTGGTGAGAGACAGATGAGCAATAAGGTCAGGATTGTGTTCACATGCTTTTAATGTTTTATTTGATTATAATTGCGTATTTGTAAGGGGGGGTTTAGATTTAATAAATCTCTTTTTTACAGAATTACACTATGTGCACTTATCTTTTCATTACGAGTATCATCTAGATGAAAAGATGAAGACCTTGATGCCAACAAATAATCATTACAAGCGCATGAGCTGGTTTTGTCTTGTAAATTCATTACCATAGGGGTGTTTCCTCACCTATAGGAACAAAGTGATGGACTCATGATTGGCTCTATTTTTGGACTATTCATTATACACTTTATATCATCATGAAGTGTTTTTGCTTGAGCGCTGCTAATGCTATAGCTGAACTGTAACATATTTTTCTTTATATGGTCACCCTTGCTTGAAGAGTTTTAGGTTCCTCTTATTCCTTTACAATAGGGATGGTCCTGCTGTTCGAGTCGAACATAAGTTTGACTCAAACGTCGGGTGTACATTTGTTTGCAGAACAAACGAACAAATGGGGCGTTTGCAGCAAATTTGAGTGCCGCGGAGCACCCCATAATGCACTGCGGGATCGCTGCTGCGGCTGCTGATTGGCCAAAGCATACACTTGACCTGCATGCTTTGGCCAATCACAGCCCGATCTACTGTGAGAGCCATGATTGGCCAAAGGCCAATCATGGCTCAGGGGCTAGGTCCACGCCCCACACTATATAAGGCTGCTTACACAGTGGCTGTTTATAGTATTTATGAATGGAGATTAGGCAGGGTATTTAGTGTAGTGTAGTGTGCGGTCAGTCAGCTTAGTGTATATAACAGTGTAAGACAGAGTATATATGACAGTGTAGTGTAGAGTACAGCAGAAAATAGAGTAAATAATTTCGCGCTACCCCAAATGGCAAGCAGCTAACACACCAAATTAGATAAATGGCAAAAAAACACATACAAATAAAAGTGTAGCGCTATAAAGAAGTGGGTTATAAACCCGAATACATCTAAAATGTGAATAAAATTTTCATACAAAGTAACAAAATGAATAAATGCAAAGAATAGTGTCCATATATTAGTGGTACATGTAAAAATATTGATAATGATGTCACTGCCAAAAAAGATATAACAAAAACTTCAGTATGTATATAATCCAAGTCTGTAAATTTAAAGTTGTGGAGTATGACAGCAAAGAGTGCCAATCAAAAAATGTGGGGCCTGCTGCACTCTCTACAACCAGGAAGTGAACTAATTTCTGAATGGTTACCTCCCACGCGTCCTCATTGGATTGTAAGCAGGGTATCTCCGGTCTACAGAAACCAGCATCACCAGAATCCACCCACCGCAATACAAGCTTGTTTGACACGCAGAGCCTATGCCCTGGCGTGTTCAAACATTCTGGTAAGCCTCCTCTACTCACGGTGGTGGTTTGATCACAGTCACTAATTTTCTTAAGGATTGACACGTTTTTTGATTGGAACTCTTTGCTGTCATACTCCACAACTTTAAATTTACAGACTTGGATTATATACATACTGAAGTTTTTGTTATATCTTTTTTGGCGGTGACACCATTATCAATATTTTTACATGTACCACTTATATATAGTGTAGAGTATTTAATAGTGTAGGGCAGAGTATATAACAATGTACTGCAGGGTATATAGCATAGTGTAGGGCACAATATATAGCACAGTGTAGGGCAAAATATATAGCACAGTGTACTGTGGAGTATATAATACAGTGTAGGGCAGAGTATATAACACAGTGTATATATAATACAGTTCAGAGTATATAGTGCAGTCCGTATAGTATATATAAGGCAGTTAAGAGTATATAGTGCAGTCTGTATAGTATATATAAGGCAGTTCAGATAATATAGTGCAATCTGTATAGTATATATAAGGCAGTTCAGATAATATAGTGCAATCTGTATAGTATATATAAGGCAGTTCAGTGTATATAATGCAGTCTGTATAGTATATATACTGCAGTTCAGAGTATATATTGCAGTCCATATAGTATATATAATGAAGTTCAGAGTATATACCGAAGTCTGTGTAGTATATATACTGCAGTTCAGCGTATATAGTGCAGTCGGTATAGTATATATAAGGCAGTTCAGAGTATATAGTGCAGTCCGTATAGTATATATAAGGCAGTTCAGAGTATATAGTGAAGTTCGTATAGTATATATAATGAAGTTTAGAGTATATAGTGAAGTTCGTATAGTATATATAATGAAGTTCAGAGTATATAGTGAAGTCTGTATAGTATATATACTGCAGTTCAGAGTATATATCGCAGTCCGTATAGTATATATAATGAATTTTCAGAGTATATACTGAAGTCCGTGTAGTATATATACTGCAATTCAGAGTATATAGTGCAGTCCGTATACTATATATATATAAGGCAGTTCAGAATATATAGTGCAGTTTGTATAGTATATATACTGCAGTTCAGAGTATATAGTGCATTCCATATAGTGTATATATAATGCAGTTCAGAGTACATAGTGCAGTTCTTATAGTATATATACTGCAGTTCAGAGTATATAGTACAGTCCATAAAGAATATATAATGCAGTTCAGCATATATAGTGCAGTCCGTATAGTATATATACTGCAGTTCAGAGTATATGGTGCAGTCCGTATAGTATATATAATGCAGTTCAGAGTATATAGTGCAGTCCATACAGTATATATACTGCAGTTCAGTGTATATAGGCCAGTCTGTATAGTATATATAAGACAATTCAGAGTACAGTGGGGACGGAAAGTATTCAATTTTTCACTCTTTGTTAAATTGCAGCCATTTGCTAAAATCATTTAAGTTCATTTTTTCCTCATTAATGTACACACAGCACCCCATATTGACAGAAAAACACAGAATTGTTGACATTTTTGCAGATTTATTAAAAAAGAAAAACTGAAATATCACATGGTCCTAAGTATTTAGACCCTTTGCTGTGACACTCATATATTTAACTCAGGTGCTGTCCATTTCTTCTGATCATCCTTGAGATGGTTCTACACCTTCATTTGAATCCATCTGTGTTTGATTATACTGATTGGACTTGATTAGGAAAGCCACACACCTGTCTATATAAGACCTTACAGCTCACAGTGCATGTCAGAGCAAAGGAGAATCATGAGGTCAAAGGAACTGCCTGAAGAGCTCAGAGACAGAATTGTGGCAAGGCATAGATATGGCCAAGGTTACAAAAACATTTCTGCTGCACTTAAGGTTCCTAAAAGCACAGTGGCCTCCATAATCCTTAAATGAAAGACGTGTGGGATGACCAGAACCCTTCCTAGAGCTGGCCGTCCGGCCAAACTGAGCTATCAGGGGAGAAGAGCCTTGGTGAGAGAGGTAAAGAAGAACCCAAAGAGCACTGTGGCTGAGCTCCAGAGATGCAAAAAAAGGAAGATTAAGGTCTGGTGTGACCCCTCTGAGCTCCAGAGATGCAGTCGGGAGATGGAAGAAAGTTGTAGAAAGTCAACCATCACTGCAGCCCTCCACCAGTCGGGGCTTTATGGCAGAGTGGCCCAACGAAAGCCTCTCCTCAGTGCTAGACACATGAAAGCCCGCATGGAGTTTGCTAAAAAACACCTGAAAGATTCCAAGATGGTGAGAAATAAGATTTTCTGGTCTGATGAGACTAAGATAGAACTTTTTGGTCTTAATTCTAAGCGGTATGTGTGGAGAAAACCAGGCACTGCTCATCACCTGTCCAATACAGTCCCAACAGTGAAGCATGGTGGTGGCAGCATCATGCTGTGGGGGTGTTTTTCAGCTGCAGGGACAGGACGACTGGTTGCAATTGAGGGAAAGATGAATGCGGCCAAGTACAGGGATATCCTGGACGAAAACCTTCTCCAGACTGCTCAGGACCTCAGACTGGGCCGAAGGTTTACCTTCCAACAATGGCCCTAAGAACACAGCTAAAATAAAGAAGGAGTGGCTTCACAACAACTGTGAACAAGTAACTGTTCTTGAATGGTGCAGCCAGAGCCCTGACTTAAACCCAATTGAACATCTCTGGAGAGACCTAAAAATGGCTGTCCACCAACGTTTAGCATCCAGCCTGACAGAACTGGAGAGGATATGCAAGGAGGAATGGCAGAGGATCCCCAAGTCCATGTGTGAAAAACTTGTTGCATCTTTCCCAAAAAGATTCATGGCTGTATTAGATCAAAAGGGTGCTTCTACTAAATATTGAGCAAAGGGTCTGAATACTTAGAACCATGTGATATTTCAGTTTTTCTTTTTTAATAAATCTGCAAAAATGTCAACAATTCTGTGTTTTTTCTTCAATATGGGGTGCTGTGTGTACATTAATGAGGAAAAAATAAACTTAAATGATTTTAGCAAATGGCTGTAATATAACAAAGAGTGAAACATTTAAGGGGGTCTAAATATTTTTGCGTCCCCACTGTATATAGTGCAGTCAGTGTAGTATATATAATACAGTGTAGGGTATATAGTGCAGTGCAGAGCTAGGCGCAGTCCTTAGTGAAAGAGAAATCAAGTAGTCCAGATCGCAAGGCACAGAATCAGTGTTGGGGTCACAAGCCAGGGTCAGTTGAGAATCAGTATGAAGGTCACAAGTCCGGGATGGTGTAGGCAGCAGAGATCAGAGTTGGGGTCACAAGCCAAGGTAAATTCCAGCTAGAAGTATAGGTATAATAAGACAGCGGCAGGATTATGTGTGAAGAACATGACCTATCAAAGAGCTATTCCTTCAGAGCAGAAACAGTTAGGACTCTGCAAAAAAGTTTGTTAAAATGCTTGCAATGTGACCACCCAGAGGGGATTGCTTTTTCTCAACAAAAGTTCAAAAGAAAACCAGCAATTGCAGACCTCATAATTTCCTTATGATAGAGTCACTTTAAATACAAAATATATAAATGATATAGTAAAAATAATACATGTTAAACCATGTAAAGTAATTCATAAACGCATGACAGCCTATTTGTAAAGAGGAACAAAAATAACTGCTTTCCCTTTTGCCGCACTTTGCCTGATTTGGCTGAAGAAGCTTGTGTGGTGTTTTTTTCATTTATGAGCATTTGACATGTTGCAAGCTTGCAATGATGAAATACAAATGGTTAAAGTATACTAATGATAATAGTGAAAATGTAGTTATGTCAAAAGATGTTTACAATAGGAGAGTTCTTTGCCCAGCTTTCCACCTCTGAAAAATATGAACTGCACAATGTTTAATGTAAATTACATTTTAGCAGCATTTTAAATGAAAAAAAATCCTTATAAACTGGTGATTTTTTCCTAGAAAAAGTATCGCTGTCATATGATAAAAATGAATGGAGCTTTTACCCAATGCCACCTTATAAATGCGAACTGTAAAAAATGTTTTCTATTTCCAAAATAGCTAAATCTTAATACTACCATGCGTTTTTTCAAAGTTGCTTTAAAACATTTAGCTTAAAAAAATAGTCTGTATAGTTTTAACAGTTAGATTTTAATTCCCAGAAGATTTTAAACCTTATCTTTGACATTTCAATATTGACATTGGTTCATTTCCACAGCTTAGATATGGTGTCTCCAGGTTAGTATTCCTACCTAGTGTCCAAAGAACTGTGAAACCCTTGATGCACTTGCAATCTTCTTATCCTTCTAATAATCTTGGTCCTGCCCCTACTGCCTCCAGCACGATCACATTGGCCCATTGTTGGGATAGGTGACCTTACTGACCAGGCACAGGGGAGGCAGGCTCTTGACCACATAAGGTGGTTATAAATTGCATACCAGAGAAACAGGGCTCCTGCATCTTTCCCAAAAAGATTCATGGCTGTATTAGATCAAAAGGGTGCTTCTACTAAATATTGAGCAAAGGGTCTGAATACTTAGAACCATGTGATATTTCAGTTTTTCTTTTTTAATAAATCTGCAAAAATGTCAACAATTCTGTGTTTTTTCTTCAATATGGGGTGCTGTGTGTACATTAATGAGGAAAAAATAAACTTAAATGATTTTAGCAAATGGCTGTAATATAACAAAGAGTGAAACATTTAAGGGGGTCTAAATATTTTTGCGTCCCCACTGTATATAGTGCAGTCAGTGTAGTATATATAATACAGTGTAGGGTATATAGTGCAGTGCAGAGCTAGGCGCAGTCCTTAGTGAAAGAGAAATCAAGTAGTCCAGATCGCAAGGCACAGAATCAGTGTTGGGGTCACAAGCCAGGGTCAGTTGAGAATCAGTATGAAGGTCACAAGTCCGGGATGGTGTAGGCAGCAGAGATCAGAGTTGGGGTCACAAGCCAAGGTAAATTCCAGCTAGAAGTATAGGTATAATAAGACAGCGGCAGGATTATGTGTGAAGAACATGACCTATCAAAGAGCTATTCCTTCAGAGCAGAAACAGTTAGGACTCTGCAAAAAAGTTTGTTAAAATGCTTGCAATGTGACCACCCAGAGGGGATTGCTTTTTCTCAACAAAAGTTCAAAAGAAAACCAGCAATTGCAGACCTCATAATTTCCTTATGATAGAGTCACTTTAAATACAAAATATATAAACGATATAGTAAAAATAATACATGTTAAACCATGTAAAGTAATTCATAAACGCATGACAGCCTATTTGTAAAGAGGAACAAAAATAACTGCTTTCCCTTTTGCCGCACTTTGCCTGATTTGGCTGAAGAAGCTTGTGTGGTGTTTTTTTCATTTATGAGCATTTGACATGTTGCAAGCTTGCAATGATGAAATACAAATGGTTAAAGTATACTAATGATAATAGTGAAAATGTAGTCATGTCAAAAGATGTTTACAATAGGAGAGTTCTTTGCCCAGCTTTCCACCTCTGAAAAATATGAACTGCACAATGTTTAATGTAAATTACATTTTAGCAGCATTTTAAATGAAAAAAAATCCTTATAAACTGGTGATTTTTTCCTAGAAAAAGTATCGCTGTCATATGATAAAAATGAATGGAGCTTTTACCCAATGCCACCTTATAAATGCGAACTGTAAAAAATGTTTTCTATTTCCAAAATAGCTAAATCTTAATACTACCATGCGTTTTTTCAAAGTTGCTTTAAAACATTTAGCTTAAAAAAATAGTCTGTATAGTTTTAACAGTTAGATTTTAATTCCCAGAAGATTTTAAACCTTATCTTTGACATTTCAATATTGACATTGGTTCATTTCCACAGCTTAGATATGGTGTCTCCAGGTTAGTATTCCTACCTAGTGTCCAAAGAACTGTGAAACCCTTGATGCACTTGCAATCTTCTTATCCTTCTAATAATCTTGGTCCTGCCCCTACTGCCTCCAGCACGATCACATTGGCCCATTGTTGGGATAGGTGACCTTACTGACCAGGCACAGGGGAGGCAGGCTCTTGACCACATAAGGTGGTTATAAATTGCATACCAGAGAAACAGGGCTCCTAAGGCACTTTTTGACTAAGTGTACAAACATCTGGAAGAGTCTGTTATTTATGCTAGTGGAAAACTACTTTTATTTGTCTGACAGTATTGCTCGAACACAAAATATTTGAAGAGAATAGAATATAACAAATATATATCCTGTTTCCCCCAAAATAAACCCTACCCCGAAAAAAAGACAGAGTGTTATTTTTTCGGGGATGGCTGCAATATAACCCCTTCCCTGAAAATAAGAACTAGTTAAAGTCATTGTAATAACATATAATTTGAATTGTAAAATGATTATATAATGTGCAGTGTGTCTCCTTTTGTAAATTTATTGTGGAAAATACCTTATTTACAGAGCCACTGGGTGCTCATGTGACCCGCCAGAGATCTTCTCCTCTCCTCCCGGCTGACATCAGCGGCCCCTCCCTCTGAAGTGCTAGGAGCGTGGAAGAAGAGTTTTGGCGGGTCACGCTCTGTAAATAAGGTATTTTCCACAATAAAGTTACAAAAGGAGACACACTGCACATTATTTAATGTTTTTACAAAACGGATTACATAATTTTACACTGACTTTAACCAAGGTTTAATTTTGGGATTACAGAATGTCATAATGTCATAAAGTTACTTTTTTTAAAAACATTTTATTATTTTATTTCAGTTTTTTTTAGAACATAGAGAGATAGGTAAATGACACACAGCACAAGCACTGTGCCATCTATCATGTTTTAAAGGATCAGGAGATTTTTTTTTAGGGTTACAACCACTTTAAGTTCGTTGTGATGACATGACTGTATTTGAATAAATGTAGATTATTGTACATACCATAAATAAATAAGACATCCCCTGAGAATAAGTCCTAGTGTGTTTTTTTGTAACCAATATTAATATAAGACCCGGTCTTATTTTTGGGGAAACGCGGTCGAATACATTTAAACAGCTTCTTTTTCTACTAAGAATTTTAGCCAAAACAAATTTGTTCTAGCATGAGTATTTTCAGATAATAATAGATATTCAAGGTTAAATGCCTTAACTGCTTTGTCTACCATAAACAACATACAACACTGTGAATAAAGTTTGCATCTGCTCTCAGAGAGAATGTTTACGAGTATTACACAAAATGTTTTAACATGAATAATAGCCATAGACAAGGTTTTAGCAATCAATATTTTTTTATGTAGACAATCAAAACAGTTAGTGACCAGCCCACAAAAATTACTTCAAGAGCATGATGACGACTCATCCAGGAGGTCATAAAATAACCCAGAACAACAGCTAAGGAACTGCAGGCCTCACTTGCCTCAGGTAAGATCAGTGTTTATGATTCAACAAAAACAAAGAGACTGGGCAAAAAATGGCATCCATGGGATAGTTCCAAAGCCAAAGCCACTGCTGACCAAAAAGAACACAAAGGGTCATCTGACATTTACCAAAAAACATCTTGATTATCCACAAGACTTTGAGGAAAATATAACGTGGACCCATGAGACAAAAATGTACCTTTTTGAAGGTGTGCGTCCCATTACATCTGGCATAAAACTACTACAACATTTCATAATAAGAACATCATACCAACAGTCAGACATGGTGGTGATAGCGTGATGATCTGGGGCTGCTTTTCAGCTTCAGGACCAGGACGACTTACCATAAATTCTGAGCTCTACCTAAAGGAGAATGTCCGGCCATCAGTTCATGACCTCAAGCTCAAGTGCACTTACGTTATGCAGCAGGACATTGATCCGAAACACAACAGCAAGTCCACCTCCAAATGGTTCAAACAAAGCAAAATGTAGGTTTTGGAGTGGCCTAGTCAAAGCCCAGACTTAACCACTTCGCATCCAGGCCAATTCTGACACTTCGCTCCTACGTGTCAAAAATCATCATTTCTTTGCTATAAAATTACATTGAACCCCCAAAACATTATATATGTTTTTTTACTAGAGACCCTAGAGAATACAATGGCGGTCATTGCAACTTTTTATCTTGCACGGTATTTGCGCAGCAATTTTTCAAATGCTTTTTCTTTTAAAAAAAAAAACAGTTTCATGCTTTAAAAAAAAACAAAACAGCAAAGTTAGCCAATTTTGCATAATGTGAAAGATGAAGTTGCGCTGAGTAAATAGATATCTAACATGTCACGCTTCAAAATGGCACACACTCGTGGAATGGCGCCAAACTTTGGTACTTAAAAATCCCCATAGGCGACGCTTTAAAATTTTTTACTGGTTACATGTTTTGAGGGCTAGAATTATTGCTCTCGCTCTAATGTTCACTTACGTATGCGTTCGCTTCTGCGTGCGAGCTCACGGGGACAGGGGCACTTTAAAAATTTTTTTTTTTTATTGTTAATTTTACTTAAATTTTTTAATTTTGACACTTTTTAAAAAAAAACTTTTTTTGATCACTTTTATTCCTATTACAAGGAATGTAAACATCCCTTGTAATAGGAATATGTCATGATCGGTCCTCTTTACAGTGAGATATGGGGTCAATAAGACCCCACATCTCACCTCTAGGCTGGGAAGCCTAAAATAAAAAAAAAAGATCACCGCTTCCCAGCCGAGGCGGCGCCATTTTTTTGAATGCAGAGGCTGGGCGTGAAGTCATAACATCGCGCCCGGCCTCCGAACGATCATAGAGACTCCGGCGGCCATCTGGTCTGCTGGAAATCTCTATGATCTACATCCGGCACCGGCGGATACGCTCTCCGACTCACCGATCGCTGAGGTGAGTCGGTAGAAGCACCGGAGGGCGGCGGGAGGGGGAAGACATCCCCTTTCGCCACACGTAAGAATGATCAAGCGGTGGAACAGCCGCTATGATCATTCTTATGGTGTACGGAATCGCTGACTGAAAATGTCGATATCTGAATGATGTCTGTAGCCTCAGGCATCGTTCAGATATAACCCCGGAAAGTCGAGGCCGTCATATGACGGCCTAAGGATATGAAGTGGTTAAATCCAATTGAGATGCTGTATCATGACCTTACACAGGCCGTTCATGCTGGAAAGCCCTCCAATTAAAACAATTCTGCAAAGAAGAGTGGGCCAAAATAGCCCCACAGCAATGTGAAAGACTTATTGTCACTTATCGCAAACACTTGATTGCAGTTGTTGCCGCCAAGGGTGGTACAACCAGTTATTAGGTTTAGGGGGCAATTACATTTCACAGCATTGTATATATATATTATAAGCATTATAAATGATATGTATGCATGTTTTAAAAAAGATTAATCAAAATAAATTTCAGCTCAAGGATTTTGCTTTAAAAAAAAGCAGCTCCAAAACAAACCTGAATCCTTTTTGTCGGGAGGCAGGAGTTGCGACCCAGCCTTCCTCACCACTAAGAAGTGTTGCAGGTTACAGTGGCCCAGGATACAGCACATCCATTAACAGAAGGATTCAGTTAAAGTGGTTGTAAACCCTTACAGACCACTTTTTACTACAGCTAAGCCTATAATAAGGCTTACCTGTAGCTACCCCGGATATCTCCTAAACCTCCACGGTTAAAAAGATATCCCCTGTATCAGCATGTGCCGACGTCATCGGCACATGCACACTGAAGCAATGGTTTGAGCCATTGCTTCAGCTAGTGTGCTGTTACCGGAGGCTCCCGCGCCCTCATCGCGGCTCCGGCCAATCACAGTGGCGTAGCCTCCGATACCCAGAAGTAACACCGGGAGCGATGTCGCCGGCCAGAGCTGTGTATGGGGACCGCTATGGGAGCTTCAATCTAAGGTGAGTATTTCATATACTATACATACTAGCTCATTATGCCTTTGTCTTGCAGGTTTTTTTTTTTTTTTTTTGTGGGTTTACAACCACTTTAAAGCGATATTAAACCCCAAAACAAACATTTATTATATTTCAGCTTATCAATTCTTGTAACAGTTACAGGGATGAGACAACTCATTTAACACTGAGAGAGCTGCTTACAATGGTCAGTTTTTATTTATTTATTTATTTATTTATTTATTTATTTATTTATTCATATAAAACCTTTCTCCCAAAAGGAAAAACATGTTTGCTGTAACTGCTTGTAAAGTGTGAGCGGAAGTTTGGCTTTAATCTGTTAGTGTAATTAAATCTGCTAGTACATCTAACACTCCCCCATCTAGACTGATAATACTGCTGTCCAAAGTTGCCCCTTTGAGCCTTCATCCAGAGTGTGGCACTCTAATACAGGAGATGTGTTACTGTCCAGCTCAATAGATAAAAACAGAGGGGAAAAGCCTGAAAAAAAAACAATGCATCCACCACATCTAATGATTGGTAAGCTGCAAAATACCTGTATTACATTTTTGGTTTGGGATTTAATACCGCTTTAAAGGTATGTGCAGGCACCTCAAGGTACCTGCATTGTAATGTCGTTACCTGTTCAAGTCCTGTAACAAAGCTGGTGTAAGTACAAAAATCTGTCTGCAGAACTTTCTGTAATCCTCCGCATGACAACATTTACTGAATACTAGGAAAAGTAGACTCAGTGTAGTATAAAGAAAAAACATCAAACTTTATAACAGAACATCATGGCCCTGTTTCTCACAGAGCTGTTAGTATAACCACTTGCTGATGGCAATACATATACATACGTTGCAGTTTACAAGTGTTTACCAGGATTATGGCTGAAGATATTAGCTATAACCCCGGTATTGTTTTTTTTCAGCCAGTGGCTGGCTTTCTCCCACTGCTCGCCGATGTATCTCATGCTTACCATTTCCACCGGCTCATCCGAAAAAAAATCTGACAGTACAGCCGGCTGGTCACAGGGGCGATAAAAAACTAGAACATCTTTGATCGCCTCTACGACCTTGGAGGACCTGAGCGACGTCATGATGTCACTTCCGGTCCAGGCTGGAAGCAAACAGTTTTTTTCTTTAAAGCAAAAGATCAAAAAAATTTTTGACCTTTTGCTTTTAAAGGTAAATGTGAGATCTGTTTTTTTTTTTTGTTTTTTTTTACCCCAGATCTCTCCATAAAGCGGACCTGGGACCTGTGATCCTTATTTCTATTACATGGGAAGTTTACATTTCTTGTAATAGGAATAAAAGTGATCGAAAAAAAAAAAATTTAAGGAACAGTGTTAAAATAAAAAATGAAAGATAAAAAAAAAAAATTTCAAGCGCCACCATCACTCGCATGCATATGTAAATAGTGTTCACACCACACATGTTTTGCCGCGAATGTTAGAGTGAGAGCAATAATTCTAACACTAGAATAACTCTTCTGTAACTCTAAACCTGTAAAGATGTTTAAAGCATTGCCATTCCTTGAGCGTGCACAATTTTAAAGTGTGACATGTTAAGTATCTTTTTACTTGGCGTAACATCATCTTTCATCATCAGCATCACGGATCATGGTAAATGGCCGCTGACAGCGGCCGTTTACCGCGTGATCGCTCCGTCAAATCACGGAGCGATCACTTGTAAACAAACCGGTGTCATGTCTGGTTCTTCTCTCCCCTCTCTGTACAGATCGGTACAGAGAGGGGAAAGGGGAGAGATCAGATGCTGCTGCAGCACTGTGGGCTGGATGTGTAGTGCCCACAGCGCTTATTTGTGCCCACTTCAGCCATCCATCCTCAGCCAGCCATCCATGCTCAGCCAGCCATCCAGCCACCCATAAAAACAAAAAAATGCTGCGCTACCCCTGAAAACTAAACCCCCCAAAAGCAGCAGTTAAACAGTGAGATGTGCACCAAAACAACAAATAGAAAAGAGAAATAACCGCGCTAAAATATTGATGAAACACGTGAAGTAATCTTGAAAGCTTCCGTTGGAAAGTACATATATGTATGCAAAACAAAAATAAATAAAAATTAGAAAAATACGTGGGTCTATACATGTGTCTATGAATCAAAAAATTAGTGTCCATATATAATAGATGAAAATCATATGGGAAGTAATAATCTGAAATCAGTCCAAAAGAGACCCTTGGGTAAACCTGACCAGAGTCAGTGGTGAAGATAAAAGTGACACCCCATATAGTAATCCGCAAACACACAATTATTGCGCTTACCACAAGGCAATAATTGTATCTGTATCTCGTCTTGATATGGAAAATCCAGATGTACACTTAGACTGCATACACCATGGCTGAAAGGATGTAGTGAGGACACCAGACTTCCATCGCAAGGCAAGCCAAAAACCAGCTTGTGTTCCGTCCCAATATGAGAGATCCAACTGGCGCACTGGACTGCTTACAGCATGGGCCGAGGGATATGGCAAGGACCCCAAATTAACATCCGGAGCTCGGGGACCGATAAATCCTCATCTCCCCTCCGTGTACTTGGCCTGGCTTGTTAGGGTCTTAAGAAATGAGATAGGCCGTCAGTACATCAGGTGTGATCAATTTTCAGAGATTGGCACCATAGCTTGTGGACTCTCTAACTTTCACAAAGACCAAATAATATACACTGATTTGGGTTATTTTTGCCAAAGATCTGTAGCAGTATAAATTTTGGCCAAAATTTATGAAGAAAAATTACTAATTTGCCTAATGTTATAACGGAAACTAAGAAAAATGCAATTTTTTACCGAATTTTTGGTCTTTTTTCTTTTATAGCGCAAACAATAAAAAACCCAGAGGTGGTTAAATATCACCAAAAGAAAGCTCTATTTGTGTGAAAAAAGGACAAAAATTTCATATAGGAACAGTATTGCATGACTGAGTAATTGTCATTCAAATAGTTTAAGTTTAAGTGCCCATTGGTCAAGTGGTTACAAAAAAAAATTTTTTTTTAAATTGTGTTTGAAAAACCTCTGCACAAATACTGTGTGACATAAAAAATTGCAATGATTGCTACTTTATTCCCTTACATCTCTGCTAAAAAATATCTATACTATTTGGGGGTTATACGTAGTTTTCTAGCAAAAAATACTGATTTAAACAAATATTGCCAGAAAAGGCTTGGTCTTCAAGAGGGTAATAAGGGGAGACCATAGGGATGACGTGATACAGTCTATGTTGCTTGTTTATTGATGTGGCCAACAAAGCAAAGCTATGGCAGTGACATTTTCTTTAAATAGTCACTTATCAGATATGTTAGTAGTACCATTAGCGTGATTAGAGGGGCACCTCTGCACATAAAAGCTGATGGCATCTATTGAGGTAGGATGGAACATTTATGTGGAGATATCATTGAGATCCTAAGATAATGATTTTTTCTCGGATTACTGTTTAACTAATTAACTAATTAACAAATTATTTTTTCTTTCTCCAATAGGACATTTGACATTTGGCCCTTAACAGCGTGGTTTTATTTGCCGTTACTTACCATTTTAGAATTTTTTTTTGTCCAAGATAGAATCTGATTGGTGACTGTGGAGTAAAATACCACAGTTACTTAAGACAGATGATGATGAAGTTGATGTTATTACCAATTGGGATGTAAATAGCAAAGCTCTTCTTTAGAGTATACCATTTAAACTTCATCCCAGAAATATGCACTTTTTTCATTATAGGATGCAAAATGCTTTTGTTTCTATAAACCGCTAAACGAAAGCATTTCAGTTAGTCTATTTGCAGGCATCCTTCAACATAATCACTGCTAAAATTGGAAAAAGTCTTCAATTTAACCTGCCTGCAAAAACAAAACCATCTCAATTAAAAATGGACATGTTGGCATGTTATTTATGCAAATTTAATTTGGGGTCATAAAGCTTAGGTTGTACAGATGATTCCCAGCATTCATTTGATCATATATATTTAAAATATTATGTCAATGTAAATATGCAAAGATTATCACCGGTATTAACCAAAATTCACCTGTTAACCAGTTACAGTAAGATCCCTTTCACATGGGTGTGTCTAGCTGCTGTGCATGCCCTCTGGCATTCAGCCCCATCTAGCCGCAGCCTGCCACAGGCTTTGATAGGCTTCAGGCAGCAGAGCTGGATGCTGCCCCTGTCCCTCCCGGGCACACTAAAACACTGAAAGGACACAAGCAGCTAGATGTCCCATTGTACAAGGGGCCTTATTATTTCTAAGCCTGTAATTGAAATGCAGGCTTTTTAGGTGGGGAGTAGATTTCTTTTTTTTTATGGTACCCACTCTTGCTTGCATTATCCTCACCTAGGTGAGGATGATGTCAGCTCGGGCCCCAGCCCTCCCATTTGCAACCTCACTGGGATAACATTAGGAGGCTACAGAGCCAAATGTGAATCTTCAGGAAGTAACAGCCATCTCCTAAATTCAAGATGGTGGCACTGGAGATCCCCGGCCCTCAGGAGGTTCGGCTCTGGGGAACACAGAGCTGGACTACATGGACTGGTAAGTTCCTTTTTAAGTCCTTTGATTTCTGCTTGTGATAATATTGACCATGGAAGTGTAAAAAAACTAATTTAGGCTCCAAGGTCACTCAGAGTTGTAAACCCAATGAATATACAAGTCATATAATATGCAAATATCATAAATAGTGTAAATATGCAAATAATTCAACAATACAAAAGTTCATAACATAAAAAATAAAACACAAAATAAAGTTCATTTCATAATGTGCAAACACTGCAATGTGTGCAAATAGTGCTGAAACAAAACTCTTCAGTGTATGGACAGATTCCTCTGTGGCGTGTATGTTACTCCTCCACTACTCATAAATACCAGCCTCTTACCCAAGTGATAGACCCCAGATTATAGGAGGTCAGATGGCGCTTGTTCAATAAAGGCTTGTATACTGTGCTCTCCTATTTGAACTGAGCATAGGGAACCACAGGCCTTGCCAGCAGGGATGTGTGTGGACCGGCAAAACATGAATTACAAAAACTGCATAGTGTAAAACCACATACACCGCTTTAGTTAACTTAGAAAGGTACTCACAATATATAAAGCAAACATAGCTGCATTACAAACTGACCAGCTGCTGGTCCTGGAGTGTGATGACTTCAGCTTTAGGCTGGGTTCACACTAAAATTGCATGCGGCTCACAGCAAGAGTCTGGTGCATCCCTGTTCTCCGTTTCATGGACGAATCAGGCCCGAATTTTTGCCTGAATTCGGACCTGAAACTGAGCCAAAGACGCACAGGACCCCTGTACAATTTGCTCCGCAGTTGCCACAGAGATGTGTGAACCAGCTCCTTTGGAAGCCAGTCACAATCTTGTGTCATGCAAATTGGATGCGGAGAAACCTGCAACCAATTCACACTATTGTGAACCCAGCCTAAGTCCCACCCCAACACATTTCATCGTAGAAAGACATTCTCAAGGGGCTTAGCCGACCATGCCGACAGATCGCTTCTTCATACACACCACCACCAATAGAAGCCGGTTATTACACATGGAACTATGATTTCAGAAGTATTCGTGCACAATATAAATCAAAATGGTCCAAGTTCATTACAAAGCTCAAAATTTACTAATAACTAAATAAATAAATAAATATTATTGATGGAATTCATTAAATGTACTGCCATCTATGGTTAGATACAACTTATGCATAGTTACATACCGCCTCCATTTACATCTCAATTCACAATTAATATCATATATTAAAATACAATTTCGAAATCTGGTTAAAATATAACAATAAAAAAATATATACAATCAACTATTATTGTTAAAACAATTTAAGGTCCACCCAATCTTTAAACATATGGGGTATATGACCGTAATTCAAAAACCCTTTGGTTTCTTATTTCAAAACTTCTCATGTCATACCACTCCCTCGCCAGTGTGCAACAAATTTATCTGTGCCCACAATCCTTAGATTAGAAGAATCTTTTGCATGGTACCTGGCATAGTGCCTAGACAAACCATGTCCTGGGAAGCCCTTTTTGATGTTATTTATATGTCTGTTTATCCTCCCCACATACTGTAAACCACACGGGCACTGCAGGAAATACACCACATAACTGGTGGAGCACTTCATAAAATGCTTAATGGTATATACCTTATCATTGATCATAGATGCAAATTCTCCTGTTCTAATAATATTATGTCCAACACTTTTACAAACTTGCAATCTACGTCAAGGGAAGACTCATCTGTTTGGGGAGTTCTACTACATTAGGGGCTATATGATTCCTAAGGCTAGAGGCCTTTATAAAGATCAAAACAGGTTTATCGGGTAAGTTGTTTTCCAGGACATTATCATTTTTATATCCCAGTATCTCTCTAATAGGTTGCTAACAGCATAATGTTGGTTAGAATAGGTAGTACAGATGGAAAAAACGTATTTATTGCCACCAGACTTAATAACTTTAATAACGGTTTGTAACAGACTTTCTTGATCATAATCTTATACACTAGGAGTGTCCTTATCTAGACCTTCCATATCATATCATATCATATCATATCATATCATATCATATCCTTTCTCTAGTAACCTATTTTTAGTCATAATAGCTTGTTCTTTAAAGTCAATTATGTCTGTACAATTTCAGCATAAACTTACAAATTGTCCTTTTAGTATTCCCTTTAACCAAGATGAGTGGTGACAACTCTTTCTTGGTATGTAACCGTTCTTATGAGTTTTTCTTTTAAATGTTTTAGTACATAAACCTTCTCCCCTCTTGAAGATGGTGAAGTCCAAAAAGTTAATTTATTTCTGGTCAACCTCATACGACCAATTCATTACCAATTCATTATCATTGAGAAGACATATGAACTCATGTAAAGAATCCACACCCCCTCTATAACCATAAAGGCATCACCTATAAACCTTTTCCAGGTCAAAATCTCCAAACTACATCTTCCACAGATGGTAGTTTCCTCCCAGTGGGCCATGAATAGATTTGTCACACTGGAAGCAAACTTGCAACCCATGGCTACTCCCGTTTTCTGCCAAACAGATTCTACATTATGTCAAAAATAATTATGTCAAAAATATTCTACATTATGTCAAAAAATAAACTTCCTTTCTTTCTCACAATGTGAACCATCCTTATCATGGGGTATTATAGTATACCAGGATGAAACATCCACCATAACTAGCAGACAGTCATCATCCACTAAAACCATTTTCAACCATTTTCAAGTATATTCAAAGTATCTTTAGTGTCCTTCAAATAAGCAAGGGTGCTCTGAAGCAACATTTGAAGAAATTGATCTATATACTCCCCTGTGCTGGCTATCAGAAAATTAATTCCATTGGCAATACGACAGACAGATAATCAACATATTTATGAGTTTCAGGTAAAGAAAAAATGACTGGAACCCTAGGGGCTGAGGGGATCAGATATGTGTTCTCTTTTTTATTTATCACATTTGAAAAAGCCTGATTTATCAGCCTCTCCAGATTCTTTTTAAACTTTTGGGTGGGGTCCTTCTTTAAAATCTCATATGTATATTTATCATCCAAAATACTACTCATGTCAGCTAAATAGTCAGTCTTATTTAAAATCACAATGGCCCCACCCTTATCAGCAGGTCTAATAAACACGTCTTTACATTCACATTATTGTTTAATACTTTGCTAGATGTGGAAATCAGACCTATTCCATATCTTTACTTCACTCAGAACCATATCCTGTAATACCTGAAAAGTAGGAGTTAGCCCCACTGGGGGATTAAACAACAAAGCATTTGACAAATTGGCTTGTAGTATCAGGGGTCAAGTCCTGGGAAAAAAGTGTGGGAACTCACCCAAGATTCCACCTCCATCTCAAAAATAAATGTATCCCCATCCCCGCCCAGAATTATCTGCATCCCTTTCCACAATGTATCCCCCATCCCCACCCAGCATCATCCATCCCTCTCCACAATGTATCCCCATCCCAGACCAGCATCATCCATCCCTCTCCACAATGTGGGATGGATGATTCTGGGTGGGGATGGGGATACATTGTGGAGGGGGATAGATGATGCTGGGTGGGGATGGGGATACAATGTGGAAAGGGATGGATTATTCTGGATTGGGAGGAGGATGATGGAGTTGCATTGTGAAAATGGATGAGGCTGACTCTGGGTGGGGATGAGAGTTACATAGTGAAGAGGCTCTCCGCTATGTAACTCTCATCCCCACCCATAGTCATCCTTATCCATTTTCACAATTCAGACATAGTACAGGAGATGGACAGAGACTGCAGACATGATACAGGGAGACAGCCAGAGACTGCAGACATACTAGAGGAGATAGTACACAATTCAGACATTGTACAGGAGATGGGCAGAGAGTGTGCGGACATGATACGGGAGATGGTCAGAGACTGCAGACATGATAGAAGATAGAAGAGCACAAGGGGGCTGGAAAGCACTGGGGGGGGGGGTCTGGAGAGCACCGCTGTGGCTGGAGAGCACTGAGGGGGATGGAGAGCATTGGAGGAGCTGAAGGGCACTGGGGGAGCTGGAGACCATTGGAGGTGTCTGGAGAGCACTACGGGGGCTGGAGAGGATTGGGGGATGGAAAGCACTGGGGGGGACAGAGAGCATTGGAGGAGCTGAAGGACATTGGGGGAGCTGGAGAGCATTGGGGGGTCTGAAGAGCAATACGAGCGCTGGAGAGCACCGGGGATCGGAGAGCACGGGAAGTGGAGAGCACCGGGGGGATTGTAGAGCATGGTGGGAGCAGAGTGTACTGAGGGCAGACAGAGATCACTGGGGAAACTCAATAGCACTGGAGGGGCACTGGAGACAGAAAGTGCTATCCAGTGTTCCCCCCTACCCCCAGTTTCCCCAGCCTGATCACTCATGTCCTGGTAACTTTGTTGTTACCTTAGGAGTGCTGCAGAGTAATCACTTGACCAGGAGGTGGGGAGTTAATGAGGAGTCGCTGCCTTGCTTGTCTCTGCTAATCATTTTGATCATCTACATTGAGTGGATTTGAATGTTCGGCTGCTGGTCAAGGATAAACACCTTCAGTCTCTAGGACTACCTGGCCTGATTGGCCATCGGAGGTGCTGGAGAGATTAAAGCCCCCTGGCTGGGTATTAGCCACAAGCTCTAACGCTTCTACAGCTGGTAAGCTTGCACTCTATCTGGTGGTGGATTCACATTGTCCCATAAAGTCACAGGAGACAGACACCATATTGTATTGTTACAATCACTCACTTATTTTTCCTTTGGAGGATTTTTCAGGACTGTTTATTTTATACATCATTCAATATAAAATATTTTTTATTTTTTTATATTTTCATGCTAATGTTTTGGACTGTTTTTGTCACATTTATTCACTTGTACTTTTTTGGTTTTCATATGCCAATTTCATCATTTTTTAGATATATGGTTTGTGAGTGCAGCTCCTTATATTTATTTATAGTCTCCGCTCCCCACCTGCTGAATCAAATAGTCTGGGTGAGCGGCCCGGGCTGAAGGAGCAGCCTAGCTGCTTTCCCACGTGGACATGCGACCCGGCAGGGCACCCCTGAGTGGCGCTGGTCAGACACCCCCACGTTCTCTGGCACCCCACTGATAGCAGCCGTGTCCTGCAGGATGGATGCAAAGGAGAACAGAGTTCCTGCTGCGGAAAAAGTGCAGGAACTCCGTTCCCATGCGTTCCCACAGGACTCGAGCCCTGTGTAGTATCCCATCCATGCCTGATATGTTTTTTTTTACTATTTATCATATTCCTACCTACTTTTTTCCCCAAAAAAGTCTCTTTGAACTTAATTTGTGAGCAAACTTTTTAACATCAATAAAAGTTTCAAATTTGTCACCACCCTGCAGCCGTCATTCGGCTATGGGCCGGTTGTTAAGTGGTTAAATGTATTAATGTCAGTGTCCAACACTACCTATTTCCCTTTTTTTGTACTACCCCACATGGTTTAAATATTGAGTGGGACTTAAATAGTTTTATCAATAATAGTTGCTTTTATATTTTTAATACATTTTATATTTAAGCCAGATTTTGAAATTGTATTTAATGTATGACATTAATTGTGAATTGACATGTACAGTGCCTTGAAAAACTATTCATACCCACTGAAATTTTCCACATTTTGTCATGTTACAACCAAAAACTTAAATGTATTTTATTGGGATTTTATGTGATATACCAACACAAAGTGCCACATAATTGTGAATTGGAAGGAAAATTATAAATGGTTTTCAAAACCTTTTACAAATAAATATCTGAAAAGTGTGGCATGCATTTGTATTCAGCCCCCTTTAATCTGATACACCTAAGTAAAATCTAGTGGAACCAATTGCCTTCAGAAGTCACCTAATTAGTAAATAGAGTCCACCTGAGTGTAATTTAATCTCAGCATAAATACAGCTGTTCTGTAAAGCTCTCAGAGGTTTGTTAGAAAACCTTAGTGAACAAACAGCATAATGAAGACCAAGGAACACACCAGACAGGTCAGGGATAAAGTTGTGGAGAAGTTTAAAGAAGGGTTACGTTATAAAAAAAATTCCCAAGCTTTGAACATCTCATGGAGCACTGTCCAATCCATCATCCAAAAATGGAAAAAGTATGGCACAACAGTAAATCTAATAAGATATGGTCATCCACCTAAACTGGCAGGCCGGGCAAGGAGAGCAATAATCAGAGAAGCAGCCAAGAGGCCCACTCTGGAGGTAACTCTGGAGGAGCTGCACAGATCCACAGTTCATATGGGAGAATCTGTCCACAGGACAACCGGCACTCCACAAATCTGGCCTTTATGGAAGAGTGGCAAGAAGAAAGCCATTGTTGAAAGAAAGTCATAAGAAGTCCCATTTGCAGTTTGCAAGAAGCCATGTGGGGGACACAACAAACATGTGGAAGATGCTGCTATGGTCAGATGAGACCAAAATTTTCCTTTTTGGCCTAAAAGCAAAATGCTATGTGTGGCGGAAAACTAACAGTGCACATCACCCTGAACACTCCATCCCCACTGTGAAACATGGTGGTGGCAGCATCATATTGTAAGGATGTTTTTCTTCAGCAAGGACAGGGAAGCTGGTCAGAGTTGATGGGAAGATGGATGGAGCCAAATACAGGGCAATCTTAGAAGAAAACCTGTTAAAGTCTGCAAAAGACTTGAGACTGGGGCAGAGGTTCACCTTCCAGCAGAATATCCCCTCCAAACATACAGCCATAGCTACAATGGAATGGTTTAGATCAAATCATATTAATGTGTTAGAATGGCCCAGTCAAAGACCAGACCTAAATCCAATTGAGAATCTGTGGCAAGACTTGAAAATTGCTGTTCACAGATACTCTCCATCCAATCTGACAGAGCTTGAGCTATTTTGCAGATAGGAATGGGCAAAAATGTCACTCTCTAGATGTGCAAAGCTGGTAGAGACATCCCCAAAAAGACTTGCAGCTGTAATTGCAGCTAAATGTGGTTCTACAAAGTATTGAGGGGGGCTGAATATAAATGCATTCCACACTTTTCAGATATTTATTTGTAAAAAATGTTAAAAAACATTTATCATTTTCCTTCCACTTTTCAGTTATGTGTCACTTTGATACATAACATTTATGTTTTTGGTTGTAACATGACAAAATGTGGAAAAATTCAAGAGGTATGAATACTTTTCAAAGGCACGTAAATCGAGGCGGCTTTTTTGATATGGAACTATGCATACATTGTAAATATTTTTCTAACCACAAGATAGCAGTACATTTAATGAAATCCATCAATAACATTTATTTATATATTTATTTGTTTAATATTACACAGTGGTGTAGTGGTTAGCACTTTCACCTAGCAGCAAAAGAGTTACTGGTTTGAATCCCAACCACGACACTACCTGCCTGGAGTTTGCTCCGGGTACACCAGTTTCCTCCCACACTCCAAAGACATGCTGGTAGGTTAATTGGCTTCTGTCTAAATTGGCCCTAGAATGTGTATGTATGAATGTGAGTTAGGGACCTTAGATTGTAAGCTCCTTGAGGGCAGGGACCAATGTACATGTAAATTCACAGCACTATAGAAGTACCTTAAATAAATATTACATATTGAGTTTTTAATAAATTGGAACCATTGTGATTGATATTGTAAACTAATACTTTTGAAATGGTAGCTCCATGTGTAATAAGCGGCTTCTATTTGTGGCTGAGTGTATAAAGGACGAGCTGTCAGCATAGTCGGCTGATCCCTTGAGAATGTCTTCCTATGATGAAACGCATCAGGGTGGGGCTAAAGCTGACGTCATCACACTCCAGGACCCATGGCGGGTCCATTTGTAATGCTGCTATGTTTGCTTTGTATATTGTGAGTATCTTTCTAAGTTAACTAAAGTGGTGTATGTGGTTTTACACTATGCAGCTTTTGTAATTCATGTTTTGTCGGTCCACCACACATCCCTGCTGGCAAGTCCTGTGGTTACCTATGCTTGATCCAAATAGTAGCTCATAGTGTACAAGCCTTTATTGAACAAGCACTATTTGCACATATTACGGTGTTTGCACGTTATGGAATAAACTTTATTTTATAGCATGTTATAAACTTTTGTACTGATTATTTATTTATTTGCATATTGCACTATTTATGAAATTTGCACATTATATGAGTTGTTTTTGAATTAAGAATTTCACAATTGTGGTATTTGCACAATTGAACTGAGTTTTTAAAGACGCAGCGCTACAATTTTTGGTTTTGGATTATTATCACTTTTGGTATCTGGATGTGCAGTTGTGTGCAGCGGCATTTATTGAGTTTGTTATATAGTTTTTTGAATCTTCAAGCGCAGTAATAGGAGTTTTTCAAACCCAAAGAGTAAACTGAGATACATTGCAAGATGTACTTTTATATTGGCATAGTCAACATTGCAGTGTAACTCCAAACAAAACTTCGTTTTTAGTTCAGAATAATGTGGGGGACAGTAAGATCTTAGTATGACACGGACTATCATTTTATTCTTATTGTGTACCCTTTATGTGAAAGGTCACTGATCCAGCTTACCCTATGTTACTCTTATGGGGCATACACACGGTCGGACTTTTCGTCTACAAAAGTCCGACAGCCTGTCCGACAGACTTCCGGCGGACTTTCGGCGGACTTGCGGCGGACTTGTGGCAGACTTTCTAACGAACGGACTTGCCTACACACGACCACACAAAAGTCCGACGGATTCGTACGTGATGACGTACACCAGACTAAAATAAGGAAGTTCATAGCCAGTAGCCAATAGCTGCCCTAGCGTGGGTTTTTGTCCGTCGGACTAGCACACAGACGAGCGGATTTCGGGGTCCGTCGTAGTTACGACGTAAAGATTTGAAGCATGTTTCAAATCTAAAGTCCGTCGGATTTGAGGCTGAAAAAGTCAGCTGAAAGTCCGGGGAAGCCCACACACGATCGGATTACCAGCCAGCTTTAGTCCATCGGCGTCCGTTGGACTTTTGTAGACGAAAAGTCTGACCGTGTGTATGCCCCATTAGTGGTCACACTCTTCTGATACTCCTCCAAGCGTTTTTTAACCTTGCCATTGTCTCTCCCGAGGGTAACCCAGCAGCTCTTCTGCTATATAACATAGCACTGTCCAATAAGAGAGAAACATTCATTACTTAAGCACCTCCTCAGTGCAACAAAAGCTTGCACTGTGGAAATGCTCTGAACCGCATGACAGCATTCAATGGCTTGCTCGAATCAGGTATTCAACAAATGGAGATTCTAACTATGACGTTAAAAGAGCAAGAAGAAAAATATTCAAAAATCTATACTCCATTTTACAAGGAACAAACACCATTAGCTTCCCAACAATAATAGGTTTGCACTATCAGCCTGGATGGGAGGATGGGAGGGTCCTTCACCTCCCTCTATTTCCTCTACCCTCCCCAACCCCCCCCCCCCCCCAGCCACGCCATGACCATTAGGCTTGTCCATTCTCCCCTTGCCAAGCAATTAACCTCCCCCCACCCCCCAATTTTTGATCTTTCTCTTCTTCAACTGCTCCACCCCCATCTGATTTGGGGTTTGACGCCTATTCCCCATAAAATAAGAAAATGAAAGGGAAGATACAGTATGATCTAGTGGATTATCTTGATGTTTTTGATAGAATATCACTTTATGTTTCGTATTCCTTTGGGCCTAGTGCCCTCCACATAGTCGTGATCATATTCTTTGCTTTGTTATTCTTTATTTATTGTGATTTCTGCTATTCTATTTTTTTTAATCTTGGATTTGTTATATAAATTCTTCTAAAAAAACTAAAAAACACTGAGTCTACCACAAGAGTAGTTCCCTTACATTGGCTAAGCATTACTATTCCCACTAATAAATCCTTATTTGCCCTATGTATAAACTGAAACATGATTTAACATGTTACATAGTTACATGATTAGTCAGGTTGAAAAAAGACACAAGTCCATCTAGTTCAACCAAAAAAAAAAAAAATACAATCCCATATACACAATCCTTCAACCACAGTTGATCCAGAGGAAGGCGAAAAACCCCAGCAAAGCAAAGCATCTGATCCCCGAGAGGCAATTGGATTTTCCCTGGATCAACTTTACCTATAAATGTTAATACCCAGTTATATTATGTACATTTAGGAAAGAATCCAGGCCTTTTCTAAAGCAATCTACTGAGCTTGCCAGAACCACCTCTGGAGGGAGTCTATTCCACATTTTCAAAGCTCTTGCTGTGAAGAAACCTTTCCGTATTTGGAGATAATCTAGACGTAAAAATGCCCCCTTGTTCTCTGTGATGACCTTAAAGTGAATAACTCAACACCAAGTTCACTATATGGACCACTTATGTGTACATATTGATCATATCCCCCCTTAATGTCCTCTTCTCAAGAGGGAATAGATTCAGTTCCTCTAATCTTTCCTCATAGCTGAGCTCCTCCATGCCTCTTATCAGTTTGGTTGCCCTTCTCTGCACTTTTTCCAGTTCCCCGATATCCTTTTTGAGAACTGGTGCCCAAAACTGAACTGCATATTCCAGATGAGGTCTTACTAATGATTTGTACAGGGGCAAAAAGATATATTTCTCTCTGGAGTCCATACCTCTCCTAATACAAGAAAGCTTGGCATTGCATGTTATTATTGAGTTTATGATCTACCAAAACCCCCAGATCCTTCTCCACTCTAGATTCCCCAAGTTGTACTCCCCCTAATATGTATGATGCATGCATTTTCTTAGCCACTAAGTGCATAACTTTAGATTTATCAACATTAAACCTCATTTACCATTAGTTGCCCAATTAGACAGTGCATTAAGGTTGGCTTGTAAATTGGAGACATCCTGTAAGGACATTATTCCACTGTATAGCTTAGTGTCATCTGCAAAGACTGAAATGGTACTTTTAATCACAAACTCTATATCATTTATAAAGATATTAACCACTTCAGCCCCAGAAGATTTCACCCCCTTCATGACCATAGCCCTTTTTACAGTTTGGCAGTGCGTCGCTTTAACTGACAATTGCACGGTCATGCAATGCTGTACCCAAAAAATTTGCGTCCTTTTTTTCCCATAAATAGAGATTTCTTTTGGTGGTATTTTATCACCTCTGTGGTTTTTATTTTTTGCGCTATAAACAAAAAAGAGTTTTGAAAAAAAAAGCAATATTTTTTACTTTTTGCTATAATAAATATTCCCAAACAAAAAAAAATTCTTCATCAGTTTAGGCAGATATATATTTTTCTACATATTTTTGGTAAAAAAATCGCAATGAGCGTATATTTATTGGTTTTCGCAAAAGTTATAGCGTCTACAAACTATGGGAAAGATTTATGGCATTTTTATTATTATTTTTTTTTTACTAGCAATGGCAGTGATCTGTGAGTTTTATCATTACTGCGACATTGCGGCAGACAGATTGGACACTTTTGACACATTTTTGGGACCATTGACACTTATACAGCGATCAGTGCTATAAAAATGCACTGATCACTGGCAGGGAAGGGGTTAACAGGGGGAAATCAAGGAGTTAAATGTGTGTTCCCTCAGTGTATTCTAACTGTATGGGGATGTTACTTACTAGGGGCGGAGACATATCGTTGTTCGTACTTAGTAGGAACAAACAACATGTCTCCTCTGCCCTGACAACACAGGAATTTGTGTGTTTACACATACAAATCCCTGTGCTGGCTCTCGTGTATGCGATCGCGCGTGGCCGGCAGCGATCATGCCTGCGGGCAATCGTGCCCATCAGCTGCGCACATCGGGTCCCCCGGCCATGCAGCAGCGTGCGAGTGCCCTCTGGCAGCCACTAAGGGGAAGGACGTACCCATACGGGATTTCGCCCAGGAGAGCCATGGTGCCACAATATATCTGCGTGAGCCAGTTGGTAACCGGTTAAAAAGTAAGGGTCCCAGCACTGAACTTTAGGGTACACCACTGATAACCTTAGACCATTCAGAATAAGAGTCATTAGCCACTACTCTCTGAATACTGTATTTTAGCCAGTTTATTATCCAGTTTTCTATCCATTTACAAATTGATCTTTCCAAGCATGTAGACTTTACCTTACACATGAGCCATGTGTGGGGAACTGTGTCAAACGCTTTTGCAAAATCCAGAAATCAGGTTTGTTTGACAACTTCTGTCTTTCATGAATCCATGCTGTCTGTTGCTTAAAATATTTTTTTCCAGCAAGAACTCATCTATGTGGTCTTTTATTAAACTCTCCAGTATCTTCCCAACTATAGAAGTTAAACTAAGAGGTCTATAGTTACTTAATAAATACTTCGATCCCTTTTAAAATATGGGCACCACATTGGCCCTGAGCCAATTCGCAATCCACGTTAGCCTTATCTACTGTATGTCATTTATGACCAAAGTCACACTTTTCTGTCTTCTTTGTCAAGAAGTTATGATCCCAATTAATATCACATAGTAAGGAGTGCAATGTGTTTGAGTTTTTGAAATTTTGAGTCCTAATGGTACCCACATGTCTCCCCTTCCTTTAACTCACTTCAAAAGTAATTACACGTAATTACACCCTGATCACAATTGTCTAAGTTGCCCCTAACTTGCACATCTAAAATGAGCTCTATATCATTAATAATCACCAGATTTGGCAGAGCTCTTTTTTCAAGTTAACATATAGAGAAACTTATGTGCTACTACGGTATACACTCAAATTCCCTTATTCTCCCAATGAACAACCACAAGCATTAGTCAGTGAACTCAAATCACTGCAAATGTATCATATAAAAGTAAATGGTGCGCTTGTTCCACAATGTGTGTATTGTGTACCAGAATCATTTGGAGCAGATCCCAATCTGACTGATCATGTGACTATAGCAGGCAGACCTACTTAGCACTCATAGAGGGGGAGAAGACTGGAATGCAGGTGTCAGTACTCCAAGGGTAGAAGCAGCTCATAATGGAGGCTTGAGGACTGGATTCAGTTAGTCCCAGCAAGGGGATCTCTGGCAAGACGGATCGCAGCAGGTGGAACTATACAGGACCTGGCGACCCTATTGAGATCAAAAGGCGTTTTTTTGAACTTATGGTCATACCTTAAGGTGAGCCGCCATTTTGCCCACTGGTGGTGAATATTTGTTTTAATCTAGAGGATTATTTTGGCACATTAATCAATAGAGGACAAGAGATCACTGGTAAAGCATTTCTCACTCAGTGTGGGATCACATAAATATTTTTGGACTTTGTTTTTTTTAGTTTATTTTTGGATATTACACTGATTGTGGACACTTTATGTCTACGTAATTTTAAAGGTTTTTTTGGTCACTTTATATTACACTTTATTTTTGTTTACATTGTTTGTGGGAATTTATTGAATATGCTTAATGTGTTTAAAATAGATGCACTATTTTATTTATATTGTTTTGAATATACTTGTGGCTTCTACCATTTGTATACAGCAGAGTGTTCAAGAAGTGGCAAGTTTTAGATTAGTGTGTAGTACCAGTTGTCAAATCAATGTCTGGATAAATTCAGTCCCCCTTAATATTAATATTATTAACCTGTTTCCCAGATCATTCTGTTGGTGAAAGGAAATTCCTCCCCTCCTTAAATGTCAGGTGGCCTGTAACATACTACCATAAATAACTTAATAAATCCAGGCCTAAAGAGACTCACTTTCATTCACTTACTCTCACACTCACTTTCATATTTCTCTTGACCAGGGCCGAAATGGGGGGGCAGGGGGGCATGTGTCCCAGGTGCGGCATTAGGGGAGCGCCACAGCTGGTACCAATCCTCCTGCAGCAGCTGAAAGGTCACTTCTCCACCTTTACCTCCCACTAGCATTTAGCTGATGCAGGAGGAAAATACAGGGATCAATACCTGTAAATGCCAAACCCAGATGCCCCTTTATCGGCAGCTGACCTGCCGCCCTCCATTTCTCTGGTCCCCCCACAGGGTTCACCTCCTCTCCCTGGCTAACTGTGCAGTATGCAGATGGGCTGAATAAAGGCATGATCCTCAGCACTGAGAAGCTCATCATATGATCAGAAGGACAGGCAGCCACACACAGTTGTAACATGACCTTCCTCAGCACTCGTTCTCCTGGTCTTTCCTTCCCCAGCTCTCCACCTAGATTCCCCATAGCAGCAGACAGGATGGAGAGCGGGTGAAGGAAAGTCTAGGAGAGTGCCGAGGAAGGTTATATTACAACTGTGTGTGGCTGTCTTTCTGATCATATGATAAGCTTGTCAGTGATGAAGATAATGCCTTTATTCAGCCCGTCCACATACTGCACAGCTAGTCAGGAAGAGGAGGTGAGTGCTGTGGGGGGAACAGAGAAGCAGGGGGGGACAAAAGGAGCACAGGAATCAGAGGAGCACGGGGACCAGAGGAGCATGGGGGACAGAGGGGCAGGGGGGACAGAGGGGCAGGGGGGGCCAGAGAAGCACAGGGGACCAGAGGAGCAGGTGGGGGACCAGAGGAGCACAGGGGAGAACAGAGGAGCATGGGCAGCAACCTTTGAACCTCTGGTGGCCAAGACTCTTGTGGCTCATAAACATAGACAGGTTCTTTGAAACAGAAGAATTAGGTCTCTGGTTCTCAATGGGTTTGAGGAGCTTATGGGCATAGGTGCCTTGGTTTTTCTTGAGTTCCTTCTTTCTGGATATCATAGATTGGCACACCTGGAATAGGCTATTGTAATACAACTCCAGAAAACTCTTACCATGGTGTTTGTTATTTTCTTTGCTGGTGTGTTTCCTTGTTTCAGACTAGCATTCTGTCCCCAGGCTAAAGTCTGAAGCTTTTGACTTTCCTTCCCCCACTCATGAGCAATGATTATTGAAAATTTACCCTTCAGACAGGCATCAGTTCCATTCCTAAATCCGGGAAATCGTGTGAGTTATCAATTTCTTCTGCAAGGACTAAAGCCTAAAGATTGGTGGGCACTCCCGCAAGTATGACTAAACACACTGTCATCGAATACACTGTATGAATGTGTTTCCAGACCACTTTGGCCAAATAATGGGTCAATATCCATTATTTCTGTCAAGCTAAGCCTCTTGGAAGTTGTATTAGGGTGCAATTGGACTTCTCACATGCTTTGTTGCCTTGTGGGTGGTTCAGGGCAGTGTGTGACTTCTTCTGACTCATCTTTTCTTGGGTTGATGCTAATAAATTATGTAATAAATGCAGCACTACAAATAACCCCAGAGGACATGCCTTCATATGAAATGCGCTGGTGGAGCTTTGCATGCGGAGGTCATTACGCAGCATCGTTCTCAAGCGGTGGACATCTATGGGAGCTGGAATAGCTTGTTTATTATGTTCCAACAATTATGCTGTCATTTTGCTGGAACACCAGCAAAATGTTTTTTTTTTTCTTTTTCTCATTTTATTAGACACAGGTACATATGTCACATGTAGGAGAAAAAAATGGAACAACACAAAAAAAGGAAAAAATAGGGTTTTCGGTAACACAGCATATACGTCAGTTACAACACATGTACAAATCATCACATACTTGGTAGGCACTTATTTATGTGGAGATGCGTAGCAAATTGTATAGAAGGATATGTAATATTAACATACATTATGTCGTTTATGTCTATGTTTACATCTCTCATGTACAAGTTTCGGATTCTTGTAGCCAATGGTCCCAAATTCTGTTATATTTAGCTGGACAGCCTCTATTAATATATAGGAATTTTTTATAAGACAAGGTTGTGTTTATATCCCTTTTCCATTCTAGTATATTTGGTGGTTCAGGTCTCATCCATTTCCTAGCAATTATTTTTCTGGCTGAGAACAAAGTTTCTTGTAGGAATATTTTTGTGAATTTTTCAATAACATCGGGGAATATCCCAAGTAAGCACGACTTCGGATCTAGCGCTAGGGGAGATCCTATGACATCATGTAGGAAGGTCACTATTTGTTTCCAAAACTCCTGTATTTTGGGACATGACCATATAGGATGGAAGAATGTCCCCATTACAGGATTGCGGCAAAGATTGTGAGAACTGCGTCTGTGCCGCGTGATGAATCTGGAGGAAGCGATAGAACATATGGTCTTGAAGTGTAAATTCCTCCTTAAGTACCTCAAAGGTTTTGAAGGTCCCGTGAGTTATCAAGTGGTGTAGGTAATATATACCCCTCAAGGCCCAAAGTTCTGTGTTCTGAATGTGGTGAAATTCCTGTAGATGTTTGTTGTGCCAGAGTGGTGCATAGTCATTGTATGGTGGTATGTCTAATTTGGTTGATGCTATGTCCCATATACGCCTATAGTGAAAGAGTAGGGACTGTCTGTGTTCCCTCAATACCATATTCCCTGCACCCACTGGGATAGCAGTTATAGGGTTCCCAGTGCGTTGTGCCCAGCTAGGGCATAAGAGGGCTAGGAAGCGATCCTTATCTGATTTGTCGATATGGAAAAGCTGTGATAATTGTGATGCAATATAATAGTTATTAAAGTCCGGGAGGGCAGTGCCTCCCATGTCGGTTGAATTTTTATGTGCTTGCCATGAAAGTTTGTGTCTATTATTGCCCCACACGAAGGGTTTAAGGAGAGCCTCCAGCGATTTGAAATATTTGATGGGTATGTATACAGGGGAGTGCCATAGAATGTACAGCACTTTGGGTAACAGTGTCATCTTTATTAAGTTAATACGACCCCACACTCCAAGGGGCGGGCGGGACCAAGTGTGTATTTTAAATTTGACTAAGGAAAACAGTGGTTCGATATTAAGAGCTATATAGTCTGACGGGGATCTGGATATGTAAATACCCAGGTATTTGATTATATCGACTCTCTGAAGCGGTAAGTTGGTCTGCGCCTCTGTGGGTGGAAAACTGTCAGTCGGTAGAATCTGAGACTTCCCCCAATTGATCTTCAGACCGGAAAGCTTCCCAAACCCCTCGATTGTTTGGAGGGCGTTGTGAAGGGAAGGGCCTGAGTCAGCCAAATAAAGCAAAGTGTCATCAGCATAGAGACTAATTTTTTCCGTTAAATGTCCGACTGTCAGCCCTCTGATCTCTGGATTTACGCGGATGGACACAGCAAGGGGTTCCACAGCCAGTGCATATAGGAGTGGGGATAATGGGCAGCCCTGTCTCGTGCCCCTGTTGAGGTCAAACATCTGAGACGGCCAGCCATTCGCAACCACCCTAGCTTTTGGTTGTTGCTATAGTAATTGAACCCATCTGATGAACTTAGGTTCAAAGCCGTATCCCTCCAGGCACCTCCACAGATATCTCCACTCTACCGAATCGAACGCTTTGGCTGTGTCTAATGTCTGGGGCCAAACTTCGCTTCTAGTAGTCTAGGTGTGAGTTGTTGGGATATAAAAATAAAATCGATACGGGACATAGAGTTGTGGGTGGTAGAAAAGCAAGAGTACTCACGTACTTGCGGGAACTTATGTCTCCAGGTATCTATTAAGTGAATAGAAGAGATGAGTTTAGAAAATTTAGTACTACCAGTCTGCCCTGCGGTCAATGATGGGGGTCTAAGCCTATCAAGGGATGTATTTAATGTGGTGTTAAAATCCCCAAGCCAGACAGCCTGTATCGTAGGGTGTTTGGCCATAAATGAGAGCCCTTGCATAATGAGTGATAGGGAGAATGGGGGGGTACATAGAAGGCCATAATAAGAAACAGCAGTAACCGTTAAATTTACTTAACCATAATAACATTTCCCCCTCCCCCCTCCCTACCCTGCACCTTCCCCAACTGGTGTGGGTATAGTCCCTTAACAACTGAAAACGTCCAACTGGGAGAGTCAGTATCGGCAGACTGAGAAAAAAATAATCAAATGAAAAAAGCAAAAACACACAGACCAGTTTCATCCGTCGAGTTGCGCATATTTGTTGGGCCAAACCCCTCTGTACTAAGGGGTGCCAAGACTTCTGTCTTAAGGGGGTGTTAGAACTCAACAGTGAATCGTCCCAGTTTCCCCTTGGTGATGGTTCCCAGCGGATGATGGGGCGAAAACTTGCTGCACTGCGTGCGCGGTTCTTAGAATCAACATGTTCACATAACCACCGGAAAAATTTATCAACACAGGAGTGTAGGAAAGAACAATCCCCTCGAAGGGAGTGAAAAGAACATTAGTTTTGACCCACATTTCGCAGGATTAGTCAGTTTCCTAGCCGACATTTGAAAAGTTTTCTTGTCTGCAATCCTGGCTTCATAACAGTGTATATGAAAAGTGTCCTTGCAACACTGTTGTCTAATAGGCCCTTCAGACAGTGTGCCATAGAATGTGACTGAACAGTACGGCGGCACAGGAAAAAAGGGGGGGGAGACATTATCTCACCGCATGGCTCTTCTGGCATTCCACTATTCACTTCTGTCAGGGGCCGCTTTACGTTCCAGCCAGGTAATGACCTCACGTGGATCTTCAAAAAATAATACCTTCCCTCCGCTCTCCACTCGCAGGCGTGCTGGGAACAACATGGAGTATTTTAGGTGATGGGTGCGGAGTTGTCGCTTAGCCTCCATGAATCCCTGATGCCTTTTCTGTATCTCCGCGGAAAAGTCGGGGAAAATAGCCGAGACTTTAATATTTCCAATAGGGATGTTTCCCTTCTCTCTCGCCAATCACAGGGCAGCATCTCTATCTTTGTAATTTAGCAGTTTTGCGATGAAGGTGCGAGGGGGAGCTCCCTGCGGGGGGGGGTCTCGCTGGTATGTGATGTGCTCGCTCAACCACCAGTACGGGGGAGAAGGCCTCGTGACCATAAGTGTTGATTAATAACTGCTCCAGGAATGTTGCAGGGTCCTTACCCTCTGCCCCCTCTGGGAGACCGATGAGACGGATGTTGCATCTTCTTAGGCGATTCTCCATTTCATTCTGTTTGGCAAGGATCTGGTTAATCTGGCGTTGCACGTGTTCTGATCTAGCTTGTAATGGCGGGAGGGCATCTTCCACTGTACTTATGCGGGTCTCGGTCTCCCTGACCCAATCGCGAAGTTTCTGGAAGTCTTGTCTTATTAATGAAATGTCCATTTTAACTTCCTCGATCTGTGCAGTAAGGTAAGTGCAGCATAGAGTAATAGCCTCCAGCAGCCTGTTTGTGTCTCCTGCTCCCCACTCTCCTCCCGCCTTCTCAGCTCCGCCATCATCCTCTCCCTCCTCACCTTCCTGCCGGCGATACTGCGCTAGCTTTGCTGTTGCTGATTTTTGGCTTTTTGTGGGAGACATGACCACAAGAAATAGCGGATACCTTCTGAGACAGTTTGTGAGCGATATCTCGGTGTAAAGTCACAGGATTAGTCGTTGATCAGGATCACTCGTCGGAGCTCCGGGAAGATGCGTCCTACGTCATGCAGAGTCAGGCCACGTCCCGGAACACATATGGTTTTAAATAAACTACTCCACTACAATTTCTTTATTTGGCTCTGGGTGGTGAGCTTTTTTGCACATAATTACAACACCCATTACTGCCTTTGGTGGAGAAGTAAATTTGTGCTGGTTGTCATTCAAAGGGACTGGAGCCTCTGTGAGAAGGGGAGTCTATCTATATTGGTTTATAGAGCGTCAATGCTGCCTATCATTTGTGCAGCCATTTCTTCTGGTTAGTGAAGAGTGATGATTATTGTTATTTATTATCAAACAGGTTTTATATAGCAAATATAACAGAACAGTGTAAAATTCGGCCTATAGTACACCACTCAGCGCCACAGAACCTCTAACCACATTCATCCAGATCCTTCAGTAGATAAAAGGACATACAAAGGCTATCTACCAGACCCTCTGAAATAAAAATATAAAAACCAAGGGTAAGGAGCAAAAGAAAAGCAGCTGTTTAAAAAAGCAAATAGATGTAAATAGACAGTATATAAGACATACATATGATATTATAGATAGTCATATACTAAAACAACGCTATGTTGAACATAAAACAGAAGTGTGGCCAACTACACACATAAAAAGTCCATTAGACTAGTGCAATATCAGTTGTGATTCAGAGAGTGTTCAAGTAGATCCTAGAGCATGTCACAGCGTGCACCTTCCACCGATCATTCCAACTCCACCATATGTGAACACACTCCCCTTCGGGGGTCAAACTCACCTGAGCTTTAAAAAATCAAAGCATCCAATTAAGAGATATTCTGGACCACCTCAATACAGCACTTCTCTGGGCAATAGGGAGATGCAGGGGCTCCCGTCAATAGCAATGTTTGATGTCACACATAGGTTTGTTATGTATGAACATGCGGTGAAGATATATTGTATGACACTGGTCCATGTGGGCCCCCTTCTGCCAACTGCAATCAGCATGTGGCCTGGTCATGCTCCAGGCCACATGCTGATTGCAGTTGGCAGAAGGGGGCCCACACTTTTTGTGTGTAGTTGGCCACACTTCTGTTTTATGTTCAACATAGCGCTGTTTTAGTATATGACTATCTATAATATCATATGTATGTCTTATATACTGTCTATTTACAGGTTTTATATAGCGCCAACAGTTTGGGCAGCGCTTAACAAAATAAAGGCAGACATTACAGTTTGGTACAAGAGGAATCAAGGGGCCCTGCTCATCAGAGCTTATAATCTAAAAAGAAAGGTTTAATTGATACAAAAGGTAATAGCTGTGGGGGATGAGCTGATGGAGGAAGTAAAACAGTGTTAGTTAGAAGCAGGATAGGCTTCTTTAAAAAGAAGAGTTTTCAGGGATCGTCTAAAGATGGATAGATTAGGGACAGTCGGACAGATTGGGGTAGGGAGTTCCAAAGGATGGGAGAAGATCTGGAGAAATCCTGGAGGCGAGAATGGGAGGAGGTGACAAGGAAAATAGAGAGCAGGAGGTCTTGGGAGGACTGAAGAGAGCGGCTTGGTTAGTATTCTAAGACTAGGTTAGTGATGTAGCAGGGGGCAGAGTTATGGATGGCTTTGTAAATTATTGTTAGTACTTTGAATTTTATTTGTTGGGTGAGTGGAAGCCAGTGGAGAGATTGGCAGTGAGGGATGGAGGACACTGAATGGTTGGTAAGGTGGGTGAGTCTTGCAGCGGCATTCATTATGGACTGAAGGGGTGATAGTCTATGTAAAGGTAATCCAATGAGGAGGGAGTTTCAGTAGTCGAGATGAGAGATAACCAGGGAGTGAATTGGAAGCTTGGTGGTGTCATTAGTTAAAAAGGGGCGTATTCTGGAAATGGCTAAGGCGGCATGATTTGGACAGGGATTGTATGTGGGCCTGAAAGGACAATTCAGAGTCTAAGGTTACCCCTAACACCCTGGCATGTGGGGACGGACTGATAGATGTGATATTGATCTTGGGGCAGCGCTGGATAATGTAACTAGATATATAGAAACATCTAGGACTCATCAACACACAGTGATATGTGGAAATGTACTAAGTGTGAACCCACGTTATCACATGGATTGTGTAAACACAATACAAGGACTAGTGGAAGCTATCACTAATGATAAGTATGACTAAAAAAATTTGTGAACGCACTATAACATATAAGTGATATATTCAAATGAGAACATCATGGTGGATGATGAGCACAAGTGAAAAATCAATGATACTGTTCAAAAAGTCTGTTATTTCCCTGATGTTTTCTCATATGTATTCTGATTCCGAGGCTTGAGGCGCACTCCCTTTGCGATGACGCTGTGGTGCTGCCACGCTCTCTTGTTTGGGGGTACTGGCATGTATTACGCGCATCACGCTGGTTGAACACGCCTCCCTTCTGTGAATGGCCGCATGAATGACATATATCACATGATCAGGCTTTCCTCCTGTGAGTTTACTCCTCTATACTATGGGCAAAATGACACTTCTATCAGCCTCTGCCCTAATATTCATAACGAGGCTTGGAACACAGTTTAATAGCTGGTCTTATACCGATCCATACCTTACTACCATCGTATTTATATGAGCCCTTAATTTCACATTGATTATATAGTGCTATTTAGCTAAATGGGCCATGGTTATTCCAACCTCTTATATTCACATCGATACTGAGGCTTGAGGCACATGTTGGTTGTTTCACTTCTGGGTCCGCCATGCTGTGAGCGGTTCTTGGACGTAATTTCATCTGTGAATAGTTTATAAATACAGTTGCAATGTGGGGAGGCAAAGTTATGCCCCAGTAGAAGACCCATAGAGTCTAAACGCGTCGGACCAGCATTCTTTCGCTTCCCACATTGCTTTTATTTACTCATTTTAATCCAGTGATCACCTTTTTCTCCTGCATTGAGTTGTACGATATTTTTTATATTAAAACCTTTTTGTTTGACCTGCACCATATGGAGCCTATTTTTCTTTTCCGTTCCACATTTGGATCTTGGTGAATTGCTTTTTCCCCACGCTATTACCCTTTGGACTAATCAGGTTGTCGGTTCCATCGCTATTCTGACGCATGGTCTGGAAACGCATGGTTTGGAGTCACAAGACCACTGCATGCAGGGTGAACACCAGGTTGTCGGCTTTATCGTTGCTCTGACGCATGGTCTCGAGGCGCACGGTTTGGAGTCACAAGACCACTACATCTAGTGCAAACACCAGGAATCAAGGTGTTGTGAGCTTGTTTGACCCACTGCCGTATGGTATGTGTGTCCATCAGATCCGGTAAGAGTACCCAACTTTTTATCTGAACACCTTTCAAGTGCACTGTGATATTTGACTGTTGTATCCAGATTCCATGTCCAAATTCCAATTCCATGTCCAAATTCCATCTGGAAGCTTTACTTTATTGCACCCTTTTGTTTGGACACTCATGTCGATCATTTTTGTCACAGACTCTTTGAACAATATCATTTATTTTTCACTTGTGCTCATCATCCACAATAATGTTCTTATTTGATTATATCACTTATATGCTATAGTGCGTTCACAAATTTTTTTAGTCATACTTGTCATTAGTGATAGATTCCACTAGTCCTTGTATTGTGTTTACACAATCCATGTGATAAAGTGGGTTCATACTTAGTACATTTCCACATATCACTGTGTGTTGATGAGTCCTAGATGTTTCTATATATCTAGTTACATTATCCAGCGCTACACTATTTTTGTACCCACTGCTGTAAACTTTGTTTGAGTGCTAGCAGCTTTTTTTCTTTTTGGTTTATTTCACATTTTTTGGTTTAGCTCAGTGTTTTCTCCCTTTTTGCACATATTTTCATTATGACACATTATTCACTGCAGCTACCACAACTTCCATTTAATATTGATGTTTTTGAATATAGGACTACCAGGTCCTTCAATACTAATGGAGTATTCATTATTAATACTACCCACACTGAAATAGGTGGTCTTTTCCTTAGACTCGAGAATGTAATGGTAACAGAATTGCATTTGCAATGGGACATTGCATTCTTAGAGCAATACATCAAGGAAAATATGATCCCGAGAGGCCTACGTTGGGACGTCTATCCACAGCAGGGCGACATAGACCTTGAACTGTGGTTCAGATAGTTTAACGAGGCGGGAATCAAACTGATTGGTTTCTTGGTAGAGAGGAAACAGGCCAGACTTACTGCTATGAATAAAGAGATCAGAGATCTCAAAGATAAATTGACTCCATCCAGTGGGACATCTGAGTATGTTTCTCTCTCTACTAATCTAAAGAATCATCTTGAAAAAGAAGAGAGATACCAGAGGAACAAAAAATAGAAAAAGTATAACCGTGATATTCCTGACTATAAAACCAATTTAGTATTTAATTGGCAGAAAAAGGTTACCATGGGAATAGATACAGTGGCCACTGCCCCGCCCATGGAAATCTCAGAACCTGAACCCAGATAGGAGGCTAACATATAAGCCCCCCCTCTGATTTCCAGACCTCTGGAGAATCCATAATGCTTACCATCAAGGAGACTATAATCAGGGTAGACACACTTCTAACCAATGACCTCCCCTTTCTCTACTGCCAATCAGTGCCTCCTCATCACACTTGTGGACACACAGAAGAGAGCGGACATCTGTGTCAGCAGTTCCAGCCATCCGGCTCCAGCCATCCAGCCATCCGGCCACCCAGCCATCCAGGACTCATCCCGGTCCCCCCAGTGGAACCGTACCGGGACCCCCACCTGCCATCGCACCATCCACTGCATCTGGATGTCAGGTTCCAGCCCGCCAGCCCACCAGCTACATAGGCCCATCCCACAGGACACTCTGTGGCTCCAGCCTAGGGCCCTCAGGACACTCCGCGGCTCCGGCCTAGCTCCTGCCAGTGCCGGCCTGCCGCTTCACCTCCCACAGCCCAAACGGCAGCCCGTCCGGCAGGCCTACGCACCACCTCCTACCGGATCATCCTCCATACCCATCCTCGGACACACCGTTAGCCGCACCGGGATCCGAGCAGCCGGACAGCCCGCGGTTTGGGCCTAGCCGGCGGCCATCTTGGTACACCCTCCCGAGGCCACAGCACTCCACCGGCCACCCGGAGATCATCCCCGCACATCCCAGCAGGACCCTCTGGGACCCCCCTCCTACCCCAGCTCACCAGGATACCCACCACAGCCGCTGTCTGATCGCCATGTCTCTAGCTGCTAGACTCTGGGGACAGACCGCGGCTGCGGCCTAGCTCCGGCCTACGCCGTCCACCTCCTATCTCTCCCACTTTTGTTTTAGCGGGCCCCCATGCCCTCCCTACACCTGGAACTCCTCACTATCTCTGGATCAACAGGAAGGTAGGTAGGTGCCCCCTCCCTTCATCACCACCTCCAGAATTTTCCGCACCATCACCCGGACCATCAACAACACAACCCCCGTAGCAGTGGCAGCCATCAGAACCTCCATCCTCTCAGCAAGCTCATCATCGCCACATCAATACCATCATCAGATCATCCTTCCTTCAGCAACGTTTTCTTTTCTCACCATGTGCAACTCAGCGAACGCCCTCCACAGGCTAAGAAATACCGCCTCAACATTATCAACCTACATTCAAAAACGACTACAAAAAGAACAACTACTAAGGACCAACCTACAATCAACCATCAAATATAGAAATATCACAAAGCAATATTCAAAGCAAAAAAAGAACATTTCTTGAACACCATCTCAACAGCCTTAAACCGCCCTCTGGAACTTTTCAAAATAGTCACCCAGACTATGAACCCAACCTGCCTAGAGCCCCCAGAAACTCAAGAATTTTGCAATGAGTTATTGGACTTTTTCATCGACATAATCGACAACATCCGGAAAACAATTCAACAGAAAAAAGCAACCAACCTCAATCAACCAAGGCAAAAAGAGGAAATCGATACGAACATCACACAAGGGCCGAAATTCTCGCTAATCCCAATCACCACTGACAGCACCAAAAACATAATCAGAAGCCTCAGAGACAGCACTTCACCAAACGACATCATTCCCACAAAACTTCTCAAAGAATGTTCAGACATCCTCACTCCTACTATAACACATCTCATAAATCAGTCATTCAAAGAAGGGACTGTCCCGATCGTCCTCAACCCAACCTCGACCCTAAAGACCCCAACTACCGCAGACCGATAACAAGTCTTAACAGCATCTCCAAGGTCATGGAGAAAGTAGTCGTACAACTCAACCTAGACACACACAAACTATTGGACCCCCTGCAATCAGGCTTCCGCCCAGGCCACGTCTCAGAAACGCCACTCCTCATAGTATGGGACGATGCCCTCGAAGCTGCAGATGACGGAGAATTAAGTCTCCTGGTACTGTTGGACCTCAGTGCAGCGTTTGCTACAGTGGACCACAACACCCCACTCATCCGCCTCACAGAAGTATCAGGAGTCACAGATTCAGAGCTACAATGGTTCGCATCCTTCATGGAAAATCGCAATCACAGTGAAACTAGGAGCATTCACCTCTGAAACCCAGGCAATATCGTATGGAGTCCCTCAAGGGTCACCTTTATCACCAGTCCTCTTCAACTTCTACATCCATCCGCTCCTCAAAATCATCAGAAATTCAGACCTCCATTACCACTCGTACGCTGGTGACACGCAACTCTACTTTCACATCATCGGAGAAAAAGACCACTATCAACAACTAGAAAAATGCCTCACATTGATAGACGACTGGATGACCACTAGCTACCTCAAACTCAACGGATCCAAAACAGAGCTTCTTCTAATACACGCAAACCAAAATACAAAAAACAAGAACCCTTGGACACCGCCCGCTGTCTTTGGACAGACCATCGCCCCAAGCACCAAAGCCAAAATTCTTGGAGTAATTTTTGACTCAGAAATGTCAATGGATGCACAAATTGAATCAGTAGTCAGTGGATCTCACCATCTTCTTCGCCTGCTACGCAGACTCATCCCCTTCATTCCAAAAGAGGACAAAGCGGCAGTAGTTGGAACTATCATTAACTTCGGACTCGACTACGCAAACTCCCTCTAAACTGGACTACCTAAATACCAGATTGCACGCCTACAACTCATCCAAAACACTGCAACAAGACTGATAACAGGAAAAAAAACCCTGGGAATTCATTTCCCCAACCCTGAGGAGCCTACATTGGCTAACCATAAAGGATCGGATCACATTCAAGACCCTCTGCCTCACCCACAAATGCCTATATGGAAACGCGCCTCAATACCTATGCGAGAAAATAAAATGCTACGTTCCCAATCGCAGTCTTTGATCAACCTACCAAAACCTCCTCCACGTTCCCAAATCCCACTACAGATCGAAGGGAGAACGAAGATTCGCAGTCCAAGGACCACGGCTATGGAACACTCTACCGACCAATATCCATATGGAAGAAAACCATCAGGCCTTTGGGAAAAAACTTAAGACCTACCTCTTCTAACAAGCTGCACCCACAGGATGGACCAAGCGCCTTGAGGTGAATCAATTCACATTTGCAGTGCTATATAAGTCATTCATAGGGGAAAGGACATACCAGTCAAGGTAGAGGCAATCATTATGTAGACCCCTACTATGGTGGATACCTCAGTGGATGATCTAGATCTTGGCATAATGATAGACCTGAATATGGTAGAGACAACCATCCCCAGAGTACACCCATACGTACTCATAACCATTATGTTCCCCCCAGGAATGAGGGTCCCTATGATACATACTATGACCAATACCCTTATAATAATAGAGACGAGGAAGATTACATGAGGACCCCTTATAATTACCCAGGTCCCTCTCAGTCCTTGGGTTTCACAGGCCCACCCACAACCCCACTCGAAGCCTAAAACCTAACAAGGCTCCAGAGGGGGGTGGCGCCTTCAAAGGAGGAAAACGAAAAAGGACACATTAGATGCAGGCATTTTTAACCTTAGCAAAGTAGTTCTTACAGATGATGAAAAATGCATTTTGGATGAAGGACTTAAATTTGTTCCTCCTAGGAAGCTAGGTTTCAACTTTCATAGACATGCAGAAGTATGTCCGAAAGCTGAATATCCAAAGACATTTCCTATCCGCATTGTCGGGTAGTTCAAGAGGGGAGGAGAATTAAGCCATGACTCGGTCTGGCCTTTCCAATCCATCTCTCTTTAACCCCCCCGCCAGCAATACATCCCATTCTGTCAAGTATTTAGAAATTTAGTTTTACAAGATCTCTATAGATTACTGAATAAAAGAGTCCATCAAGATCCAGCCATTTCAGTGGGACTGAAATCCTTATGTGACAGAAAGAAATCTCATTATCTGCCCCGCCGATAAGGGGGGCGGGATAGTCGTACTGGATAAGGAGGAATATATTAAGGAAATGAAGATCCTTTTAGATGATTCTACCACTTATAGTATATTAGCCAGAGATCCTACCTCTAATTATAAAAGGACTTTGATTGAAATAGTGGATGAGGGTTTTTCATTAAATATTCTTGACAAAAAGGAAAGGGATTTTCTCATCCCCTTGGCCCCAAGGATTCCCATCATCTACTATTTACCTAAAGTTCATAAGAACCCCATCCATCCTCCAGGTTGCCCCATTGTGAGTGGGATAAATTCCGTGACCTCGAGGATTGGACGGTATATAGATTTTTTTCTGCAACTGCTTGTCAAACTGGTTCCGTCCTACCTTAAGGACACGCGCAATATCATCAAATTGTTGGAAACTGCCAACTATCATGATGACCTTATTCTGGTCACAGTGGATGTTTCTGCATTGTATACATGTATTCCACACAATTTGGGTTTTGCGGCGGTAGAACTTTTTCTTCCTAGAAATTCCACCCTCCCCCTGATTCATAGGAATTTTATCATGGAACTATTGAGGTTCGTGGAAAAAAGAGCAAAAGAAACTGCGCTTCAGTGAAATGTGCAAAAAACAAAATATGAGCTGCAATTCCCCTATGTAACATAAACACAGTAAAAATGAAATGGGAAAACAGTTGGAATCGCGCTAGAAAGGACTTGTGTCCTGGCATATGGTCACCAATCCACAATAGTCCTTATATATATGTGAATAAACAATATAAACGAAGTGAAACATAGGTAATAACAAAGTAATAATCCACCAACTATATATTACTTAACAAATAATAAACATAAGTCCATGTGCAAAAAAAAAAAAAGTCACCAATGTGATATATACAAATTCATATCAACGGAAATTCTTGCTGTATAAAGAAAAAGTGCTTGATCCACCACCACAGGTAAACAATGGCCGCTTACCAGAGGCTCATGATGCCCCACTACAGAGGATCAGAGAGAGCTGTTAAAGGAATGATATTCCAGATGACAACCGATGGACTGGGAGTCTTAGAATGTAGTGGCACAACACGGACCTTGATATCGTGGTGGAGAAGTTCAAACTGGCAGGGGCTGGGACACCAACTCACAGTGAAGTAGATAAACCATGTAAAATAAAAGGCTCCAATAGTGTAAAATCATTAACCTTTATTATAAAGTAAACAAAAAAAATTGCACTCACATAATGGTAGTGTAAAGTAAGCGCCTAATGATGTCTGGAGCGCCGGCCGGTAAGCTCACAGACAAACCCGTCCTACTGGAAACCACAACAGCGATGAGAGGTGACGCAAGTGCGTTGCTCTGCCCTACGTGGTGTTTCGTAATAGAGTTACGTCGTCCAGGGGCACGGGTGGCGCACTGGGTCACCTCCCTTTATGGTACAACATCCTAACCAAGCCTCGCTCTGAGTTCCAATGCATCAGCAGACATGCGCAGTAAATCCGAGTCCTAGGTAATGAGTGGAAGTCAACCCCATCGAGCAGAGAGTACGAAGCCACCCTGACTTGAAAAGCAAAATACGGGGTCAGAGACAAGGAAACATAAAAATAAGTGCCCATAGCGTGACAAAATAGCATCATACTTGGGCAATAAATATATTAAACGTCTGTATCATTATATGAGAGACATAGAAAAGCAGACACTGATAAACACCAGTAGCTGGCAACCGTACCCAAACAAAAAAAAAATAAAAAAATAAATAAAATGAAAAATCAAAAATATAAAATGTAAAAGGGGAATTGAATAAACTTCCAAGTTTATATGCCCGCTGAGAACAGCAGGAACAAAACTGGAAGTGCCCAATGTATACCTAAAATCCGGATACAGGGCAAACACCGACAGAACCATGTAAACGATACTGGCAACCGTCATGGTCCGCACTACAGCCGGAAATGCCATGTAAAGGCCCAGGGGGGACACGCTCATCCAGAGCAAAAGCCACCCAGTGGCCATATGGGTTATTACAAGCAACTCATAAGTCAGATCCATAACAGATCATAGTGAGTGTAAACAATGAATTTAAAAATGAAAATAAAAAATGAGGGCAAAGGATCAGTGGCATCAGAATACTAATGTCCAGAAATGGTGAATTCATAACCATAACCGGTGTGGGCATATATGGACCCGATTTCCAATTTATTAAAAATATTAAATGAAAATGAATGAAAATGGAAAATCACAAAGGGAAAGATATATACATGTATATCTACATGCACACACATATATATAAAAAATAAGAGTTCGAATGAACCACAAAAATAATACTAAAATTCAATAACAGCCCTCACCGCCCAATTGCACAAAGAAAAAGAAAAAGTCCAAAATGAGTGAAAACTCAGAGCATAGGCCCTTACATAAAATATTCCTAACATAAATGCTCACTTCAAAGTCAGATGGCGGTGCCTCCCCAGAAAGAAAGCTGAGCTTATAAATACTGAAAAGATCCAACGAAATTCATATTATATGAAAAACAAAATGGTGAGAAGTGATATACTGGCCCTCATCATGAATCATTGATGAAGGCATTCACGTCTGTGTCGACATTCATGCCAAATGGGGCATAGGATTTGAGTCTATGAATCCAGGACATCTCTTGCTTGGAGATCTCCCTGACCAACAGACTACCTCGCCAGTGTGGTCTATATTTATCAATCCCCACATAAAGTGTGTTGGAGGGGTCCCTTTTGTGTACCTGATCGTAATGCCTAGAGACTGGGTGTTTGTCATAACCTCGTCTTATATTCCCTATATGTTCGCTCAATCGAACATGTAATGCCCTTTTGGTCCTCCCCATGTATTGTAACCCACAAGGGCATTGTAAAAGATAAACAACCCCTTCAGAGGTACATGTAATGAAGGGCTCGATCTCGTAGGTTCGCAAGGTGCTAGTAGATGTAAACGTAGTGATCCGCCTTTCTCTGCTGGCATTCAAAGAACAGACTTGACACTTCTTGCATTTGTAGTAACCTGTGAGGTTCTGAAGGAAACATCTGTTCTCACGTGGAGGATCCTGAACAGATGGAGCTATTTTGCTCCCAAGGGAGGCAACTCCCCTAAAGACAACTCTAGGTCTAGCCGGTAAGACAGTGCCAAGGACTTGGTCACTGCCCAACACATGCCAATGTTTTTGAATCAGTTGTTTGATGCTTTGGTGTTGCACCGAAAAGGTAGTGATAAAAGGCACAACATCAGAGACATCAGCCCTTTGTGGGGGTAAATCAGACAAAAGTGAGGATCTGTCTCTGTCCCGTGCCGTTTTAACGGCCAGAGACAGAAAGGCCTGGTCGTAGCCCTTCTCAAAGAACCTGTCTATAAGGATGGATGCTTGCTCATTGAAAGTATTTACATCTGAGCAATTGCGTCTAAGACGTAAAAATTGGCCCTGAGGAATAGCCCTGAGCCAAGGTTTATGGTGGCAACTATCGACACAGATGTATGAATTTCAGTTGGTCGCCTTAAAAAAGGTAGATGTTACAAAATGATCATCAGTTATCTGAATCTTGAGATCTAGAAAATGGATTGTGCTGAGACTAGCTTCAAAGTTGAGTTTAATACCTCTATTGATATCGTTGAGAGCCGCCATGAAATTGTGCAACTCTGTCTCACAGCCATCCCATAGGAGGATGACATCGTCGATGTATCTGGCCTACAGGAGCACCTCCGGTCTCCTGGGTGCATCGACGGTGTCCTCCTCCCACTTGGCCATGAAGAGGTTGGCCAGACTTGGGGCATATTTTGCCCCCATAGCCACACCCCTATCTTGACGGTAGAACTGGTACTCAAACCAAAAATAGTTGTGGCTGGCAGCATATTGTAACAGCTCCATGATGAAATCTATCTGTGTAGGGGGTAGGCCAGAGTCACGGGTCAGATATAATTTGACCGCCTGTAAACCCAAATGGTGAGGGATAATGGTGTGCAATGAAGACACGTCGGCAGTAACCAGCAAAAGCCCATCCCTAGGGGTGATATTAGAGAGCAAATTAATCACCTGTTTGGTATCCTTGATGAATGATGGTATCCTACAGACCAGGGGTTGCAAGAAATGATCTATATATTTGCCCACCTGGGACGTAATTGAGTCTGTCCCACTCACAATGAGACGTCCCGGGGGCAAACCTGGTCTTTGTGGATCTTCGGAAGGTAATAAATTATGGGTGTGCGGGGAGCACTAGGAACCAAAAACCGTCTCTCTTTATCATTTAGTATGCCCTTCCGAAAACCCGTATCCACAATCAATTCAAGCTCCTTTTTATATTTAACAAGTGGATCTCTGTTCAAAACAGTATAAGTGTCAGTATCGTCAACTATCCGATGCATCTCCTTCAGATAGTCACAACGATCTAGTACCACAATCCCCTCCACCCTTGTCGGCTGGCCTAATGACTAGGGATTTATTGCTACAGAGGGATTCCAATCCAACTTGTAAATCCCTATGCAGCCTCACTTTCCTAACCTTGATCTGATCAAGATCTCGCAATACTACATCACTGAACATTCGAATGGCTGGAGCCAAAGAACCAGGGGGGTTAAAGAGAGATGCGTTGGAGAGATTAGAATGTTGATATTCCCCTCTGATCGCATTCTCAACTCTGATAGGGTTAGATAACATATACAATTTAATATTTAATTTCCGGACGTACTTGTGTACGTCCATGTAGGTTTGAAATTTGCTCAAGCTCCTAGGCGGAGCAAACTTCAAACCTTTGTCCAACAATCTCTTCTCAGAATTAGTCAAAGTCTGTTTGGATAAGTTGAAAATGCCAATTCCTAAGTCCTTTTTCTTTTTGAGTGCTTGGGCCCGCCTCCCCCCTCTGACTTCTCTCTTAGTTCCACAGGACATTTGACAGCCTGTGAATCCCTGGGAAAACCCCAATTCTGGTTGTTTCTACCACCAGGGGGGCCGGAGTATTGGAATGGTCCTGGGTGCTTACCATCCTGGGTGGGTATATTCCTGTCGGGAGTTACCAGGATGGTAAGCACCTGGATTCCTCCCAGGATCCCCCGGCCAATATCCTCCTGAATCTGATCCCTGCTGTCTTGGAGGATCCAAATCAGACAGGGTATAGAACCGGTTCTGTAATGGAATTGGATTTGTGGTACCATTATTGAGTTGACCACAGTAAGGCTTGTCAGGCCCTACATTGTAATTATGAGGGCCTGATCTCCATGGTGGATTCCTCCAGGTTGGTGGAGGTGTATCCCAGGATCGTGAGTAATGATCAAGGTTAGGGTGCCTATATTGATCCTGTCTAAGGTACCCGGAAGGGCCACCAGAGGAGGTCCCCCAGGACCATAGTTGGATCCATCCCTGGGGCCTGTGGATTTATTCCTGGCTCCCTTGGAGCAGACATCCTTCCTAGGTGTATAGTGGGTACCCTTCTTTGTCTGTGGTGGAACAAACTTGGTAGCAGGTGGGACAATGCGGTTGTATATCCATCCTCATATTGTCCTCATTCTGTGAGGCAAGTTTTTTTTGCCAAATAAAAACAAGCCCAGACTGATAGTCTTGTTTATCCCTAATGTATTTATTTTTCTTTTTGGTTCTTTGATCTTTATCCTCCTTCTCTAGTGTTTTCAAAAGACCTCTAGAGTGTTCCTTGTATTCCTCACTATTTATTTGAGGGGCCAATTGGTCTCTAATGATCTTATTCTCACTGTCTAAACGGGCAAGTTTATCACTCTTTCTCTGGATGAGGAAGCGTAAGAGACCAATGCCCGAATCATTAAAGTGTTTGAACTTCCCACTGCAGACTCCTCGGGGACGGAGGGATGCACTTGCGTCACCTCTCATCGCTGTTGCGGTTACCAGCAGGACGGGTTTGTCTGTGAACTTACCGGCCGGCACTCCAGACATCATTAGGCGCTTACTTTACACTACCATCATGTGAGTGCAATTTTTTTTGTTTACTTTATAATAAAGGTTAATGATTTTACACTATTGGAGCCTTTTATTTTACATGGTTTATCTACTTCACTGTGAGTTGGTGTCCCAGCCCCTGCCAGTTTGAACTTCTCCACTACGATATCAAGGTCCGTGTTTTGCCACTACATTCTAAGACTCCCAGTCCATCAGTTGTCATCTGCAATATCATTCCTTTAACAGCTCTATCTGATCCTCTGTAGTGGGGGATCATGAGCCTCTGGTAAGCGGCCATTGTTTACCTGTGGTGGTGGATCAAGCACTTTTTCTTTATACAGCAAGAATTTCCGTTGATATGAATTTGTATATATCACATTGGTGACTTTTTTGTTTCACATGGACTTATGTTTATTATTTTGTTAAGTAATATATAGTTGGTGCATTATTACTTTGTTATTACCTATGTTTCACTTTGTTTATATTGTTTATTCACATATATATAAGGACCATTGTGGATTGGTGACCATATGCCAGGACACGAGTCCTTTCTAGTGCCATTCCAACTGTTTTCCCAACTATTGAGGTTCGCCACAGAACATAATTATTTTTGGTTCCAGGGTATTTTCTATTCCCAAGTTAGGGGTGTGGCCATGGGGGCCAAATATGCCCCCAGTCTGACCAATCTTTTTATGGCCCAATGGGAGGAGGATGTCGTCTATGCCCTCAGGAGACCCGATCTGGTCCTGTGGGCTAGGTACATAGACGACATCCTCCTCCTTTGGAGGGGTGATAGAGTTTCCTTGGACAACTTTATGACCACACTTAATACCAATGACCGTGGTATAGTTTTGAGCTATGAGGCAAGCTCCACGACCATTCATTTTTTGGATTTGGAAATCTCAGTCATTAATCATCACCTGGAATTAACAACCTATTTCAAGCCAACGGATAGGAAGGACTAAATTCTGGTGGACAGTTGCCACCACAGCTAGTGGCTAAAATCTGTCCCCCATGGCCAGTTCCTGCACCTTAGGTGGAATTGCACTAATGCCGTTGACTTCCTGCAACAATCCCAGATCCTTAAGCAGAGATTTTTGGAGAAGGGATATAGGTCCAAAGAGCTAGATGAAGATATGAATGCTGTCGCTTGGATTGATGGAAACTCTCTTTTGGTAGAACGTCCTAAATCAGCGAGGGAGAACAAATTCAAATGGTCTCTCTTTACCTCCTTTTCCACACAACATAAAGAAAGATTTTGAATAAACACTGGAAAATCTTGCTGAGTGATAAAGTCTTGGGGCCTGCCCTGCCTAAACAGGCGGATATTATTTTTAGGGGAGCCCACTCTATTCTGGGTGAGATTGCACCTTACACCATAGATCCCCCGAGTAGTGTCTTTCTTTCAACAGTGCAAGGGCTATTTCCGACAAAGAAAATTCAACGTCTGTCTACATAACATCAGTGGCAGACGGAAGACTGACACCTTTGCTTCCACGGTCACCATGCGGAGCTATAACATGAAACACTTCACTACATGTGCCACCAAGTTTATAGTGTATTTAATCACGTGCCCATGTAAGAAACAATACGTGGAACGCACAATCAGGACTTTTTCAGTAAGAGTAAATGAATATTTAGTTAAGATCAAAAAGGGCTGTGTAAAACATAGCATTCCACGACATTATTTGGAACATCACAATAGAGACCCCACAGGCACACAATTTCAGGTCATAGATAAATTCATCCCGCATTGGAGGGGTGACTCTTGCCTTCGGGGCGTGTCGCAGCTTGACACCTATTAGATTTATGAGCTCAGGTACTACTCTAATCTATTCATTCAGTGTCTATCCATTACCTTTAGGGTTTATATATACATTTATTGTTTTTATATGTGGTTATTTTTTATTATTTTTTGTTCATTTCCATTCTCTGGGTAGGAGACATTTGGTACGTGGTTGTCTGATGATTGGTTATGGGAGTCGAGCCGTTCCGGCTTCTGTCAGTGGTGGGTTGAGCTTTCATTGGACAGTTTCTGTCCGGTGATCGCTATGATGATCCGCCCACCTCACACTGAGATCTGTGTCCCTAGTGTTCTTTTTCAGTGACCTAGATATAGCGTGACACTTTCTCCCTTATCGCGATGACGCTGTGGCATAGCCATGTACCTGTTTACTGGGTAGCGTGGGCACGTGTGACGCGCATCACGATTCTTTGGGTTATGCCTTTTATGTGCCCAATATCAGTTCATCAGACACCATGTGTTTAATAAGTTATGTGCACTGTTAGGCGTAAACTAATCATGGTCATGACCTCTGCCTTGTTTATGATATAGTTTTTTACATTTGGACCTTTTGATGTATATGCTTGTATAGTGCTATATTTTTATTAAGTTTATGGTGTACAGTGAGATAATCAATGTCTCCCTTTTGCCTCTTCCTTTCCTTTGATTAATATTGTAGCTTGAGGTGTATTATTTCCCTGATGTTTTCTCATATGTATTCTGATTCCGAGGCTTGAGGTGCACTCCCTTTGCGATGACGCTATGGCATTGCCACTCTCTCTTGTATGGGAGTACTAGCACGTATTACGCACATCGCGCTGGTTGAACACGCCTCCCTTCTGTGAATGGCCGCATGAATAACACATTATATATCACATGATCGGGCTTTCCTCCTGTGAGTTTACACCTCTGGCAGAAATTACACTTCTACCAGCCTCTGCCCTGCTATTCATAACGAGGCTTGGAACACAGTTTAATAGCTGGTCTTATACCAAGCCATACCTTATTACCATCGTATTTATATGAGCCCTTAATTTCACATTGAATATATAGTGCTATTTAGCTAAATGGGCCATGGTTATTCCAACCTCTTATATTCACATCGATACTGAGGCTTGAGGCACATGTTGGTTGTTTCACTTTTGGGTCCGCCATGCTGTGGACGGTTCTTGGACGTAATTTCATCTGTGAATAGTTTATAAATACAGTTGCAATGTGGGGAGGCAAAGTTATACCCCAGTTGAAAACCCATAGAGTCGCGCGTCGAGCCAGCATTCTTTCGCTTCCCACATTGCTTTTATTTACTCATTTTTATCTAGTGATCACCTTTTTATCCTGCAATGAGTTGTACGATATTTTTGTATTAAAACCTTTTTTGGTTGACCTGCACCATATGGAGCCTATTTTTCTTTTCCGTTCCACGTTTGGATCTTGGTGAATTGTTTTTTTCCCACGCTATTACCCTTTGGACCAATCCGGTTGTTCCAGCGCTACTCTGACGCATGGTCTGGAGACGCATGGTTTGGAGCCACAAGACTACTACATCCAGGGTGAACATCAGGCTGTCAGCTTTATCATTGCTCTGATGCATGGTCTTGAGACGCACGGTTTGGAGCCGCAAGACCACTACATCTAGTGCAAACACCAGGAATCGAGGTGTTGTGAGCTCATTTGACCCACTGCCATATGGTATGTGTATCCATCGGACCCGGTAAGAGTACCCAACTTTTTATCTGAACACCTTTCAAATGTACTTTGATATTCGGCTGTTGTATCCAGATTCCATATCCAAATTCCATCTGGAAGTTGCTTCACTTTATTGCACCCTTTTGTTTGGACACTCATGTCCATCATTTTTGTCACAGACTTTTTGAACAATATTATTTATTTTTCACTTGTGCTCATCATCCACCATGATGTTCTCATTTGATTATATCACTTATATGTTATAGCGCGTTCACAATTTTTTTTAGTCATACTTGTCATTAGTGATAGATTCCACTAGTACTTCTATTGTGTTTACACAATCCATGTGATAAAGTGGGTTCACACTTAGTACATTTCCACATATCACTGTGTGTTGATGAGTCCATTATCCAGCGCAGCACTATTTTTGTACTCACTGCTGTACACTTTCTTTGAGTGGTAGCCACTTTTTTCCTTTTTTTCTTTTTGGTTTAGCGCAGTGTTTTCTCCCTTTTTGCACGTGATATTGATCTTGACAGAGAAGTCAGGGGAAAGGGCACGTGGGGGGAGGAAATATTAAGAGCTCAGTTTTAGATAGATTCAGTTTGAGGAAAGGGTTTGACATCCAGGCTGATATGTCTATTAGTAAATCAGTGATGCATGAGGAGATTGATGGGGTGAACTGAGGGGCAGAGAGATAGATTTGGGTGTCATCAGCATATAAATGGTAGTGAAAGCCATGGGAGGCTATTAGCTGACCCAGGGAGGATGTGTAGATTGAGAATAGTAGAGGTCCAAGGACAGAACCTTGGGGGACCCCAAAGGAAAGAGGAGTTGGAGAGGAGGAAGTGGAGTTGTAAGTGACACTGAAGGTGCGATGAGATAGGTAAGATTCAAACCAACGGAGCGTGCAGCCATGGAGACCAAGCAAATTTCGTTTTTTGAGGAGGAGGGGGTGGTCAATTGTATCAAAGGCAGCGGAAAGGTCCAAGAGTAAGAGAACGGAATAATGGCCGTTGGTTTTGGCTGTTAGTAAGTCATTTGTGAGTTTTAGGAGGTCAGTTTCTGTGGAGTGCTGTGGGCGAAATCCAGACTGAAGGGGATCAAGAAGGTTATTCTCAATGAGGTGGTCACTCAGTCGGTTGTAGACTAAACGTTCAAGGAGTTTGTAGGCAAAAGAGAGTAAAGAAATGGGTTTTAGGTTGTTAAGATTGGTGGGGTCTAGTGAGGCCTTTTTTGGTATGGGAGTGACTAGCGCATGTTTTAGAGGGTTGGAGAAGATGCCAGTAGAGAGTGAGAGGTTGAAGATATGAGTTAAAGAGCGTAGGTTAGAGTCAGATGGTGACGTAGTATTTAAGAAGGAACTGGGTCCAGGGGGCAGGAGGTTAGGTGGGCGTTAGAAAAAAGTTGAGTGACTGCCTCTATAGTAGCTGGGTTAAAAGAGGAAAGTATTGATTGTCCAGGAGGAAAAGAAGTTTAAAGTGAGGGAGATATCTGTAGAGCGGAGATCTCGAGACAAATTGCTTCAATCTTATTTTTGAAGTGATTAGCAATCTCCTGGTTAAGTTAGTGGGTGGAGGAAATGGAGGACATAGAGTGGTAAAGGTAGAAAAGAGTTGATGGGGACCGCGTGAGAGGGTTTTAATGAGAGTGATAAAGTAGGTCTGTTTGGCAATATGGAGGCAGGAATGGTATTTTTGGAGGGCAGATTTATATTGGCTGAAATCTTGCTGTGACTTATGCCGCATACACACGATCGGACTTTCTGACATACTTGGTCCGGCAGACTTTCCGACGGACTTTGTCCGCCAGGTGCGCCGGACTTAAAAACAGACGGACTTGCCCACACACGATCGGAATTTCCGGCGGGCTAAGTCCGCCCGTCTTTCCAACGGACTTTCGCCGGAGTTACGGCGGACTTTCAGAATGAACGGACTTGCCCACACACGGACAAGTCCGTTCATTTTGAACGTGACTCAGGTACGACGGGACTAGAAAAGGAAGTCAATCTTGCCGCTTTTATCAGCGAGATTGACACCTTGCGAGCCCCGTCGCGGAGCATACCAGGCCCTTAGGTCTGGTATGGGTTATAAAGGGAACCCCCTACGCTGAAAAAACGGCGTGGGGTCCCCCTAAAATCCATACCAGACCCCGATCTGAGCGCGCAGCCCGGCCGGTCAGGAAAGGGGGTGGGGACGAGTGAGCGCCCCCCTTCCTGAACCGTACCAGGCCGCATGCCCTCAACATGGGGGGTGGGTGCTTTGGGGGAGGGGGCGCCCTGCGGGTCCCCCCCACCCCAAAGCACCTTGTCCCCATGTTGATGAGGACAAGGGCCTCTTCCCGACAACCCTTGCCATTGGTTGTCGGGGTCTGCGGGTGGGGGCTTATCGGAATCCGGAAGCCCCCTATAAGAGGGCCCCCAGATCCTGGCCCCCCACCCTATATGAATGAGTATGGGGTACATGGTACCCCTACCCATTCACCTAGGGAAAAAGTGTCAATAATAAAACACACTACACAGGTTTTTAAAATAATTTATTAAACAGCTCCGGGGGGTCTTCTTCCGGCTTTGGGGGTCCCTCCGGTTCCTCTTCTCCCGGCGTCCGGTTGGTTCTTCTCCGCTCTCTCTGGCCTCTTCTCCCGGTGTTCCAGTTCTTCTGCTGGCTCCTCCGCTGTCTTCATGCCACTCTTTTGCCAGCGGCGGTACGGACTTCTGGGCTTCTTGTCTTCTTCCCTCTTCTCTTCTCCAGATGTTGACACGACACTCTCTCCGGCTGGACTGCTCTCTGAGTGCTCCGTTGTGACTTATATAGGCGGAGACCCCGCCCGCTTATGACGTCACAGTCCCTGAGCATGCTGGGACTGTGACGGTTTAGGGGGCGTGGTCATAGGGTGATGTTGACCACGCCCCCTAAAACGTCACAGTCCCAGCATGCCCAGGGACTGTGATGTCATAAGGGGGCGGGGTCTCCGCCTATATAAGTCACAATGGAGCGCTCAGAGAGCAGTCCAGCTGGAGAGAGCGTCATGTCAACATCTGGAGAAGAGAAGAGGGAAGAAGACAAGAAGCCCAGAAGTCCGGACCTCCACTGGCAAAAGAGCGGCATGAAGACAGCGGAGGAGCCGGCAGAAGAACTGGAACACCGGGAGAAGAGGCCAGAGAGAGCAGAGAAGAACCAACCGGACGCGGGGGGAGAAGAGGAACCGGAGGGACCCCCGAAGCCAGAAGAAGACCCCCGAAGCCAGAGGAAGACCCCCAAAGCCAGAGGAAGACCCCCCGGAGCTGTTTAATAAATTATTTTAAAAACCTGTGTAGTGTGTTTTATTATTGACACTTTTTCCCTAGGTGAATGGGTAGGGGTACCATGTACCCCATACTCATTCACATAGGGTGGGAGGCCGGGATCTGGGGGCCCTCTTATAGGGTGCTCCCGGATTCCGATTAGCCCCCCGCCCGCAGACAACCAACGGCCAGGGTTGTCGGGAAGAGGCCCTTGTCCTCATCAACATGGGGACAAGGTGCTTTGGGGGGAGGGGCCCCACAGGGCGCCCCCTCCCCCAAAGCACCCACCCCCCATGTTGAGGGCATGCGGCCTGGTACGGTTCAGGAGGGGGGCACTCACTCGTCCCCACCCCCTTTCCTGACCGGCCAGGCTGCGTGCTTGGATCGGGGTCTGGTATGGATTTTAGGGGAGACCCCACGCCGTTTTTTTGGCGTAGGGGGTTCCTTTTAAAATCCATACCAGACCTAAGGGCCTGGTATGCCCCGTGCTCGCCGCAATAGGAAAATTTGTTTTTCCTATTGCAGCGAAGGCGAAATGCAATACCCTGCCCTTGCGTCGTATCTGGTCCGTTGGACCAGCATACAGACGAGCGGGCTTTCCGTCAGACCAGCACACAGACAAGCAGACTTTCCGTCAGAAACTGAGTCCGACAGAAAGATTTAAAACATGTTTCAAATCTTTTGGGAAAAAGTCAGCCGGAAAAGTCCGCCGGAGCCTACACACGGTCGGATTGTCCGGTGGACTCTGGTCCGCCGGACCAAGTACGCCGGAAGGTCCGCTCGTGTGTATGCGGCATTAGTCTTACACCACAGATGCTCAAGAGCGCTGCATCTTTTTTTGAGGCTTTTGGTATTGTCAGTCTGCCAGGGTTGTAGCAGTCGGGGCCTGATTCTGTGTGTAGTGAGGGGGGCAAAAGTATCCAGGGTGGATGACAGTGAAATGTTGTAGACAGAAGTGACCAAGTTGGGGCAGGACAAGGAAGAGATTTTGTCATAGAAACAATCTGTAGCAGAAAAAAGAAGAAGAGAAGGGTTAAGATGGCGAAGGTTTCTACGGGTAATAGTTTGGTAGTTGGAAGGCAAGGAGGAGGCAGACAAGGAGAGAGTGAAACTAATAAGGTGGTGATCAGATAGAGGAAAAGTAATATGCAAAAGGAAGTTGGGACTTTAGATGAAGCAGTTGAAATGCGGAGGATGAAGTAAAAAAGTATATTTATTAATCATAGTAGATCTAGTAAAAAGAATTTCATATAAATACATACATATATAATTGGCACAAAAATGTAGGCATGATGGATAAAAAAGTAAATGCATGTTCATACTGAGTGCATAGTAATCAAAGTGGTATTAGTACAAGACAGCAATATGGCCTACAGGTGCCAAATGTGGCATGCCCGGTAACTGTATCTGTGATCGCATAATATATATAGATATAGTAATATTAAAAAAGTAATAACATCATCGAGGTGAAATGGATAAGGCTGTAGCATCAAGTATAGCTTGACGCATTTCGTGGATGGCTTTCTCCACTCATCAGGAGCAGATGCGACAGATTCCTGTAAGATATATACATATAGTAAACCACACTCTACATAGAGGGGAGTAGAGTAAGAAATGCTAAAAGTAGTTGGCCAAAACCACACTTACCAATGCTGGCACTGAGTGCGGCACATGGCAGATGGCATGGAGTGGGCCAGAGGCACAAACCTCGCCGCAGGAGCTGAGGCGGCATGATATGTCTTAACAGCATCAGGTGATGGAATAACAGTGTCTGGGTAGTAGGGTAGTCTCCATGTAACAATGATGGTGTATAGCTTGTCAAGACAGGGGTATCTGGGAACAAATATTAAATATATATGTATATAGTTTTAAATGTAATGATTTTATTGAGTAATATGTAAATAATATACCCAAAGGTACCCACATGTGAAGTACTGTTAGATATTATAGTGAGAATAATATAGTGAACTGATTTTAAAAAGTGACTGACAATGAATCTAAGTATGTGCAGACGTTTAGACAAAAAAGAGTGATAGATTAAGTGGAACTAATGAAAAAAGACCAAAATATGCAGTAAAACAAAAATATGACAAAAAAAACAGCAATTCTCAATGAAACTGGAGCAAATAAATGAATACAGTGAGCTTCAAATGAGGAGAGGGACAGAGATAGGGGTGGATGAAGAACCTGAAAAGTGCTTTGAGGGGATAGGAGGATTCCAACGCCAACTCCTTTCCGTCTACTAGGCATGGGAGAGTGAGTCCACAGGAGCCCACCATAGGACAGAGCAGCAGGAGAAGGAAGGTCAGATTCTTGAATTCAGGTCTCAGTTACTGCAAGTAGGTTCAGGGAGTTTGTGATAAATAGGTCATGGATGGTGGTAAGTTTTTTATGAACAGAGCGGGCATTCCAAAGGGCACAGGAGAAGGGGAGGCTGGTTCTAGACTGAAGAGGAACAGAAATGAGATTGTGTGGCTTGCAGCTGCTATCAGAGGATGGGGGGTGCTGGGTATGTTGGTCGAAGGTGAATGATGGCGGTCCAGGATATGGGGAAATATCTCCAGACATTAGGAGAAGCAGAAGGGTGAGAGAGGTGATATAGAAGTATGTGTGACTTATGTGGGGGGACACTTCCCAGTGTCCTGGAGGTTTTATTGGTATATGGGTTCAAAATTAGCAGGAGCTGATACGTGCAGTAATAAGGTGAAGAGAGGAGTGAGGGTGATATATGTAAGCTGTGGGGTGGAGAAGATGGGTGAAGGAGAGAGAATTCAAGGAGAGAGGATGCAACTTTGAGAAGGAAAAGTAGGGGGTGCATGACAGAGTGGTGAGATTGAGAGGAAGCCTGGATGAGAGATGAAAAAGTTTGGTGGAGAATCAGGTCACCTGTAGTCTGTTTAGTGTTCTGAAGAAGTCTGTTGTGGATTTTTGCTTTGTGCATTCACTGAAGTGCTGAGCCGAACTGTAATACTTAATCCAATATGAATACTTTATCCAAGATGATCATTGCCAATGCAATCACTGCCTGTGCAAACCCCTGGCTGTGCATCCTCTAGAGAAGGCCTAAATTTATACTGAGTTTGGGTGGGGGTATTGCCAATTAATTAGTCAGGATTGCACAGGAGGAACACATGGCTGACAGAATGAACTTCTCCTACCAAAGGCTGACTACAAGACACAGCAAGAGAGCAGAAGGGTCACGGTCATAAAGATAAGAACAGCTCATAATTTAGGAATAGACAATAAGAAAGCATAATAAACATCACAATGATATGGAGGTAAAGAATTTGAGGGCAGCATACAGTAGATCACCAAAAGCACATACACAGAAATAGCAAGCAAGTATTTGATGAATTGATGGAATTTCATTTTATTTAATTATTTATTTAATTTGCACATATCTGATGAATTGATATCATTTTATATATGTATTTATTGTATTTGTATTTTATTCAATTATTTCACTTGAGATTGATTGTTATTCACATTTTATTTGTGGCGCTGCATTTATTATCCATATACACAAGAGGATTTTATATATTGACCTTTCATATGTGAGCTGCCTGCTCTGACCTTTTTCTTTCTTTTCCATACTACTAAAGTGGTCAAACATTACTAGAACATGATGGTATGTGCTTTCTGGCATGTCGAGTGTAAGAAAGTCAATGATCAATACTTCCAGTTGGGTAGACGTGTCAAGTCAGAGGAGGACTCTGGGCTTCAGCCCCATTCAACATTGAACAGACCACACAATGTCAGAAGACTTGTTTAGTCAACTGGAATAGACCCAGAACAATGTTTTGTAGATGTCCTAGTGTCCTGCCTCCACATAGACTCTTTTTGTCACAGTGAGGATCAAGGCCTTTGACAGTACAGCCTTTCAGGTCACTGATGAGTCGTGGGGGAACATTATTATGCAGTACAGTATATCATGCCTCATGATGAGAGAGCACCATTCACTCAGCAATTTCCTGATTTCTGGTAATAACTTTGATTTTTCTCTAGGACTCTGCCACCACTATAACTGCATTGCCTCTATTAGGGAGAAACCACTGGGCCCATACACTGTGTCTCTACCCAGTTATAATCTTCCAGTACATAGATAAGGTTCACCTGAGAATAGGACTTCCTCCAGCGAAGTCTGGAATTTCTGTCTCTTCAGCTTCCCACTTAAGGACTGGGCCTATTTTTCGGACTCGGTGTTTACAAGTTAAAATCTTTTTTTTTTGCTAGAAAATTACTTAAAACCCCCAAACATTATATATATATTTATTTTTTCTAACACCCTAGAGAATAAAATGGCGGTCGTTGCAATGCCCTATCACACCCTATTTGCGCAGCGGTCTTACAAGTGTCCTTTTTGTGGAAAAAAATACACTTTTTTATATTAAACAATAAGACAACATTAAAGTCAGCCCATTTTTTTTTATATTGTGAAAGATAATGTTACGCCGAGTAAATTGATACCCAACATGTCACGCTTCAAAATTGCACCCGCTCATGGAATGGCGACAAACTTTTACCCTTAAAAATCTCCATAGGTGATGTTTAAAAATTTCTACAGGTTACCAGTTTTGAGTTACAGAGGAGGACTATAGTTAGAATTATTGCTCTCGCTCTAACGATCGTGGTGATACCTCGCATGTGTGGTTTGAACATCGTTTTCATATGCGGGTGCTACTCACATATGCTTTCGCTTCTGCGGGACAGGGAGCTTTAAATTTTTTAGGGGTTTTTTCTATTTATTTTACTTGTTTGGTATTTTTTGACACTGTCCTTTAAAAAAAAAAAAATTGGGTCACTTTTATTCCTAATACAAGGAATGTAACCATCCCTTGTAATAGAAAAAAAGCATGACAGGATGTCTTAAATATGAGATCTGGGGTTAAAAAGACCTCAGATCTCATATTTACACTGAAATGCAATAAAAAATAAATAAACAAAATAAATGCCATTTGAAAAAAAAAATTCTCCTTTAAGAGCATTGGGCGGAAGTGACGTTTGCTGTTGCTTCCACCAGTCAATGCTATGGAGCCGAGTGGGGGCCATCATTCCCTCATCATTCCCAGGATGTGATCGTCTCCGCAGCTACCAGTGGTCCATAAGTGGATCTACATTCTCGGTTCCTGTATGGGGAGCCATTCCACTTTGCTATCCCACTACTTTAAACTTAAGTTTAGTATACTTTTTTTTTAGGGGCTACAGCACCACACACATTATGTGCAGTTGTCTGTATCCCATTACCTACAGGTGTCTGCTTGTGCTACAAAACTTCCCCTCTGTGCCTCCTCAGCAACCGTTTGCTGGCACTGTAAAGATAAGTGCAACTTCAACTACACAGAAAGGTTGCATTGCCTTTCTACACGTCACTGTTTTTTCCTCCATTCATAGAACTCATCTTACCACAATCCCAAAATGCATCACATTCTGTGAATGGTGCTGTATCCTCAAAAGAATGTATACTAAACGTATATACTATCAACAGATGATGGATACATACACATAGGTTATGTCTAATTCCTAACATACCAAAATGTCACAGCAGAGCAGATGCATTTCTCTGCATTTAGGTATTCATCTAGATCAGCCAAGGCCACAGTGTCAAAGGTCTATTTTAACGTGCAGATGAAGTTGAAGAACTCCTCAGGAAATTTTCGAATGTCTCTGTACTTAGTGGCAATGAATTCATGGGTCAGATGTAAAGCCAGTGCTACCTATAGGCAAGGTAGGCCAGCCTAGAGCGCACATCAGTCAGGGGCACCACCAGTGGCGTAGTCTTGCATGGGAGGCAGGCGGGTTCCAGGAGTTTCGGGAGTCCAGGTTTGGGTGCGGCAGCAAAGAGCGGCGTCCTTGGGGGTGCGGGCACCGGGCATCCATCTCCACACGGAGGGTGTTTAGCGAGGAGCGGAGGACAGATAGGCCTTATGAGCCGGGACTTGGGAGAAGAGCTCCACCTCCTTCTCCTTCACCTCACCCCCCTGAACCCGCACCCCTAGAAAGGTGAGAAGCAGTGGGCACAGCATACTCCATGTGACTCCTCCAACTTCATCTCTAAGGTGAGGCCCGGAGGACAGGCTGACGGGGGGCCCAGAGGACGGACGGGAGGTGTAGGCTGCAAGGGAGCCACTGGAAGGATCAAAGCATCCCCGAATCAAGGAGACAGACTGGCATGGAAGGTACCATACACCGGTCATCCTACAGAGACCTATCTTCAGACAGAGACTGGGACAATGGGACAGAGGAGGCATACTACCCTAGTCTGTCTACATACTTCCCTAGCCATTTCATATACTACCCTAGCCTGTCTATTTACTACCCTAGCCTGTCTATTTACTACCCTAGCCTGTCCATACACTGCCCTAGTCTATCTATATATTAACCTAGCCTGACCATATACTACCCTAGCCTGTGCATATAGTAACCTAGCCTGTCTATATACTACCCTAGCTTGTCTATTTACTTTGCTAGCCTGTCTATATACTACCCTAGCCAATCTATTTACTACCCTAGCCTGTCCATATACTACCCTAGCCTGTCTATATACTACCCTAGCCTCTTGGATCACACCTGGCATGAGGAAGTAAGTCGATGCCACCATTATTTGTTCTCAGACCGGGCCTGGAGGAGCAGGCATGGGCCTATGGACTACGGCTAAAGAAATAGGTAGAGAGGCGGTGCAAAAATCTCCACCCAGCCACCTCCACCGTATATATGGGCAGGGCAAAGGGGGTGGAGTCAGGGGCAGAGCCAATGGGGGCAGCAAAATGGGTTATCGCCTAGGGTGTCAAAAATCCTTGCACCAGCCCTGGTCACATGCAATGACATCAAAGGGTGTACCTAGTAATGATGCTTGGATCTCTTCTCCTACAACTCCCTCAACCTTCTTCTCCTTCTCAATATGACCAGCAAGATAGTTTGGTCAATCACAATGACAACGGGTCCATAATATCTGTCAAAGATATGCTGAACAAAGCAGCCTAGTATGCTTCTCAAGGGGAGGGAGCAACAAACAAAAAAGGGCAACCAGATAATCTTATATTTGAAAACTGAGGATCATGTGACTGAGCCGAAACAATTTCAGAATAACTTTCGGCATGTAAACATATATGGGCCATACACATTACAGACCAAACTTGCAAAATCCTGTATAAATGATCGGTAATGTCTTTACAACCATGTGCATTTACTGTATTGAGCTCTTGCAGTCTTTATTATTTGCATAGTATTGTATGATCTAAGAATTATTTTCTAACATAGTTATGAAAATACAGTGGATATAAAAAGTCTACACACCCCTGTTAAAAATGTCATGTTTCTGTGATGTAAAAAAAAATGAGACAAAGATAAATAATTTCAGAACTTTTTCCATCTTTAATGTGTCCTATAAACTGTACAACTCCATTGAAAAACAAACTGAAATCTTTGAGGGGGGGAAGTAAATATTAAAAAATAAAATAATGTGGTTGCATAAGTGTGCACACCCTCATAACTGGAGATGTAGCTGTGTTCAGAATTAAGCAATTACATTCAAACTCATGTTAAATAGGAGTCAGTACACACCTGGCATCATTTAACCGCTTCAGCCCCGGAAGATTTTACCCCCTTCCTGACCAGAGCACTTGCGATTCGGCACCACGTCGCTTTAACTGACAATTGCGCGGTCGTGCGATGTTGCACCCAAACAAAATTGACGTCCTTTTTTTTCCCCACAAATAGTGCTTTCTTTTGGTGGCATTTGATCACCTCTGTGTTTTTATTTTTTGCGCTATAAACAAAAAAAAGAGCGTAAATTTTGAAAAAAAAACGCTTTTTTTAACTTTTTGCTATAATAAATATCCCCCAAAAATATAAAAAAAAAATTTTTCCACAGTTTAGGCCGATATGTATTCTTCTACATATTTTTGGTAAAATAAAAAATCGCAATAAGCGTATATTGATTGGTTTGTGCAAAAGTTATAGCGCCTACAAAATAGGGGATAGTTTTATGGCATCTTTATTTTTTTTTATTTTTTATTAGTAATGGCGGCAATCTGTGATTTTTATCTGGACTGCGACATTATGGCGGACACATTTGACACTATTTTGGGACCATTGTCATTTATACAGCGATCAGTGCTATAAAATGCACTGATTACTGTGTAAATGACACTGGCAGTGAAAGGGTTAACCACTAGGGGACGATGAAGGGGTTAAGTGTGTCCTAGGGAGTAATTCTAACTGTGGGGGGGATGGGCTTCAAGTCACATGACAGCAATCATCACTCCCGATGACAGGGAGCGGTGATTTCTGTCATGACACAAGCCAGAACAGGGAAATGCCTTGTTTACATAGGCACTTCCCTGTTTTGAGGCTGCATGACATGATCGCCGGGAGACCGGCGGACATCGAGTCCGCCGGTTCCACAGGCACGTTCACACTGTGCGCGGCTGCTATCCCCGGCTCTTAAAGTGGACGTACAGGTACGCCCATTTGCCCACCGCTGCCATTGTGACGATATATATCACAGCGGTTGGCAAGTGGTTAAAGTGCCTCTCATTAACCCCAAATAAAGTTCAGCTAGTAGGTCTTTTCTGACATTTTCTTACTTACATCCTACAGCAAAAGCCATGGTCCGCAGAGAGCTTGCAAAGCTTTAGGGATCTCATTGTTACAAGGTATCAGTCAGGAGAAGGGTAGAAAAGAATTATTAGATATAGGTATTAGATATACTATGAAAAACAGTGAAGACAGTCATCATCAAGTGGAGAAAATATGGCACATTACCAAGAACTGGACATCCCTCCATAATTGATGAAAAGAAGAAAACTGGTCAGGGAGGCTGCTAAGCAGCCTACAGCAACACCAAAGTAGCTGCAGGAATATCTGGCAAGTACTGGCTGTGTGGTACATGTGACAACAATCTCCCATATTCTTCATATGTCTGGGCTATGGGGTAGAGTGTCAAGATGGAAGCCTTTTCTTATGAAGAAAAACATCCAAGCCCAGCTTAATTTTGCAAAAACACATCTGAAGTCTCCCAAAAGTGTCTGGGAAAGTGTGTTATGGTCTGATGAAACCAAGGTTGAACTTTTTGGCCATAATTCCAAAAAATATGTTTGGCGCAAAAACAACACTGCAAATCACCAAAAGAACACCATACCCACAGTGAAGCATAGTGGTGGCAGCATCATGCTTTGGGGCTGTTTTTCTTCAGCTGGAACAGGGGCCTTAGTCAAGGTAGAGAAAATTATGAACAATTCCAAATACCAGTCAATATTGGCACAAAACCTTCAGGCTTCTGCTAGAAAGCTGAACATGAAGAGGAACTTCATCTTTCAGCATGACAACGACCCAAAGCATACATCCAAATCAACAAAGAAATTGCTTATCCAGAAGAAGATTAATGTTTTGGAATGTCCCAGCCAGAGCCCAGACCTGAATACGATTGAAAATCTGTAGGGTTGGGGGCGTGGCCTGGATGGGCATGTGAGCGATTGCACTACACGGAGCTCCCACTACTGATCCTTCATAGATCCTAATCCCTCTACGGATCCGTGCAAGAAAAAGACCCATAGACACAGCTCGACCCTACAGGCAGTCATAGAAAAAGAAGCCGCAGCAGCCATGGAGGGCCAAGATGGCGCCGGCTCCCCAGCGTGTGGCCCGCGGCGCCGACAAGGCACAGGAATCAAGCGGTAAGCCCTTAAAGACACTGAAACAACAGGGGAAGGAGCAGCCCAGAGACATGCTGTATTACACGCAGAGGCTGCAGGGACCGAGCTGCTCTTCTCCCCCACTGCTGCAGTCACCAGCACATGAGCCTGACGGACAACATGACGCCTCAGCACTGGATGACACGCTGCTCCTAGAGAGATCCCCTGTACCCACCCCTGACTTGTTTGACACACTGCAGGAAGAGACACAGCAGCCCACATTAAATGACATCCTGCGTGCTATGCAGAGATGCACAGCGTCTGTTGATGGTCTGAAGATGCCTCACTGAAACAGTATCTCTCCTGCGACAGGATCTCCAAAAGATCAGGGAGAGGACCATGGCTGTGGAAGGCAGGATCAGTGAGGTGGAGGATCTGTTACCTCCCCTCACCAGAGATGCCAGGACTGCACTACAACAATCAGCAAAAACTAACGCCAAAACCGACGACATTGAGAACCACCTCAGGCAAAACAATGTGCGCATTGTGGGGCTCCCAGAGAAAGTGGAGGGCAGGGATCCCATGGCTTTCACAGAAGCATGGCTCCAGGACGTATTTGGCAAAGACTCCTTCACCACGCTGTTTGTGGTGGAACAGGCACACCGCACGCCACCAAGACCCCTTCCCCCCGGTATCCCACCAAGATCCATGCTGGCCAGGCTCTTGAACTACAAGGACAGAGAGATCATACTCAGATTAGCCAGGGATAGAGGCGCAGTACACTACAATGGGACTAAAGTTTCATTCTACCCTAACTTCTCAGCAGAGGTGCAGCACAAAAGGGCCAAGTTTGTTGAGGTAAAGAAACGCCTGCAGAGAATTCAAGTTACATATGCCATGTTGTACCCGGCCAAACTACGTATCACTGCCAGAGGGCAGTCAACCTTCTTTGAATCTGCCTCAGACACATCCGCTTGGCTGGACCGCAACAAACAGGATCTCAGGAGACGCCGAGAGGCCGACATAGGAGACTGATGTCCGTTAAGCAAAGCCACAGGGTCGGTATGTAAGCTACAGACATTTTAAGTCTACTATTTACAATGCGGGACAATGTACCCTTTCTCAAAGTTAGCATTTGCCAAGAGCTTTGTTAAAATGTGATTCATTATGACACAACTAAAACTACTGTGGGACAGCTATACTCACAGGGATTTTCGGAAATACAATGTGCCCCAGTTAAGGGGGCGGGTTATTTGGTGCCCTGTTGGCACAAGTTTACTGAATAATTCTTGATGTAAGGACGGAAAGAGGAAATCTACCCCTGCCTCATGCAGGAATGCTGCATGCACCTGACAGACCAGTTCAGGTCAGTTCTCTGCATTCTCACTGATTACAATGAAGCACTTTGTCTTGGAACTTTTATGGATCCCCTTCTTTACACGCTACCATGCCAAACCACTGCCGAATGCCACTTGAAAGAACTGTGTACCCATGATGTGCATATTGACTTTTTACTGCCCAGGCTGGGGGCGAATTGGTCCTCAGGCCCTAGACACAACACTTTACCACACCAGATATGGCGACCACCCCGGTTGGGATGTGGAACGTCCGTGGTGTTCATGACTCTCTGAAACGCACTATGATAAGCACATGCCTGAAAAAGTTTCACCCTGCTATAGTGAGCCTCCAGGAGACTCACCTTACAAAAGACATGGTTGGATTTCTGCAATATTCCTGGGTGGGCAAGGCATACCATTCTACTCACACTGCATATTCACGCGGGGTGAGTGTGATGGTACACAAATCCTTGGCCTACCAGGAATTGGACTCAGTCACAGACCCTTTGGGTAGATTTGTATTTTTGTACTGCAAATTGTTTATCTTAATAGTGATATTTGCCTTTGTGTATATACCCCCCCCCCCATTATCTAGAGAGGTACTGCAGCTTCTCCTGGCTTACCTGGTCAACAAGCCTGATGTCCCTACAATGATCATGGGCCACCTTCAGGGAGCAGAGGCACCATTTTGAGCCAATTGCTGCTGGAGTTGGGCTGGACAGATGTGTGGAGAGCAAAACACCCAACAACTAAACAATTTTCATGCTTCTCCAAAACGCATGGGTCGCTCTCCCGCATTGACCTCTCCATAGGGTCCCCGCAACTTTTAAATATGTTCACTAGGGTGGAATATTTCCCCAGGGGGGTATCTGATCACTCCCCACTGGCTGCATAGCTTATTACCAGTCCAGTGGCCCCCCTGCCCAGGGCACCATGGAAGTTGAATGCCTTCTGGCTAAAACTTTTCACCTCGCATGATCAAGTGATGAAACAGATAGAACAATACTTTTCTGATAACGGGGTCGCAAACTAATCTAATAATGAGATGGGACGCCTTCAAGGCTTGTCTACGGGGTACATTCATAGCTGAAATTGCCGCCATTAAACACAATTCCTCTGCCCTAATGGTACAGGTAGAAGACCAGGTGAAGCAACTGGAGCTTGCATATGTCTTGTTAGAGAAATTTGGTTGTACGCAAAGCACACAGCCAAATCTCCTATTTCTAATCATAATAGCAATTTCGTCTAATGAAATAAATGCAATGCATCTCACCTTTTGATCGTATCCATCCTCTGGTGTGTGCCCCATCCATCCAACAAGACAAAACACATGGTTCTTACATTCCCATCTCAGCAAGACTGGCTTTTCAGCTCTGTCCCCCTCCTTTATTCAAAAGACCACAAAAGCAATCACAAACAGGAAGCCCTGGCCCCAACAGCCAATCGTTTCCTTCACAGGGTGTGACCTCAGCCTCACAGGATATGACCTCACAGGATGTAAGTGACCATATAAGGATTTAACAACAGAATACAAAACAACCAATGAACAATGACTACAGGACATGATACAATATACTAAATGACGATGACTAAAGTTCCTTGTGCATGGATGAGAGATTATCTGCAGGTATACGTCATGTCACCCCAAACATGTTGATCAGGCATACCAGGGGCGACAAGAGCAAAACACCTCTAAACCGATAATGTCTTTGCAGAGTGAACGCACTCCCACCAGACGATCATTCTGTGCATTGCACAGGGGCCCTTTGCTGGCGGACATGTCCTCTCTCCGCAAACACTTCTCTCCAAACATCAGGAAGTTTTCCATTACCTAACAGGTCTCAGCCAGCATCGATCTGTCCCAGCCAGTTCTTTAGAACGGGCTGTGGTTGATCAGACACACTGGGAGACTTATGACAACACATTAATATAAAATTTCCACAACAGTCCCTCCTCTTGTCATATGATCCCATGTGTCCCTCGATGAATCCTGATCTTCTTAGTCCATAAAAAGTAAAACACGGCTTGACATGTAGACTCTGTTGGAGATGACATGGTGAGTTGTAGTAGTCGCCGGTCGGTCTGAGATCCTCTGTGTCTTGTACGTGGGTCGGGCTTCGGGGCATCTCATCAGGGAAGATGTGGTCATGTGCTCAGGCTCTGGTCACGCGTCCAATCAGGCAACAGGAGCACCTCATCATGGCATATAGAAGGAATAGAAACAAAAACAACATAAGTATATATACCCCTACTTCCTTCACTATGATCTGCTGCAAGGTAAAAATTAAATGTCCAACGATTCCCAAACCCTTAAAAAGGATTCCAACCTTCACTATCTATAGCTCTGGCTTTGCCTTGCAGGGATCTAAACCTTTCCATATGGGCCTGAACTTTGTCACTACTATCCCCGATCCAGATATAACAATCTTTACTTATGAATTCCCAGAAACCCCCTTGGAATGTAGGAACTTCCTTGTAGCTTCAACCGTTACATGAAACATCCCATCCTCAATGGATGAGAAATTGTTCAAGCGTTTCATAAGCTCAAGCCTCCACCGTGTATAAGCAATTCCCTTCCAGCTGTCCCTGCCATTCTTACTTTCTCTCGTGCCATCAGATCCTCACGATCGGCCACAACATAAGATGCTGGGACGAGTTTCACCAGCACACATGAACCTCTTGCCTTACGGGAAATTACCTTATAAGCTGTAGATCTGCATTAATACCAAACTTCAGTTGTAGCACACTTGTGGGCTTCCTAGTTATCCCGATACCAAAGCTGGCAAGAACCAGAGCTATTGTTAAAATTATAATTAATTTTACACTCTAGAAATGTTTTGTTGTTAAGTTCTTTTGACAGGTGTCTGTTTGGATTTTACTAGTCTGTCAAAACTCCTCACACCAATATGAACGTCACATATAGCATGTACCGCCGTCATCGCTGGGGCACTAATACCCGACCATGTGTCCTGTTATCTTTCTTAGATGTTGGGATGCTTTTCATCGTTACCCTTGCCAAAATTTATTAAACAAAAAACATAAATCAACGAAGATACTTCTCTACTCTTTTGTGGTTGATCCGCTTCTTGCAGTGGCTGGCGTGGTCTCATCCCTCAAGCTTCTTTACAATGACCCAGTCACCTGGTTGGAAAGAATGTAAACTGGTTATTGTGTCAGGGTCCGGGATGGACTCGTGAACCCTGTGGTGGACCTTTTGAAGTTCATGTTACAATGAGTGCACCCACCCCATCAGCTGAGAATGTAGGTGACAGCTAATGAGGAAAGTACAACTCTGTTTTTGGTTGACCTTCAAACAAACCTCATATGACAATAACCCAGACATCGGGACTGTGGTCACTGCATAACCTGTGCGTGGCTTACCATCTGGGGTGTAATACCTGGAACCAGTGACAAAAAGGTTCTTAGCATCTGGGATGGGAGCCTCTTTCACCAGACTGCTGCTTGCTGATTCAAATTCCATCAAAGAAAGACAGTCTTGGCACAAACTTGGTTAGAATTAGAGCGGTTAGTATTGTTGGTTTGAAAATGTGTTATTCTCACCACTCTCATCCCCCCTTTTCTTCCCTCCTCATTACAAACTGGAGGAAGACATGCAGGGTTTAGAATGGTGCAGAATAAAACAGTGAAATAGCCAATGATACTTTTACCTTCTTATACACCTGTACACACACTTCCAGAAACTCTTTGGACCTGAAAAGATACTTATAAACAAAAGTTATTACTCTATCCTTCAAAGAATGGTAAACAATACAATATTCATGTACATTGGTAAATTTTCACTGACATTCCACAAAACCGATAATAACTAAACCCTCTGTAAATCTTACTTTCACAGTTTTCCTAAAATACAACAGCCGCGACACGCAAGAGGGCTGTCACGGGAGGTTCAAACATCTTGTTACCAAATACAAACAATGAAACAAAGACAAACATTTAGATACAAATGTGGGGGAGATATTTCATAGTTCCCAAAAAAACGAAAAAAATAAAAACGACCAGATGGAATGCTGCCTTCACTCTTTTAGCGATATAAAAAGAATACAATTTGAAAGGCACGAGAGCATTTCAAAATCTTTGCATGGACCAGCCACACAAAGTTCAGAAACAGGCCCGTGTATTTTTAATCACACAAACGTGTACTACGCATCCCTCAACTCACTCAATATTACAGATTTCTGAAGCCACAGCTGAACTACTTCCAAGGTATTTATATTCTGGGGTCTCATACCTCCAGACATCAAAAGTACCTTCCAAAGGAATACACCTTACTGTATCCTCTGACCATATCTGCCAATCTTTAAGGGGTCTCATGTCCGGAGCCCCAGACACAGATCTCATGTGAGGTGCAGCTGTCTGACTGGTGTGGAGCCTCATTTTTTTCCTCCAATGCATGGACGGCACATTACCCATGACGATTCAAATCGCTTTTTTTGGCGAACTCTGCGTCCAGAGAACCCTTGCACTAGTTTTCGGATCAGTACTGCTTAGTGACTATTTTTACAGTACTGGCACCCGGCGTTCTCCGATTATTTTACACGGCCTCCCGGTGTGCTAGCGTACTAATCCTCACATTTATATGCTCTACAACCGGTTATCGGCAGCCCTATAAATGTGTTGTCAGACAAACTACAAAGCACCATAAAATCCTCCACTATTCAAAACAAAAACAATCTTATGGCTTCTCTCTGTACCTCGATATTACAACAATAACTTGGATGCCTCCTGTTTGCTCTCTACCCAAAACTGTATTACAGTATAAACCTTAATATAATTTAAAAATAAAAATGATTTCGTCCTTCCAAACACAAGTCAAAAGACCCCAAGCCCCTCCCACCAACTTCCTGTTGCACACCTGAGTAGGAAGAGTCAGGGGGAGGGGAAGCCTTCAATAGCTTCATATTTTTTTCTATCAAGACATTACAAATCTATGGCTAACATCAACAGATAAAAACTCTTTGTCCCGGAGTGGTTGGAATAAACCCCCATATTGCAAATGGGAGGGAATCCCCCTTGACTCACATATCCCCTAGGAAAACCAAAAGTTTTGACGGAAATACCACACAACAGTGTAACAAAAGCCAAAAACTGAAACTCCTGCAAAAAGATGGCTGAAGGAGTTTTTTCCTTCCACGGCAGCCACAAACAAAATGGTGCCATTAACACATGAAATTTAGTTGTTGATCCCGCCAAAATCGAGATTTCTTCACTAGAAACATAAACTTCTTTAAAACAACTGGAATAAAAACCTAAATGATTCTACCGGAAATGGAATTCAGTACAAAACCAGAGATATTTCGCTCGATACTAAAATCAGCAGAAACAAGAAGGCAGTTGCAGCAATCGAAAATCGGTCCATGGCAAAATGGTGAATGAAACCCGGACTACAGAAAATGGCCGACATTAACAAATGACAAGACAAACCAGGATTTCTTAAACACTACACTCTATTTGACTCTGAGAGTTAGAACTCCCCCCATGCTATTACCTAGAAACCAGAGACCCCCACAGGGTGTAAACAGCTCCTATTGTGATGTCCCAACAATGCATAGGCACTTGGATATGCGACAGGCATTTCAACTTAAAACCAATATTCAATACAGAAAACGCAATAGTTTCCTTGAAAAGTATGTAAACAGTACAAAAATAGAATTCACAAAATGGTGCCTAGAAGCCAGATTGTAGCTTAAAGCACATGGCTTTGCACACACAAATGAATACACAATGGAGCAGCTCCAGGGGGAGCTCACAGGTCTTCAAAATGGCCACCGATGCACATGGTGACCACAACAAAGGCCAGACCACAACAAAATGGCGCATTTTCCCGCCAAAACTGACCAAGATGAATAAACATTTCAAAGTTCACACACAAAGGAAAAGAAAATGGCCAACCGTAGTCACATGGTAGACAACAACAACAAGAGAACAAAAGGAAGTAGCAGACAAAAAACATTTTCCTGCCAAAACCAAAAATGTCTCCCCAAAAACTTACACATTTGAGATACTAAATGAACGCTTAGACAAACATTTAAAAGTGTTAAAGTTACAAAAAGCACAACTTCGGAACACATGCTATCCAACGAAACAACCAAGCCACATAACCCACAATTACACGGCTGAAACATACCCTCAAACTCAGTTCACATCAGTTTTCACAGGAACAAGACATTGAAAGATACAGACAGTGAATGCTTGCAATGTCTGTTCACAACATTAGAGTTCCCTTCCCCCAGGGCGTAGACCCTTTCAATACAAAAACAACAATGCCTGCCCCTTCACTAAACTCATCTTTACAAACAGGTTCAGCTACTTACAAAACTACTCCACACACACATTGCAGGCTGCAAATAATATCAATTCATACATTTCTATTTCAAACATCTGCATTATAAACTTGTTACACAGCATCAGTCACACACACACACACACACACACACAAGCAGGCACACACACACACAGGCACACACCAGACATACGATCAAACTTCCAGCATTATTTCAAAAGACGAAAAATTTGTTCTTTTTGTGAAGCAGACCCTCCCCAGCACATCTTAATGATCCGATTCTGAAGGAGGTTCTGTTCACTCCTACGTTCTGGCTCGCCATGCTGTTAGAGAAATTTGGTTGCACGCAAAGCACACAGCCAAATCTCCTGTTTCTAATCATAATAGCAATTTCGTCTAATGAAATAAATGCAATGCATCTCACCTTTTGATCGTATCCATCCTCTGGTGTGTGCCCCATCCATCCAACAAGACAAAACACATGGTTCTTACATTCCCATCTCAGCAAGACTGGCTTTTCAGCTCTGTCCCCCTCCTTTATTCAAAAGACCACAAAAGCAATCACAAACAAGAAGCCCTGGCCCCAACAGCCAATCGTTTCCTTCACAGGGTGTGACCTCAGCCTCACAGGATATGACCTCACAGGATGTAAGTGACCATATAAGGATTTAACAACAGAATACAAAACAACCAATGAACAATGACTACAGGACATGATACAATATACTAAATGACGATGACTAAAGTTCCTTGTGCATGGATGAGAGATTATCTGCAGGTATACGTCATGTCACCCCAAACATGTTGATCAGGCATACCAGGGGCGACAAGAGCAAAACACCTCTAAACCGATAATGTCTTTGCAGAGTGAACGCACTCCCACCAGACGATCGTTCTGTGCATTGCACAGGGGCCCTTTGCTGGCGGACATGTCCTCTCTCCGCAAACACTTCTCTCCAAACATCAGGAAGTTTTCCATTACCTAACAGGTCTCAGCCAGCATCGATCTGTCCCAGCCAGTTCTTTAGAACGGGCTGTGGTTGATCAGACACACTGGGAGACTTATGACAACACATTAATATAAAATTTCCACAACAGTCTTAGACCCATCAGATTCCGCGAGGGAGGCATGGATCTTGGGCCAGGATTCCCTGGACCGGTTGAGATCCTCCGCCGCGGAACGTAAAAGGTTCTTTACCAAACAAGCATTCTATGAAGAAGGTGAAAAGACCGGCACACTGTTGGCCAGAATCGCCAGATCTCAGCAGTCATCCCCTGCTATAGGAGCAATATGTAGCTCTTCGGGACGACTGGTGAATGATCCTGAGCAAATAATAGCCGAACTGGCATCTTTTTATGTTGAGCTATACAAACCCTGTGACAACTACACGGACGAGGAACTGCAAACATACATGGGTACAATAACCCTTCCAACTCTGACCCGCCAAGTGCATGCAGAGATGGAAGCACCACTCACAGTAGACGAGCTGAGGGAGGCGGCTGCCTCCTTTCCTACCTGCAAGGCCCCAGGGATGATGGGATCCCTATGGAGGTTTATATCCAATATGGCAAAGTAATATTACCTAAATTGCTAGAAGTATTCAATGCCTCATTTAAGTCGAGAAAACTACTCACTACCGTGACTAGGGCCAACATACTACTGCTCAAATTGACCCGTTAGACCCCAGCATATATAAGCCTATCTCGCTGCTACAGAGCGATGTTAAAATACTAGCCAAAGTGCTGGCCATGAGGGTCAATATTATAATCCGATCCATTGTTCACTTGGACCAGGCAGGATTCATGCCACGAACGTCTACAGCGACCAATCTCAGACGACTATACCTGAACATGCAGACTCCCTCAGATTCAGCCGGCCACAGAGCACTGTTGTCTCTTGACGCCAATAAGGCATTCTACAGTGTTGGCTGGCGATATCTGTGGGCTGTGCTGGCCAAGTTTGGGTTCGGACCAAGGTTCATCGGGTGGGTGAGGCTGCTGTATTGACACACCACTGGCGACCATACGCATGTCGGATAGGCTGTCACACGCCTTTGCACTGGGCATGGGAACTAGACAGGGATGCCCCCTGTCTCCTCTGCTCTTGGTGCTGACCGTCGAACCACTCGCAATGTGGGTGAGGGACTGCCCACAGATTAGGGGATTTCGTTATGGTGAACTGCATGAAAAAATCATGCTTTATGCCGTCGACATGCTTCTCTTTTTAGAAGATGCAGAGGAGTCCTTGAATCAGGTAATGTCCCTTATAATGGAGTTCGGCCACTTTTCAGGCCTCACTATTAACTGGACCAAATCAGCTTTAATGTTTATAGACGGGTCCCCCGCACCTGGTGAGGGACCCTTGTGCCAGATATCCATAGTATCCACTTTCAAGTATTTAGGTATATACATTTCCCCTAAACTAACTGAATTTTGCAACCTAAACATACACCCCCTGCTATCTCGTTTTAGAGATAAAATAAACATATGGAACAAACTTAAAATGTCCCTAGCAGGAAAAACAAACCTCACTAAGATGATTCTGATGCTGCAGTTTTTATACATGCTCCATAACACACCAGTAGTTATCACGCTGAAGATATTCAGAGTGGTTAACTCTTTATTTAGGCTGTTACTATGGCACACCAAGCCCCCCAGAATTAAACTAGAGCAACTGCAATACCCGAAATGCCAGGTAGTATATCCAACCCTTGGATATACTACCTGGCAGCACAGCTCCAGCACCTGATAGGTGCCATGGCCCCCTTGCTGACGGGCTCATCGGCCAAGCTCATGCTGATTGGCACAGGGGCGGAATCTATACCCGAGGGACTAGGAGCCCAACACTTCCAAAGGCCCAACAAACAAATGCCCACGTATACACTCCTGCAGCAGGTATGGAACAAGACAAAACAACTACAAAATGTGACAGGGTTTGCAGCCTATATCCCACTATAGGGAAATAAAACATACACAGAATTAGCTAAGATCCGACGGGGACCCAGGTGGCGCTCCATGGGTATAACCCACCTGAGACACATTTTTCATAATGGGACCTTGCTCTCTTTTAATTACCTACAATCCAAATATGCTCTGCCTTCCAACATGCTATTTTATTACTTACAATTGCAACATGCTGTTAGAGCCCAAGGGGATGCAATGGACTGGACTCAGTCCCCCACCCCTGTCTTTCATATGTTACAGGACACGTCAGATACTAAAGGTATAATTTCACAATGCTACAATATGCTACTATCGTCACTCCTAGAAGGGCACCCTACAAAGGCAGTGACACAGTGGGAGACAGACTTGGGCCCCATTGCAGGGGAGCTGTGGGAAGAGGACCTGCAAACAGTTAATACATGTTCGTTAAATGTGGCTCAAAAGGTCTCCCAACTATATATATAATTGAGAGTACACTATACCCCTGTGAAGCTTTACAAAATGGGCAGAGCACCCGATCCACTATGCGGCAGATGCAGAATGGCGCCTGGGGATTTGATTCACCTCCTCTGGCGTTGTCCCAAACTCCATAGATATTGGACGGAGGTCCTGGCTACACTGAATCAGGTGTTCCAGACCAATGTCCCCCTTGACCCACTGAGTTGGTTACTGGGAGTTCTGGAGGAGGCAATAGCAGAGGAGGTGACAAGAGTCGCCTTTGCTAGAGCACTCTTTCAGGCCAGGAAAACAATACTTATGAGCTGGAAATCTGCTATACCTCCAAGGAGCACAACATGGATACAACACATGGGAACAACACTCATAATGGAAAAATACATGTATCAGCACAGGGGAAGCCCTGGAAAATTCGACAAACTATGGGACGCATGGCTTGACACGCCAGGAATAAGCCCCATGAAGCTAGTTCACATGAGGCTGTTGTGAGGTGTTTAGGTGTAAAGAATGATGAGGGAGACATCCGGACAGTTGTTAGATTACACGACGGGAACAATACAAGGACATATGTGGCAGGGAGCTGATGGCAGAGAGTGGAGATTTGACGTAAAATGAGAATAAATTAATAGTCTAAACATAAGGGACAAGCGATCAGATGCTGAATTTAAGAATTTACAATTGTAACAATGGATCGTAAATTGGATAATCCACTATATGGATGAAGTGTACTGTGGTTCATGTTTGATTGCATTGTTTGTTTTCTGAGCAATAAAAACCTTTTGATTCAAAAAATGAAAATCTGTGGGGTTATCTGAAGAGGGTTGTGCACAGGAGATGCCCTCGCAATCTGACAGATTTGGAGTATATTTGCAAAGAAGAGTGGGCAAATATTGCCAAGTCAAGATGTGCCATGCTGATTCATACCCCAAAAGACTGAGTGCTGTAATAAAATCAAAAGGTGCTTCAACAAAGTATTAGTTTAAGGGTGTGCACACTTATGCAACCATATTATTTTGTTTGTTTTTTTTACTTCCCTCCACCTAAAATATTTCAAGGAGAAGTCCAGCCTGAGCTCGTTTGGCTGGGCTTCTCCTATGGTTCACAGGAGTGCAATTAGTTTTGCACTCCTGTGATCCGTTTTCAGCAAAGAGTGGTCTGAAGTCTGCTCTCTGCTGATGTCACACAGATCAGTCCAGGCACCACGTCATCTTGACTGTGGAAGTCTGGATCCGCCAGGTGCTTGGACTGATGGCTGTCTCAGCCTCTCAGCGAGCCACTGAGAGGCTGAGATGGCTGCTCACCGCCCCTCCTCAGCTCAGCACTCCAGTGAGTATAAAGAAGCAGAACAGGAGAGCTGTTGATTGACAGTCAGCAGCTCTCTGCTCGGGAGCCGAGAGAACCGAGCCATCTCCTTTCAGTTTGTTTGAATTGTATAGTTTATAGGTCACATTAAAGGTGGAAAAAGTTCTGAGATGATTTATCTTTGTCTTTTTTACATCATAGCAACCTGACACTTTAACAGGGGTGTGTATACTTTTTATATACACTGTATGTATAGTTGACCTATGTTACTTTAGCTCTTTAACAGATCAATATTTGTGCATATGATAGTTTTGATCCATGATATATTACACTGAACAATATACTGTAACAGTCTGCAGTTTATTACAATCCTAGATGACTGCAAGCTCCAAACTGTTAAAAAGCTTTATTTAGTTGTATCATTTCTCAGTGAATTGCTGGGAACTGTTGATCATACATGTGAAATTATCAAAAAAAATATATGTTATTTGGCCTTCAGATACACTATTCTTAAAGCAGAATGCAACAATGTGATCCAAAATGTATGATATACCTGTACTTGCATAAACAATATGCTATGATTTAAAACAGCATGCAAAATAGAAGAAAAATCCAGCCTGGACCTATACAGAATCAATTTGTTATTAGCAGGATAACAGCTTCCTCCTATCAATTATTTTTAATTGTCGTAGAATAAACAAAAGAGCTGGTTGCTGAATGCATGATAGAAAGCCAGTTCTGTCATAAATTAATGTGATGTTATTCAGTAGAAATGACATCTGGTCTCCAAGGGCTTCCAACCATATTCCTGGTCCAAGACACAGGAAGGGAAAGATCAAACAGAGATGATATTGGTATTTGAACAAGGATTACCCACTTCTATAATAATGTTGCCGTCATCTTTTCAGCTACAAATCTTCAGTCATCTCTTCTAACACCATGTAGATCGCTGCAGGAAACACATACTAATTAAAATAAAACCCGAAAGTCTGCAATGTATCATATATAGGTCTTGTTAATCATATTTTGCATTTAATTGGGATTTCTAAGAAAATTCTAAACAAAGTGTGACATAATGGGCACCGATACAAAGCAACAGGACAAATGATTCATTGTATGGCAGGGTCCTGATTTCCAGTAACAATCCTCATTATTCATATTAAATTACATTAGGTGCATAGCAAGTAGGATTTGAACAGCTCAGCTTGCAATGGCCAATAATACAGGGAACCGGATTAATGAAATACAACTTGTAGATTCATTTTGTCCCTTCTCACATATCTAACCTTCACAGTTATACTTACCTTTTCTGAAAAACAAATTTTACTTCTATGTTCTGGGCCACATTTATACAAATTAACCTTAAGTAAAACTGTCATAATCAGGACAGTTCTAAATTAACATTTGATGAAAATGTTTAGGCAAGTGTTTCCTCTAATGAAATCTGCATGTCAGTTAATTATTTAGTAAATCACAAATTATAAGCATCAATTACAAGCATCCAAAAAGATATGTAAACTCAAGTTTTCCTATTACAATTAAGTTTTGCCCTGTCCCTTCTACCTCTGTATTGTTTCCTCAATGTGAAGATGAACCATATTAAGAAATACAGGGGATTGGGGAGTTGGTAGAGGCCAAACTCACCTTTCATAGGGAAATTTGCAGATACATCTTCACATATCTGTAGATCCAATGGTTTGGGCGTGCAATTTTTAAAATTAACCCTTGCTTGTAGAATTTGTTTCCCTTTCTGCCCTGGTTTGTGCCAGATTCTACTGTTTCTCTATAGTGGGTTAAAACATTTAATTGAATATAAGTGTTGTGTTCCTGATGAGACCAGATTACCATTGCTGCAGCATATTTCACCTATAACAGCCTTTAAAAATATATACTTTATATCATGTACTGGTTCTCAGATATTCGCAAGACTTAGGTGCCTAGATTATCTGGTATTAACAAGGAGACCATTTTCCAGCAAGGTTGTACATGGGGAGTAGGTGATGTGAGTAGCTAAACTAAAGGTGGTAACTAGGGATGAGGTTCAGGTTCACCACTACCGTATGTTTAAAGTGAAACAAGTAAGTTGTTGTCCAGCCAAATTTATGATTCATCTGTAAACCATTTTTATATCATAATGTGCTGCATGTTCTTTGAACTTTGGCCAACAGGCTTAGAAATATAAATAAGGGGGCTTTTGGTTAAACCAGGTCCCCGCTTTATAATGCATGGCACAGAGCAGCCATGTAGTCAGTGAATTAAAAGCTTTTTGTAGGGAATAACATAGGAAAAGCTGATAAATTGTATAGGGCAGATTAGGGTCAGTTAGAAAATTGCACTTTAATTTTGATGTTCTTTGAATAATCAATTCTTTTGCTGCATTATTTTTTTTATTATTGTGGGCTTTTCGTTTTTCATGTTATTTTGTGGTTGATTTGAGGTCAGCAGTCACTTTTAGCTGCTGTCTTGTCCATAGAAAGCTTTTACTTTCTGTATACCTTTTCATACCTTTTGTGCTCTTTTTTATTTTTTTATTTTTATTGATGTAATAGAGTGTTTTTTTAAGCTTGGAGTGCTCAAAGTGGAGCAATCATATCTTACTGACCATCGGTTTGTGAAGTTGTTTTTTGCTCACAACACACCGCTGCATCTTTGAAAGACAAAAGGTAAGTGTTGTGACACCTAAAATGGCTCACATTATATCACTCACATTCAGCACACCCCCATCCACATAGATAAAACAAAAATTAACCATACACCATTTTAGACATTGATTATTCATCATAGTGTACTTTTTTAGATTATAATTTCATATAATCGTCATTAATATATTACGGTTTCACTATGAATATGAACATTTTGTTATTTGCACATTATTGCGTATTATTTTATTATTGTTTTTATCATTGCCAATAGTAGCTGAACGGTGTTAGACTTGTAGTCCAGGTGTCTCCGTGCTATGTGTGGCTGCCAGCCTAAGTATATGATAGGCGGCATGCTATTGAACACAGATGTTTAGACATGAATGGTTAATTAGCCACAATGCTAGGACTCCTGTTTACATAAATACCGGCCATCACATCATGAGATCACGCCCTTAGACGAAGTCAGGAAGTGACGAAACACGTCAGAGGTCGTGATCTCCGTGATTTGCCAGAAGTGACGTGTGTGTTCCACAGGCCGTCAGATATCCAGGAAGTAGATCGCTGATGTACACAGATGAATCTTGTCCTCCATTTTTGACGAGCTGGTGAATAACGTTTGCACTTAAAGCGGAGTTCCACACAAAAATGGAACTTCCGCTTTTCGGAACCCTCCCCCCCTCCGGTGTCACATTTGGCACCTTTCAGGGGGGAGGGGGGTGCAGACACCTGTCTAAGACAGGTATTTGCACCCACTTCCGGCATAGACTCCCATGGGAGTTTATGCCTCTTCCTGTCCCTCCGAGCTGTCTCCTGGGAAACACACAGCTCCCAGGAGATAGCGGGGACCAGTTACGATGTGCAGCGCGACTCGCGCATGCGCAGTAGGGAACCGGGAAGTGAAGCCGCAACGCTTCACTTCCTGATTCCCTCACCTAGGATGGCGACGGCAGCTGCCGAGAACCGAGCGGGTTCTCGGCGTCGCCTGCCGACAACGCTGGACCCTGGGACAGGTAAGTGGCCATGTATTAAAAGTCAGCAGCTGCAGTATTTGTAGCTGCTGGCTTTTAATTTTTTTTTTTTTAGGTTGATGTAGGTAGATCCCCGCTTTAAGCACTTTATTACTGCTTCAGTTTAACTTGATCACTGTACGTGTAACTTGTAAGGGTTTTTTTTTTTTGGTTATTAAAACTTCAATACAGTATCACGCTCTGTGGACAATTTATTTATTTTTTCACATGACTATACCGGAGTCTTGCATAGTGTGACTAGAGTTCGGTGGAAGCTTTGGTTGGAGCGTTGGAGGAACAGTTGTAAAACCAAAGGCGCATTACATCAGTACTTGTGGTGAGTGCACCCTCAAAGGGGAGATTCCCTCACGTGGCGAATTGTTTGGTGGATGGTGTTTTGAACAAATCACAGCACAAGCTATAACTGGACTCCTTTGTTTTATTGACTCATATATGAACTTTATATGGAAGCTTGTCATTTGTTTTTATCTGACAAGAGTGCTGCTACAATATTATCAAGGACTCTTTTGATTTTGAGTGTTTTAATATTTTCTTTTATTGTATTGCTTTTTTTAGCGGCTGCTTTTAACTTGTGATTTTACAATTAGTGTTCTATTTTCATATAAGTGTGACATTTAAATATTACATAGGAACTCAAAGTGCATTTGTCATGGGCGCTGAGCAGTGCTTTTTTAGGTGGGCCAGTTTTAAGCATCCTTTATACAATACACCAGTTAGGCCTACTGTGCTTAATTAAAACTGTCCTGCTGTTGGCAGATTTTGCACTGCTATATCATCTGTAATATCTTAATTCTTGTAGTAAATACATGGCTTTACTCTTTTTTTCAGTACATTTCAGCCAGTTCTTCCTCATAGCATAATGTCCTACTACTGGACAATTTTACACTGCTTGATCATCTACAGTCTTGATAGAAATTGACCAGCAGCAGGGCAGTTTTGCCAATACCAGTTTCCACAGACATGGGAGAATGCTCATCCATGCCCATGCAAGTGGCCAGGACCCCTTAGCCTACAGAAGAAATTCTGCATCAGGCATGAAGAGTCTACAGGAAAGTATGCAGTTCAGGATGACGCAACAGAGGAAACTAAAAAGCAGTGGGGTCCAGGAAGTACACCAGAAGAGCAGAAATAATTGAATGGAAAGTATCCACAGAATAGGGCTGTGTGCAGTATAGACAGATCCCAATTGCCTGGCTGAATGAGAGCCCAGATAGCCCCTGAGAGTAGCCACCTAATTGTTTTGAGCATCTATATTATTCTTTAAGGCCTTATGTACACAGGGCGGTTGAAAACCTTTTCTGAACGCTGGGAACCTGTCAGCTGGAAACCGATGGTGAAAAATGTTAGTTTTACAGCTTTTACATACCGCGTTTATGCAAGTTTAGCAGCGGTTATGAGCATTTGAGGTTAGACGCATTTTGTAATGATAACCTCAGGAGACCCTCCCAAATGCCCACAATGCATGAAAACCAAGTAAATTATTAACTATTATTAACTATTTTAGCCATTCTGTAAGAGAAGAGAGAGCAGTGTGCTTGTAGATAGCTGTCCTATTTTTTGTGTTTTCACTATGGACCCTCAGGATCAGGAGCATGTGTGAGGAAATGCTCATAATTTTGCTGTTGATGAGGCTTTGAAGATGTAGAAAATTTCATGCGAGGACCAGAGTTCCTCGCTACTGGACTCACCCATTGATGCAGGCAACAGCATGTGGTGCAATTTGTGTTTCTTTCAACATTTTTATATGTTCAAGAATTTTAAAAACGCTTATAAACGCAAACGTGCATCAACATGGTTTACCACAGTAACAAGTATTTGGCATTTGAAATGCTGGTAAACTACAGTCCTGAATGCAATTTTTCTGCTTTCAAAAAAATGTCTGCAACCTCAACTGCTTCTAAACTACTAAAAAAGACTGAGTGTACATGTACACATAAGATAACAGAGGAGAGTTTACTAAAAAAAAACGTCCAACTGCTCTTAAACTTCAGTTTAGCAGCTGTGGTGTACATGAGGCCTTACTTTGGTGTTACCAACATCCTTGGGAATTCTCTGTATGAGTTTATGAAGAACAAATTAGCGAAAGAGGAACCTAGAAGTTTTTCCAACAGTTTTTCCAACAGTATATATAATGATGTAGGAGTGGTGGAGGTGATATTCCAACTGTGGTCATGGACAGCCATCACTTAAAATTCAGCTTTACTCAAAAAGAAAAAGGTATTGGATAAACTTTAATAACTTGGCCATAATTTGATAATTTAACTATAATAAAATATATAATCAGTTTGATACAGTTTTTTTTCCAGGAAGTAAGCATACAGTTCATTGACTGGGTTTCAACAGTGATCATTTTAAATGGTGTGTACACCTGATTATTTCGATTGATTTAGATTGTAAGCTCACTGGGGCGGGGACAGATATAACTATACAGTATGTAAAAATGCCCTGTAAATTGTTGGTGATATATAAATGCCCTTCATTAATAAAATGTAGGATTTGGGTATTACAAAATACAACTTTTAAAGAAGAGCATATGTTTCCTGGATTAGTAGCAGCAACTTGCAGAGAAAAGAATTATTGTTTCCAAAGTTCTTCTAGAAGGGCTTCTAAACGGTACTCGTAGTAGGTAAGTAAAGCTACAAACACTGTAATAGAATAAGGAGAGGTGCTCAGCTTGCTCTAACCCCACCTTCTGAAGGATTTTGATAAGATCCAAGATGTTTAAACTATCTAGCAAATTACGAACAGTTATCTCTGGAAACCGGAGGAATCAGTAAAATAATATTACAGTAAAGGAAATCGGACTTTATTTTTCGAAAATTTTGACGGATCTAGAAATAGAACATGTTCTAAATATTTCAGACGTAACCAATTCCTATCGGGAAAAACGCTCGTCTGTATGCTGTTCCGGCGGACCAAAAACAACGCATGCTCTGAAGCAAGTACGAGACAGAAGCTATTGGCTACTGGCTATTGAACTTCCTTTTTCTAGTCCCGTCGTACGTGCTGTAGGTCACCGCGTTCTGGACGGTCGGACTTTGGTCGGACCTTGGTTTGACCGTGTGTAGGCAAGACCGCTTGAATGGAATTCTGTCGGAGTTCCATCGGAGAAACCTTTCTGAGTTTATTCCAACAGCAAAACTGGTCGTGTGTACGCGGCATTAGACCTTTTTTCCAGAAATGTATGAACACACAAAATATCACAAGCTTTCTTATTGTAACATTTTGGAAAGGCATCATGTCTTCTGGACTGAAAGTCACAGGAAGCTTTTGTGCACTGAAATAGCATGCTGAGACTTGATGTTCCCTACCACGGATGCTGAAGGGGCTTTACACCAGGCCTCTATCATCAGATCCTGATAATTACATACAGTTAGGGAAATTAGGGAAAGTATTTGATCCCCTGCTGATTTTTTACATTTGCCCACTGCCAAAAAAATTATCACTCTATAATTTAAAAATGAAATTGAAAATGGGTCATGGATGGGTATTCTAGCATGACAATGACCCAAAACACAAGGCCAAGGCAACAAAGGAGTGACTCAAGAAGAAACACATTAAGGTCCTGGAGTGACTTAGCCAATCTCCAGACCTTAATCCCAAAATGTGGAGGGAACTTAAGGATCGAGTTACCAAACGTCAGCCTCGAAAAGCTAATGACGTGGAGAGGATATGCAAAGAGGAGTGGGGCAAAATCCCTCCACAGATGCGTGCAAACCTGGTGGCCAACTACAAGAAACATCTTACCTCTGTGATTGCCAATAAGTGCTTAGTGATGTTTTATGAAGGGGTCAAATACTTATTTCGCTCATTCAAATGCAAATCAATTTATACGTTTTTTGAAATGTGTTATTCTGGATATTTTTGTTGTTATTATTTATTTATTTCAGGTACTTATATAGCGCCGTCAATTTACACAGCACTTTACATATACATTGTACATTCACATCAGTCACTGCCCTCAAGGAGCTTAAAGCCTAAGGTCCCTAACACACACATTCACACATACTAGGGCCAATTTAGACAGGATCCGATCAACCTACCAGCATGTCTTTAGAGTGTGGGTGGAACACGGAGTATTATGTCTCTCACTGTTAAAATAAACCGACCATTAATATTATAGACTGATTATTTCTTTGTCAGTGGGCAATTGTACAAAATCAGCAGGGGATCAAAAACTTTTTTTTCCTCACTGTACTAACATATTGTGAGAAAAAGTGGAACCAGTGACAGATAACATACCCTAAGTGGCTGGAAGCATATCTGTGAATCCCTTACTTAGATAAAAGTTTTACAGCCAGCTAGCGGGGGTTCTTCTCCACACACTAGCTGCCAAAAAATTTCGAAAAACGTGGCCGAGTGGAGCTCCGCCCACCCGGCCACATAACTCATTCACAGTGCTCTGTGAATGAAAAACAAGGTCCGGCACCTTTTGTGGCTGGTGGCTTGTAGTTTTCAGTGAACTACCACAGCACTGTAAGCGCTGTGGTAGTTTATTCATTCTTCCTGTCAGCACATATACACTGACAGATCTGATGGAGACCTGCATGGCATCAGCAATCTGCTGATCGCTGGTAGAATGCTTTACAGTATCCTGCAACAAAAAATAATAAATGCACATTTTTTTTACCTGCAAAAAATTTGCATTTATTTTGAAAAGTTGAACTTATCCTTTAAGGCAGGGGTCTCCAAACTATGGCCCTCCAGTTTTTCAGGACTCGAACGTTCGAAATCAAAAGTGCTAATTTTAAAGGCTAATATGCAAGTTATTATCTTAAAAAGGGTTTGGGGACCCGGGTCCTGCCCCAGGGGACATGTATCAATGCAAAATAAAGCTTTAAAAACGGCCGTTTTTTTCGGGAGCAGTGATTTTAATGATGCTTAAAGTAAAAAAAAAAGTGAAATATTCCTTTAAATATCATACCTGGGGGTGTCTATAGTATGCCTGTGAAGTGGCATGTGTTTCCCGTGTTTAGAACTGTGCCTGCACAAAATGACATTTCTAAAAGAAAAAAAGTCATTTAAAACTGCTTGCAGCTTTAATGTAATGTCTGGTTCTGGCAATATGGATGAAAATCATTGAAAAAAATGGCATGGGTACCCCCCCAGCCCATTACCAGCCCCTTTGGGTCTTGTATGGATATTAAGGGGAACCCCACACCCAAAATAAAAAAAGGAAAGGCGTGGGGCCCCCAGGCCCTATATACTCTGAACAGAAGTATACAGGTGGGGCAAACAAGACAGGGACTGTAGGTTTGTTAAGTAGAATCTGTTTGTAATTTTGAACTGGTACATTTTTAAAGTGTAGCTCTTATCACCCCTGTAACATTTGTTTTGCTGTCTGTGCACCTCTTCAGAAGATTTCACCTCACTTTCTGTCTCAATGACAAATGTTTTTTGAAAACATTGGATGGTGGATGGCTGAGAGCGAACTTCTTTCTGCGGTGCAGCAGCTGGGGCAGGGAAATTTGCCTGGTACAATCTGACGTCGGTGTACTGATAGCAGATTGCCCTCAAGTACTTGGCTGTGACACACCTAATTCTACACCTTCATTCCTCTCAGTGCAGGTTTCAGAGAGGACTGACGGTATAGTGGGGTTGGAGATCCCAGCTGATGAGGAGCAAGGAGAGGTCCGCTTTGTTCTTTGGTGTGGGTCTTTTAGGTACGCTTGCCAACGAACTGCATGGCAGGTCAACATATGTCTGGTCAAGCATGTGTTGCCCAAGCGGGTGATGTTTTGGCCACGCGAGATACGCTTGAGACATATGTTGCAAATCTGCAGCTGCCTGCCTGTGGTATTAATAGGATCAGAACACCAGCAATTGTCTTCAGGTAGCTTTGGGTGTGCACTGTGCAGAGGACACAGTACACTAACTGTAAATACTGCAGCTGCCTGCCTGTGGTACTAATAGGATCAGAAGAACACCAGCAATTGTCTTCAGGTAGCTTTAGGTGCACACTGTGCAGAGGACACAGTACACTTATGCCCCGTATACACGGTCGGATATTCCGACGGAAAATGTGTGATAGGACCTTGTTGTCGGAAATTCCGACCGTGTGTAGGCTCCATCACACATTTTCCATCGGATTTTCCGACACACAAAGTTTTAGAGCAGGATATAAAATTTTCCGACAACAAAATCCGTTGTCGGAAATTCCGATTGTGTGTACACAAATCCGACGGACAAAGTGCCACGCATGCTCAGAATAAATAAAGAGATGAAAGCTATTGGCCACTGCCCCATTTATAGTCTCGACGTACGTGTTTTACATCACCGCGTTTAGAACGATCGGATTTTCCGACAGCTTTGTGTGACCATGTGTATGCAAGACAAGTTTGAGCCAACATCCGTCGGAAAAAATCCTAGGATTTTGTTGTCGGAATGTCCGAACAAAGTCCGACCGTGTGTACGGGGCATAACTGTAAATACTGCAGCTGCCTGCCTGTGGTACTAATAGGATCAGAAGAACACCAGCAATTTTCTTCAGGTAGCTTTAGGTGCACACTGTGCAAAGGACACAGTACACTAACTATAAATACTGCAGCTGCCTGCCTGTGGTATTAATAGGATCAGAACACAAGCAATTGTCTTCAGGTAGCTTTAGGTGCACACTGTGCAGAGGACACAGTACACTAACTGTAAATACTGCAGCTGCCTGCCTGTGGTATTAATAGGATCAGAACACCAGCAATTGTCTTCAGGTAGCTTTAGGTGCGCACTGTGCTGAGGACACAGTACACTAACTGTAAATACTGCAGCTGCCTGCCTGTGGTACTAATAGGATCAGAAGAACACCAGCAATTGTCTTCAGGTAGCTTTAGGTGCACACTGTGCAGAGGACACAGTACACTAATGCCCCGTACACACGGTCGGATTTTCCGATGGAAAATGTCCGATCGGAGCGTGTTGTCGGAAATTTCGACCGTGTCTGGGCTCCATCGGACATTTTCCATTGGATTTTCCGACACACAAAGTTGGAGAGCAGGAGATAAAATTTTCCGACAACAAAATCCGATCGCGTCAATTCCGACCGTGTGTGGCCTGTTCCGATGCACAAAGTGCCACGCATGCTCAGAAGAAATTTCAAGACGGAACAGCGCAATCTCTTCTTCTTTATAACGTGACAAAAATTAAGTAGTTTTGCTACTCATATTCACACACACTTCTCACAAACTTATTTCGTTACTATTTATCGTGATTCCCTCAATATATTTTGATTTCTCACATCTGACAACATATTTTTGTATATTTTTTATATATTTTTTGGCTTTAATGTAGATTCTTTTTTTGTGTTTGTATTTTTTTTTTTTGGGCGATTTTGATTTGTACTCCCGAAAATGTTTGTGTGTGTTTTTTGTGACAAGTTCCCACAACACCATTGATATGTTGTTCTATTTAATCTGTAGGAGATTGTTTGGTGTTGTTGTCACATTGTACTTTAGAAATGTACCTGAATCGTCACCAACAAACTGTCCTTTTTGGATGAAAACACACACAAGAGAGTAGAATTTACCTAAAAAATTTTATTAAGGGTTCACAACTAAACAAAGAGGGAGGCAACGCTGGAGAAACTGCAGAAGTGGGTGAAGCCTTGGACCCCCAGGGCAGACATCAATAATTTGAAAGCCAAATTGGTGGCCTGAGGAGTCCTTATCTAAGGGAGGGCAGTCTGGTCCAGAAGTCCCAGAGATCCGGAAAGCAGCAGATGACATCTGTGTCCCCAGGCTGTGGTCATACGAGAGACTGCAGCTTCTGTCAGACCAGACTGAACCCAGGGCCATCACTCTTTGGTCTTCCTTCCACGCTTCCTTCCACGCGGTGGCTCTGGTGGTGGAGTTGTGGCAGCAGGAGGAGGAGGAGGATGGCCCAACTCAATGACATCCGTCTTGGGTGTTAGTTCCCCACTCACCCCCTTACGTAGGACTTTGTACAGAAGGTCCTCACAGAGCCTGCGTTGACCCTCCTGCATGCCCTGCAATTTGGTGGCAGCCATGCAGGCAAAGGCCTCTTCAGGAGTTGGTAAGGCTCTGAGGGACGCAGAAGCCTCCTGGATCAGCCTGAATGCTGAATCCTGCACGGGACTCGGAGTGGCCTTCCTGGCTTGTTTATGTGGCAGGTGGAGGGGAGGGACCTGAGACTCAGTCAGGCTGCGACTGGTCCCAGGCTTCTCCTGGCTGACACTTAGCCCCGCCTCCTCCTGGCTGCCACTAATCCCCGCCTCCTCCTGACTGCCACATTCCACAACCTCCTCCTGGCTGAGGTCTTCCTGTGTATGAAAAAGGGACATAGTTTGAGTTTTTTATTCATCAATCACACACAATTTTCACCTCCTGACTGTTGCAAATTGAATGTTAACAAATATAACAGACTATCCTTCTGAGCCCAGCATTTTTCATTCTTGTCCCAATTTTGGGTGCCCACTACTATCTATTGATATGTAAAACACTTTCAATCAGCACTTAGTGATCAATACTAACATCTAGTAAACATCATTTATTTATTGACCAGAAATCAGTAGAACAATGCTATACCTGACTCCAGCTGGGCTCCTCCACTTCTTCCTGGCTGGAAGTCCCAGGTTGGATATCGGAAGCCTCAGCTGGGGTGGAAGGAAGCGTGGAAGGAAGAGTAGAGAGGGATTCCCTGACTTCAGTGTGGTCTGACAGAAATCGCAGTCTCTCGTAGTACCACAGCCAGGGGACATAAACGTCATCTGCTGCAGCTCCGGACCTCTGGGAATCTGTGACCTTCTTGCGCTCCCTAAGATATGTGCTCCTCAGGCCACCAATTTTGGCTTTTAAATAGGGGATGGTTGCTGTGGGGACCACCGGCTTCACCAACTCCAGCAGTTTCTCCAGCGCTGCCTGCCTCTTCTGTTTGTGATTATAGTGGGGGTGTCTCACTTGCCACAGACAGGGCAGCTCCCTGTATTTGTCAATGAACAGGGGCAGGAAATTGTGGTCGTTGAACCCATCCATTTTCTCTGCAAGACACAACACAAGACAAACCCTAATGTCAGGCCAAACTCCCCTAATCTTGTTACAATATAGGCTTCCATTTCGAAGCAGTATAGGCGCAAGTTTAGATCTTACCTTCGTTATCACGATCGGCGTCTCCAATGCTCCTTCCTCCGCTCACAGATCGTACGTAATACGCACGTGTGTTACGCTTTGTACACACTGCGCATGCGTATAACTCCGCCCGCCCCTGACGTTCTTTCTAGTCTATTCCCCGCCCCTTTTCATTCGGCGCAGTGGGGAAAGAGCACATGGCGGATAGACAGCAGGTGCGTGCTAACTGTAGCAACGCGGAGGAGGGGGAGGAAAGGCCGGAGCCTGAAACGTCCCAATCCAGAAGGAGATTTAAGGACTCAAATATGTCCTTTGGGGAGATGTTGGAAATGGTGGACATCCTGAAGAAGTCCGACTATGATGGAAAGTATGGGCCTTACTCCAACCCCAATGTCCGAAAGGCCAAGATCATGGCGAAAGTGGTCAGGAGTCTGCACCGGAATTTCGGGGTACGACGATCGAAAGATCAGCTCAGGAAGCAGTGGTCGGACCTCAAATTACGAGAACATGAGCAGTACAGAAAGATCCGGAGAGTGCTGCAAAAAAGTAAGTAGTTGTGCTGTGTTCCTATTCTTTTTGTGTTTATTACGTTCGTGCTGCTCCATGTGCTTTTAGGAACTGTTGTACAGTTTAAAATGGCAACTTTCATGTTCATGGGCACATTATTCGTTCGGATCAAACATTTTTCGTTCCAACTATAAAATACCATTGTTTAGGCCATATGCATTTGGCCACCATTTTGATGCCCTATACTTGTTTTCAAAGAATTGGGTTGTGTAGATGGCTTTGTTACTAGAATGAAATGCAAAATAGATTCCGTGTAAGGAGAGGACACTCAGCAGCTGTTTTCACATCTGGACAATGGAGCACTAGTGTGGGACAAAAGAACACCATTTTTATTAGGGGGCCACACAGGTGCTCCAGTGTATACTATAGGGGGGTCTCCATCTGTGAAGCTTGTACCAAACAGGTAAAGTATTGCAGCTTGACAAAGGACACTAAAAAAGCTACATCTTGGAACTCTGCTAAAATAGACAATTGTACCCCACTTCCAAGCAATGTTTCATCTTTATAGTTCTGCCATCAAATATCTGTGTGCTAATTATACCATTTTTGCTTTACATAGGGGAGAAAAGACTCGGAAGACACCCCTCATCCGAGGAGACCAGAGGCCCCCCCTCTGGAAGAAGGGGAAATCCCCCCAACACAAGCTGAGAAGGAGGAAGAAGATGTGGTGGAACTAGTCACCACAACAGGTGAGTGTCTGCGACCACAGGCTCAGATAAGAGATGGATGGCGGCATTTTTTTAGACCTAATTTATTTTGGGGTTCCTCTCTTTTTAGGTAATCGTGAGGTTGTGGATCCAGATCCTTTCACATCCGAAAGTGCCCAGATCCTGATCGGGGAAAACATGGGGTGTAATTTACAATTGGAAATCATCAAGCAAAACATCAATGATGTTATTCCAAAAAATAAAAAAAATCATTGATGTTTTGGGGCGAGTTTAAAGCCCCTCAAAATCACTTTCTTCTTTTGTGTGCTACAATGTGCTAAATGTTTTTGTGATTTTTCCCAAAGCCAAATTTGGAGGATGCACACAGTGTGTCAACATGTGCTATCTGCCATCACGGGAGATCAATGGACGCGTTTTGGGGGTGCAACCCCTTCCTCAATTATAAAGTAGCTGAGAGGAAGGGCTTGCTCCCCCAAAACACATCCTTTGATCCCTGTGATGGCAGCTAGCACATGTTGACATTGGCAAAATTGTGTGCATCTTCCAAATTTGGCTTTTCCAGGGGTGATTTCCCCCATCTGAACGCAATATCAAACACAGTTCCTAAATACTCATGTATGATATTGCCTTCAAGTTCTACCAAATGTGAACTTTGTAAGTTCAAGATTTGTGTCTTTCTTGTTGGTTTTACACATACCTGTTTTATGTAAAATGGACATTTTGAGTTTTGATAATGCCCCCACAAAAATTGGTATACCACAAACATGTTGTTTTTTTTTTCAAAAACTTTGGTAAATGCACATGTGATTGTGCAGGTATTAAAAAGATTGTTAATCAAGAATGTGTGGATTATTGTCTCAACGCTACAACACTTTTGGGGTGATGTAATTGCTGTTTTCATTGCAAATGGGGGTTATTTACTAAGGGCAAATCCTCTTGGCACTACAAGTGCAGTTTCAGTGCATTTGCAGTGAAATGTGTTTTTGCATTTAGGAAATAACAGCCAACAGTGCTTTGTATAAGGTTACACAATCACGACATTTTCTGGACTCAACACATTTCTGTCAGGGTCAGCTAAAACAAACACAAGCAGTAAATGTCCACCAAGAATTTCTTTTTTTTTTAATTATAAAAAGGCTTCACAGATTGTCTGGCATATTGATAGCCCCCCTACCCGTAAAGAACTCCAGGTAGCGTAACCGGACATCACGGGCACTCAGGGAGGGCAAGCAAGGACGGCCACTTTCAAGCGCCGTCAGTGTGGTTTGATGTAGGATTCCGGCCTCAGGCCCAACTGAGCCAGCATAGTTGGCCGAATGTTTCCCTAAAAAGTTATGGAGAACACAGCACGCCAGTATAATATGGTTCAGTTTATACTCCGCCATATGGATGGGTGTCATAAATAGGCGGAACCGGCTGGCCAGGATTCCAAATGTGTTCTCCACCACTCTTCGGGCTCTGGCCAGCCAGTAATTAAAAACCCTCTGTTCCGGGGTAAGGGTCCTCATTGGGAATGGCCGCATCAGGTGGTCCCCCAGCGCAAACGCTTCATCAGCAACGAACACAAATGGGAGTCCTTCAACATTGTCCTCTGGAGCTGGCAAGTCCAAGCTGCCATTCTGGAGACGCCTGTAAAACTCCATCTGGGCGATGACTCCACCATCGGACATCCGGCCATTCTTCCCCACGTCCACATACAAGAAGTCGTAATTAGCCGACACCACCGCCAACATCACTATACTATTAAACCCCTTGTAATTATAATAGTACGACCCCGAGTTGGGTGGTGGGACGATGTGGACGTGTTTCCCATCAATTGCCCCTCCGCAGTTAGGAAAGTCCCACCGCTGGGCAAAGTGGGAGGCCACAGTCTGCCACTCCTGTGGCGTGGAAGGAAACTGTTGAGGAAAAAACAATAAACATTACTATTTTTACTCAGAAACATGGCAAGCAGATTATACACAAACATTATGGGGCAACCTCCAGATAGCATTTACTAAGGGGAATTTAACAAGGCCAAAGTATAAGGTACACCTATCATATTCCCCCCCCCTCTCATGGGCCATTTCTAACATTATAGGGGGTGTGTGGAAATCTTGGACAGGTAACCCTCTTCACTTCATTGAGAGATGAATGCCTAAATAATGGGTATTACTTTGAACAGACCCTCCTTAGTTACACTATTGGCAGACCACTGGACAGGTAAGAAGTGTCATAATACAAAGATATAAATACACATTGTACACATTTGAGGACATTTGGACATTCTGCTATTACCTATCAAGATAATAATAGGATACAAAAACTTTAAACAGTACCATTTGAAAGTATACAGGCAGGCCCTTGCACTACATGCTTTGGGGAATTCATCCATAAATTGACCAGTAAAGAGGTGGGTATAGTGTGTATGGGTTTGGCAAAGTCAGCAGATAGATGATTAAGGATAGAGAATTGGGATCAGCTGACTTAGCAGTTGGGGGAGGGAGGGTTTCTAAAAATTTTTGGGGGACACCACAAAAAAAAAAACTCTGGCACTCTGCCTGAATTTAAATCAAAAATAACATTTCCAAACATTTTAGTGGGTGTTTGGGGTAAAGCACTACTATGGAGCTGATAAAATACATTGTTAAGTGACTACATGAGGTGAATATAGGGCAGGAGACACCATGCTGGGGAGGTTAGTGAAGGGCAAATATGTATGAAGTACATAAAATAATAATTACATAAAAATCCAGCGTGCATGAGAACAAAGGGGACATTCACAGCATATTACAATCATGGTAATTAGGGAATGAGGAAAGAAATACAATATATTAGCAAACATTAAATACAATAAAAATGTGATATAAAAGGATAAAAATCTTACCTTCATATACTCCTTCTGCAGGACCTGGATGATGGCAGAACAGGTCTCTGGGATAATGATCCCCAGAGCCTGGGGGGAGATGCCTGTCGAGAACTTCAAGTCCTGCAGGCTTCTCCCTGTGGCCAAATACCGCAGGGTAGCGACCAACCTCTGCTCCGGAGTGATGGCTTGCCTCATGCAGGTATCCTGCCTGCTGATATAGGGGGTCAGCGAAGCCAACAAATGGTGAAACACGGGGTCCGTCATCCTGAGAAAGTTCCTGAAATCATCAGGATTATTCTCACGGATCTCACGGAGCAAAGGCATATGAGAGAACTGGTCACGCTGAAGCAACCAATTCTTGGTCAATGAACTCCTCCCCACCCTGTTCATGGACTGGACTTGTGTCAAGGTCAGGACCCCAACACCAAGCCCCCGCACAGCACGAACTCTACGAGGAGTACGCATACGAAACATGGCTAGAAAATGGTCGGCTGCTCAGAACGAAGTAACAGAACGCACTGAAGAACAGCAAGGCCTGTGAAGAGCGACCTGAAAAACAGCAACGAGCGGACAAGATCGCACAGAAAACTCCAATACGAACTGACTGCACGCACTGAAGAGCAGATACAAACCCACAAGCACAAACTGAACGGCAGAAAATGATCTGAAAGCCACAAGTCTGAAAAAGCGCGAATCGTCTCTCACCAAACTTTTACTAACACAAGAATAGCAAAAGGAGCCCAAAGGGTGCCGCGCTTGGTTCTGAACTGGCCTTTTCTAGTCTCGTCGTACGTGGTGTATGTGACCGCATGGTTGGCGATTGGAAATTCCGACAACTTTGTGCGACCGTGTGTAGACAAAATAAGTTTGAGCCAACATCCGTCGGAAAAAATAGAAGGATTTTGTTGTCGGAATGTCCGAACAAAGTCTGACCGTGTGTACGCCCTATAACTGTAAATCCTGCAGCTGCCTGCCTGTGGTACTAATAGGATCGGAAGAACACCAGCAATTTTCTTCAGGTAGCTTTAGGTGCACACTGTGCAAAGGACACAGTACACTAATTGTAAATACTCCAGCTGCCTGTCTGTGGTATTAATAGGATCAGAACAACAGCAACTGTCTTTAGGTAGCTTTAGGTGCACACTGTGCAGAGGACACAGTACACTAACTGGAAATACTGCAGCTGCCTGCCTGTGGTATTAATAGGATCAGAATACCAGCAATTGTCTTCAGGTAGCTTTAGGTGCACACTGTGCAGAGGACACAGTACACTAACTGTAAACACTGCAGCTGCCTGCCTGTGGTACTAATAGGATCAGAAGAACACCAGCAATTTTCTTCAGGTAGCTTTAGGTGCACACTGTGCAGAGGACACAGTACACTAACTAGAAATACTGCAGCTGCCTGCCTGTGGTACTAAATAGGATCAGAAGAACACCAGCAATTTTCTTCAGGTAGCTTTAGGTGCACACTGTGCAAAGGATACGGTACACTAACTGTAAATACTTTAAAAACACCTGCCTGCCTGTCAGTAGGAAGAGAATAACAGGAACGGATCTAGCTAAACTGAATACAGTGTATATATATATACACACAACACCTAGGATGCATATATGCATATATACACTCTGATTCCTCCTGTATTGAATTGTATTGTACTTGTACTGTCTGCCCTAATGTTGTAAAGCGCTGCATAAACTGTCGGCGCTATATAAATCCTGTATAATAATAATAATAATAATATACACAATACACTGTAAGTGCAGCTAACTGACTCACCTGCCTACTCTAACTAATCTAACTTAAATCAAATGACACTGTCTCTCTGTCTATCTCTCTCTGTTAGGGATGAACTTCGAGTTCGAGTCGAACTCATGTTCGACTCGAACATTGGCTGTTCGCAAGTTCGTCGAACAGCGAACAATTTGGGGTGTTCGCGGCAAATTCGAATGCCGCGGAACACCCTTTAAAAGTCTATGGGAGAAATCAAAAGTGCTAATTTTAAAGGCTAATATGCAAGTTATTGTCATAAAAAGTGTTTGGGGACCCAGGTCCTGCCCCAGGGGACATGGATCAATGCAAAAAAAAGTTTTAAAAACGGCCGTTTTTTCAGGAGCAGTGATTTTAATAATGCTTAAAGTCAAACAATAAAAGTGTAATATCCCTTTAAATTTCGTACCTGGGGGGTGTCTATAGTATGCCTGTAAAGGGGCGCATGTTTCCTGTGTTTAGAACAGTCTGACAGCAAAATGACATTTTGAAGGAAAAAACTCATTTAAAACTACCCGCGGCTATTGCATTGCCGACAATACACATAGAAGTTCATTGATAAAAACGGCATGGGAATTCCCCAAAGGGGAACCCCAAACCAAAATAAAAAAAAAAAAAAATGACGTGGGAGTCCCCCTAAATTCCATACCAGGCCCTTCAGGTCTGGTATGGATATTAAGGGGAACCCCGGCCAAAATTTAAAAAAAAAAATGACGTGGGGTTCCCCCTAAATTCCATACCAGACCCTTCAGGTCTGGTATGGATTTTAAGGGGAACCCCGCGCCAAAAAAAAAAAAAAAAAAACGGTGTGGGGTCCCCCCAAAAATCCATACCAGACCCTTATCCGAGCACGCAACCTGGCAGGCCGCAGGAAAAGAGGGGGGGACGAGAGTGCGGGCCCCCCCCCCTCCTGAACCGTACCAGGCCACATGCCCTCAACATTGGGAGGGTGCTTTGGGGTAGCCCCCCAAAATACCTTGTGCCCATGTTGATGAGGACAAGGGCCTCATCTCCACAACCCTGGCCGGTGGTTGTGGGGGTCTGCGGGCGGGGGGCTTATCGGAATCTGGAAGCCCCCTTTAACAAGGGGACCCCCAGATCCCGGCCCCCCCCCTGTGTGAAATGGTAAGGGGGTACAAAAGTATCCCTACCATTTCACTAAAAAACTGTCAAAAATGTTAAAAATGACACGGGCAAGAGACAGTTTTTGACAATTCCTTTATTTAAATACTTCTTCTTTCTTCTATCTTCCTTCATCTTCTGGTTCTTCTGGCTCTTCTGGTTCTTCCTCCGGCGTTCTCGTCCAGCTTCTCCTCCGTGGCGCCTTCTATCTTCTTCTCCTCGGGCCGCTCCGCACCCATGGCATGGGGGGAGGCTCCCGCTCTTCTCTTCTTCTTCATCTTCTTCTCTTCTTCTTTTCTTCTCTTCTTCATTTTCTTCTCCGGGCCGCTCCTCACACATGCTGGCATGGAGGGAGGCTCCCACTGTGTGACGGTGCTCCTCGTCTGACAGTTCTTAAATAACGGGGGGCGTGACTTGACGGGACTTCCCTGTGACGTCACGGGGAATGCCACAGGGAAGTCCCGTCATGTCCAGTGCGTCAGAGGGGGGCGGGGTCACCGGGTGGCCCCGCCCCCCGTTATTTAAGAACTGTCAGACGAGGAGCGCCGTCACACAGCGGGAGCCTCCCGCCATGCTAGCATGTGTGAGGAGCGGCCCGGAGAAGAAAATGAAGAAGAGAAGAAAAGAAGAAGAGAAGAAGATGAAGAAGAAGAGAAGAGCGGGAGCCTCCCCCCATGCCATGGGTGCGGAGCGGCCCGAGGAGAAGAAGATAGAAGACGCCGCGGAGGAGATGCTGGACGAGAACGCCGGAGGAAGAACCAGAAGAGCCAGAAGAACCAGAAGATGAAGGAAGATAGAAGAAAGAAGAAGTATTTAAATAAAGGAATTGTCAAAAACTGTCTCTTGTCATTTTTAACATTTTTGACAGTTTTTTAGTGAAATGGTAGGGATACTTTTGTACCCCCTTACCATTTCACACAGGGGGGGGCCGGGATCTGGGGGTCCCCTTGTTAAAGGGGGCTTCCAGATTCCGATAAGCCCCCCACCCGCAGACCCCCACAACCACCGGCCAGGGTTGTGGGGATGAGGCCCTTGTCCTCATCAACATGGGGACAAGGTGTTTTGGGGGGCTACCCCAAAGCACCCTCCCAATGTTGAGGGCATGTGGCCTGGTACAGTTCAGGAGGGGGGGGGCGCACTCTCGTCCCCCCCTCTTTTCCTGCGGCCTGCCAGGTTGCGTGCTCGGATAAGGGTCTGGTATGGATTTTTGGGGGGACCCCACGCCGTTTTTTTTTTTTTTTTTGGCGCGGGGTTCCCCTTAAAATCCATACCAGACCTGAAGGGTCTGGTATGGAATTTAGGGGGAACCCCACGTCATTTTTTTTTTTTTATTTTGGCCGGGGTTCCCCTTAATATCCATACCAGACCTGAAGGGCCTGGTATGGAATTTAGGGGGACTCCCACGTCATTTTTTTTTTTTAATTTTGGTTCGGGGTTCCCCTTTGGGGAATTCCCATGCCGTTTTTATCAATGAACTTCTATGTGTATTGTCGGCAATGCAATAGCCGCGGGTAGTTTTAAATGAGTTTTTTCCTTCAAAATGTCATTTTGCTGTCAGACTGTTCTAAACACAGGAAACATGCGCCCCTTTACAGGCATACTATAGACACCCCCCAGGTACGAAATTTAAAGGGATATTACACTTTTATTGTTTGACTTTAAGCATTATTAAAATCACTGCTCCTGAAAAAACTGCCGTTTTTAAAACTTTTTTTTGCATTGATCCATGTCCCCTGGGGCAGGACCCAGGTCCCCAAACACTTTTTATGACAATAACTTGCATATTAGCCTTTAAAATTAGCACTTTTGATTATTCATGTTCGTGTCCCATAGACTTTAATGGTGTTCGAGTGTTCGAACGAACTTTTTTCCTGTTCGCATGTTCTGGTGCGAACCGAACAGGGGGGTGTTCGGCTCATCCCTACTCTCTGTCACCACAACACACTACACAAGGCCGCCACGCAGGCGGCCTTATATAGTGTGGGGCGTGTACTAAACCCCCTGAGCCATAATTGGTCAAAACCACCCTGGCTTTGGCCAATTACGGCTTTCTGTACAGACAGCACTGTGATTTGCCAAGCATGCGGGTCATAGTGCATGCTTGGCCAATCATCAGCCAGCAATACACTGTGATGCCCCAGTGAATTATGGGCAGTGACGTGCCACTCGAATTTGGCGCGAATGGCCCATAACGTTCGCAAGTCGACGAAGGGTCGAATAGGCGATGTTCGAGTCAAACATGGGTTCGACTCCAACTCGAAGCTCATCCTTATTCAGGAACTACAATTCCCAATTGCCTAATCATGTCTGTGAATGTCAGAGTTTTACAATGCCTCATGGGACGTGTAGTTCTGCAACAGCTGGAGGGCCGTAGTCTGGAGATCCCTGCTTTAAGGGTATGCATAGTATTCAACTACAAGAGACCAGAGTTTCTTTGTTTTGAATAATTAAGGATGAATTGCTCCAGAGTGCATGCAACTATAAAAGTCAGCAAGGGCTCATGTTATTGCTTATTTACTGCCTGTTATGAATATATAAATATTAGAATGCTCACATCCTTTCCATAGGTTCACTTTAATAACCTATAAAAAACTAACTGATGGCAGTATCATTACTTACAGCTGTTGATAAGTGCACTAAAATCCTTTCTTTTACTGCTACATGGGTTGCATTGAACCATCTAAATAAATCACTTGTGGTCAACATTCTACATACAGGGGGATCAAAAGAGTGGCTAATGATGTTACCAAAGTGCAACATATTTTTTTTTAATCAGTTTTAAAGGCTATCAATATATTCTGGTAATAATACACAATGGATAGCCCTAGATCTGAAAGTAATATTTCAGCTATAAGTACAGTGTGGCTAGCTGAGTGAACTCCTAGCTTCTGTTTTGGGAATTCCAACAGTAAGACCCCCCCCCCGCTAAAGTTCCTGGCTCTGTTTCTACTTTCCTTAGATGTTTATGAGCATCTGTCCACCTTGTTTTCTCTCCTTTTGTTAAATTCTCCTCAATGTAATTTAAATTAAAGCTGATCTCCATGAAAACTGAGTCTTCTCTTGCAGTAGGGCTGCATCATTCTTGAAGATATCAGTAAACCTTAGACATTCAGAGTGCGGGGAAGAAGAGGCTGCAGGAACCAGTCTAGCAATGCAGAAAAGGCAGCAGAAGTGGGGATTCATGTAAGTAAAACTGTTGTATCCAGTCTCCTAGACATAAATGAGCAGTAAACCTTTGAAGTTGGGGCACAGTCCACTGTAATGGAAGCTTTTTTACTGGAGTACAGTTTTAAAAAACCAACAGGACTGGCAGGTTTGCAGACCTGAAAAACTCAAGGGCAGAAGTCTAACAGTGTGTACTGTATAGGAAACAGGCAGGTGCATTAAACAGACTGTCAAGTGGAAAAAAGACTACTGCAGAAATTAGGTGCAGATCACTAGTGGTGCCTGCACACATCTGCAGGAGCCTCCAAAACCTCCTGCCATGTTCTAACATGTAATAAACTCCTTCACTTCTTAACATAGCCAGAGTGATGGGCCATTGGTGAAGTGTGGGGGTGCGGCTTTGCTGAAAACTCCAACACCACCCAGAAGTACTGAAACTTAGTTATCTCCCTACTGTCATATAGATAAAATTATCCACATATATGATGCCAACCATGCGGAGTTGAACTCAGAACCTGGAGAAGCCAATGGCCCTGGCAGGAGAAAGCAGGTGCATTTCGGGGATCCTAAGAATGTATAAGGAACTATTTGGGCAAAAAGAAGGGGGAACTGGTTGTAAGTTCCCTGAAAGACAGTGTGAACATCATCTTCCTGTGACAACATCCTCAGACGTGGATGTCCCTGTGTATTGGTGTGTTGTCACCACAAGTCTTGATGACTCATTAGGTGTATGCCTTGCTGAGTTCATTAGCTCTGGTAAGCCTCTCGTATGTTGGTGGTGGCTTCTCCAATTATCTTCTCTTCACATTCATTTTCCTATTGATGTCTGGAAGTTGATATTCATCTACCTGAATCAACATCACACCTTAGTCTCTTATTTTTGGATTATTTTCACCTTTTCACTATCACAGTGTGGACTAATTTATACTCGCTGATGTTTATACACGTTTAGAATGCTTAACATTAATTATTTGTATATGGTCCTATTCATTAGGATCGTACTTATTTAGCGCTGCACATTCATATATGATTTTGTCACTTGCGATTGTCATTTGCTGTGCTGGCTGCTGTCTTGAGTTTAGGTGACAGCGCAGTATTGTTTACTTTATCACATTGTTTACCCTTTTTTGACATTATACTGCTGCAGTCTCTCACTGATTTGTATCATTCACTTACCATTGATGTTTTTGAGTACAGGGCATCCCGTATGGTTAACACCAAGGGTGTCTTTATTGTGACAGGGAGTGAAACTGAAATTGGCGGTTTATTTTTAAGATTAAAAATGTCATGGTATCTGAATTGCATCTTCAATGGGATTTATTAATCCTTAAACAGTATGTATCAGAATATATGGTACCTAGGAGCCGCAGATGGGATGTCCATCCCCAACAAGGAGACATGGATCTAGAGTAGGGATGAGCCGAACACCCCCCGGTTCGGTTCGCACCAGAACCCGCGAACGGACCGAAAGTTTGCACGAACGTTAGAACCCCATTGACGTCTATGGGACTCGAACGTTCGAAATCAAAAGTGCTCATTTTAAAGGCTAATTTGCATGGTATTGTCCTAAAAAGGGTTTGGGGACCCGGGTCCTACCCCAGGGGACATGTATCAATGCAAAAAAAACTTTTAAAAACGGCCGTTTTTTCGGGAGCAGTGATTTTAATGATGCTTAAAGTAAAAAAAAAAAAAGTGAAATATTCCTTTAAATATCGTACCTGGGGGGTGTCTATAGTATGCCTGTAAAGTGACGCGTGTTTCCCATGTTTAGAACAGTCCCTGCACCAAATGTCATTTTTAAAGGAAAAAATCTCATTTAAAACTGCTTGCGGGTTTAATGTCATGTCGGGTCATGGCAATATGGATGAAAATCAGTGAGACAAACGGCATGGGTACCCCCCAGTCCATTACCAGGCCCTTTGGGTCTTGTATGGATATTAAGGGGAACCCCGCACCCAAATTAAAATAAGGAAAGGTGTGGGGCCACCAGGCCCTATATACTCTGAACAGCAGTATACAGGCGGTGCAAACAAGACAGGGACTGTAGGTTTGTTGTTAAGTAGAATCTGTTTGTAATTTTGAACATTTTTAACGTGTTTAGCTCCAGCCAAAAAATCTTTTCTAAGCTTTTTGGAAAACATAGGGAAGGGTTATCACCCCTGTGACATTTGTTTTGCTGTCTTTCCTCCTCTTCAGAAGATTTCACCTCACTTTTTTGTCCCAATGAAAAATGTTTTTTGAAAATTTGGGTTTTTTTGTGGAACAAGGATTGGAAAGCATCAGTGGAAAGGAGAAATTGTTTTCCCATATTAACTCTTACAGGAAAGAATTTCCCTTCCTAGGGGTAGATTTCATCTCACTTCCTGTTGTCTCCTTCCGTTTGCAAGTAGGAGTCGTTTGTAAGTTAGATGTTTGAAAGTAGGGTCCTGCCCTATATACTCAGCAGAAATTTGGGCCTTAGGTGTTGCTGTGGCCACAACACTGTAAGCCCTCACAGGGCCCTGCTGTGAAATATTAGATCAAGAATTGTAATTACATGCCCCTGTTGAACAGGAGCTGAAAAATTAGGCCTTAGGCACTGGTGCTGGTGCCACAACACTGCAACCCCTCACAGACACTCTAGTTGGAACGCAGGAACGAGCCCTGCTGCAAAGTATTGCTTCAAAAATTGTAATTACACGCCCCTGTTAGACAGGGGCAGAAAAATTGGGCCTTAGGCACTGGTGCTGGTGCCACAACACTGCAACCCCTCACAGACACTCTAGTTGGAACGCAGGAACGAGCCCTGCTGCAAAGTATTGCATCAAAAATTGTAATTACACGCCCCTGTTAGACAGGGGCAGAAAAATTGGGCCTTAGGCACTGGTGCTGGTGCCACAACACTGCAACCCCTCACAGACACTCTAGTTGGAACGCAGGAACGAGCCCTGCTGCAAAGTATTGCATCAAAAATTGTAATTACACGCCCCTGTTAGACAGGGGCAGAAAAATTGGGCCTTAGGCACTGGTGCTGGTGCCACAACACTGCAACCCCTCACAGACACTCTAGTTGGAACGCAGGAACGAGCCCTGCTGCAAAGTATTGCATCAAAAATTGTAATTACACGCCCCTGTTAGACAGGGGCAGAAAAATTGGGCCTTAGGCACTGGTGCTGGTGCCACAACACTGCAACCCCTCACAGACACTCTAGTTGGAATGCAGGAACGAGCCCTGCTGCAAAGTATTACATCAAAAATTGTAATTACACGCCCCTGTTAAACAGGGGCTGAAAAATTGTGCCTTAGGCACTGGTGGTGGCGCCCAGAACCAAAAATGTTCTTACAAGCTATCAGCGTGATGATTGAGGAGGAAGAGGATAATTACTCAGGGATAGTCACTCAGCATCAGCATAGGCAGTCTTTGAAGGGATCTGAGATTTCAAAAAAAATTATTCGGTTACATCAGCATCAGGTGCTTGGTAGCTGGTGGTGATCCAAGACTCATTCATTTTTATGAAGGTCAGCCGATCGACCGAGTCGGTGGACAGACGCACCCTGTGATCGGTTACCACGCCTCCAGCAGCACTGAATGTGCGTTCCGAAAGAACGCTGGATGCAGGACAGGCCAGTAGCTCAATTGCATACTGTGCAAGCTCTGGCCAGTGATCCATCCTCAAGACCCAGTAACCCAGAGGATTTTCGGTGGGAAAGGTGTCCAAGTCTGATCTTGCCCCTAGGTATTCCTGCACCATGTAAAACAGACGCTGGCGATGGTTGCTGGAACCGATCATACCTTGGGGCTGCGGACCAAAAAATTGTCTGAACGCATCGGTCAGACGGCCACCTTCTCCACCGCTCCTTCTTTGACTGACCGAAGCCTCAGCAACACGTTGTCCAGAAACAGGAGTTTGTAACCTCCCAGTCTCTGGGAACGCGTTGCACAGACCTTTCTGCAAGGCCTCCCGAAGATGTTTCATCCTCTGCGATGGCAAGATAAGGTCCGCAACCTTACCCTTGTAACGTGGATCAAGGAGGGTTGCCAGCCAGTATTGGTCCTTCTCCTTGATACCACGAATACGAGGATCCTTACGCAGGCTTTGCAGGATCAGGGAGGCCATGCAGCGTAGGTTTGCTGAGGCATTCGGTCCGGAGTCCTCTGGGTCACTAAGAACGACATGGTCCGCAGCCACCTCCTCCCAGCCACGTACAAGTCCATGTGTTTCTTGGGACTGATCCCTTAAAGACTGCTGCTGATGCTGAGTGCCAGGCTCCACCTCCATACTGACACAATCTTCCTCCTCCTCCTCTTCCTCCTCGTCCTCTTCCTGTGTGATCGGCGGGCACGCAGGAACACTGTCTGGATAAAGGGGGCCTTGAGAGCTAAGGAAGTCCTCCTCTTCCTGCCTCTGTTCTGCCTCAAGTGCCCTGTCCATTATTCCACGCAGCGTGTGCTCCAACAGGTGGACAAGGGGGACAGTGTCACTGATGCATGCACTGTCACTGCTCACCATCCTCGTGGCCTCCTCGAATGGTGACAGGACAGTGCATGCATCCCTGATCATGGCCCACTGGCGTGGGGAAAAAAACCAAGCTCCCCTGACCCTGTCCTGGTGCCATAGTCGCACAGGTACTCATTGATGGCCCTCTGCTGCGTGTGCAGCCGCTGCAGCATGGCCAACGTTGAGTTCCACCTGGTGGGCATGTCACAGATTAGGCGGTTCTTGGGCAGGTTAAACTCCTTTTGGAGGTCCGTCAGCCGAGCACTGGCATTATATGACCGGCGGAAATGCACACAGACTTTCCTGGCCTGCCTCAGGACATCCTGTAAGCCCGGGTACCTGCCCAAGAACCGCTGCACCACCAAGTTAAGGACGTGAGCCAAACAGGGCACATGGGTCATTTGTCCCTGTCGGAGGGCAGAGAGGAGGTTGGTGCCATTGTCGCAAACCACCATTCCTGCCTTAAGTTGGCGTGGCGTCAACCACTTCTGAACCTGCCCCTGCAGAGCTGACAAAACCTCTGCCCCAGTGTGGCTCCTGTCCCCCAAGCACACCAGCTCAAGCACCGCATGGCATCTTTTGGCCTGCGTACTTGCGTAGCCCCTTGAACGCCTACGGAGCACCGCTGGTTCCGAGGAAGAGGCCATGGAGGAAGAAGAAGAGGAGGGGGTGGAGGAGAGAGGTGTGTCACAATCAGCATTTTGGAGGCGTGGTGGCGGAACAACCTCCAACACTACTGCACCTTGTCCTGCATCCTTCCCAGCTGCCAGCAGAGTCACCCAATGCGCCGTGAAACTTAGGTACCGTCCCTGTCCATGCCTGCTGGACCATGAGTCAGCGGTAATATGCACCTTACCGCTGACCGCCCTGTCCAGCGAGGCATGGACATTGCCTTCCACATGCCGGTAGAGAGCCGGAATCGCCTTCCGTGAGAAAAAGTGGCGTTTGGGTACCTGCCACTGAGGAACCGCACATTCCACAAACTCACGGAAGGGGGCAGAGTCTACCAACTGAAAAGGCAGCAGTTGAAGTGCTAGCAATTTTGCCAAGCTAGCATTCAACCGCTGGGCATGTGGATGGCTGGGAGCAAACTTCTTTCGGCGGTGCAGCAGCTGGGGCAGGGAAATTTGCCTGGTACAATCTGACGTCGGTGTACCAAAAGCAGATTGCCCACAAGTACTTGGCTGTGACACACCTAATTCTACACCTTCATTCCTCTCACTGCAGGTCTCAGAGAGGACTGAAGGTCTAGTGGGGTTGGAAATCTCAGCTGATGAGGAGCAAGGAGAGATCCTCTTTGTTCTTTGGTGTGGGTCTTTTAGATACGCTTGCCAACGAACTGCATGGCAGGTCAACATATGTCTGGTCAAGCATGTGGTACCCAAGCGGGAGATGTTTTGGCCACGCGAGATACGCTTGAGACATATGTTGCAAATAGCAGCGGTGCGATCTGATGCACTCGTCTCAAAAAAGGCCCACACCAAAGAACTTTTTGAATAACGCGCAGAGACTGCAGCGCCCTGCACATGTGGAGCTTTGGGGTGTGATGCAGTCAATGTGCTGCCCTTAGGCTGGCCCCTGGAGGGCATCCTGCCTCGTTGGTGATGTGCCGCCGCCTCCTCCTCCTCCTCCTCCTCCTCTCTCCTATCAGGCACCCACGTTGAGTCAGTGACCTCATCATCCCCTCCCTCCTCATCACTGGAGCAAACCTGGCAGTATGCTGCAGCAGGGGGAGCATGACTGCCAGATTGCTGTCCTTCTTGGGCACCCCCTCTGTCCGTGCTCATGTTACTGCCTTCATCGAGCTCAGTATCATCATCAGAGCCTTCCAAACGCTGGGCATCCTCCTGGAGCATGTACCCAACACTGTGGTCAAACAGTTCGAGGGAATCCTCATGAGGACATGGTGGAGCTAGGGAAGGAGTCACTGATGACATTGAGCTGAGGGAAGAGGCCGCTGCTTTGCCAGACAAAGCACCCTGGGCATGGGTGAGAGAGGATGAGGAGGATGAGGACGGCTTGGTCATCCACTCGACCAAGTCTTCCGCATGTTGCGGCTCAACACGGCCAGCTGCCGAAAAAAAGGCCAAGCGTGTCCCATGGCCACGTGCTGATGAGGATGCACCGTCTCCACGACCAGCACTAGACACAGAGCCTGCTTGCCCTCTCTTATTGGCTTGTGACTGTCTGCCTCTCCTTCTTGGCCTTCCAGACATACTAATGGCCTGTAGCTGCACTAAGCTGGGATAGAACACCTGTAATTTTCTTCAAGTAGCTTTATATACTGTAACCAGACAAGCCTGCCTGTCAGTAGGAAGATAACAGGAACGGATCTAGCTGAACACTGTGAGCAGGACGCACTGTACTAAATGTAAATAGTCTAGCTGCCTGACCGTGGTACTAATAGGATCAAATAGAACACCTGTAATTTTCTTCAGGTAGCTTTATATACTGTAACCAGACAAGCCTGCCTGTCAGTAGGAAGATAACAGGAACGGATCTAGCTGAACACTGTGAGCAGGACGCACTGTACTAAATGTAAATAGTCTAGCTGCCTGACCGTGGTACTAATAGGATCAAATAGAACACCTGTAATTTTCTTCAGGTAGCTTTATATACTGTAACCAGACAAGCCTGCCTGTCAGTAGGAAGATAACAGGAACGGATCTAGCTGAACACTGTGAGCAGGACGCACTGTACTAAATGTAAATAGTCTAGCTGCCTGACCGTGGTACTAATAGGATCAAATAGAACACCTGTAATTTTCTTCAGGTAGCTTTATATACTGTAACCAGACAAGCCTGCCTGTCAGTAGGAATTTAACAGGAACGGATCTAGCTGAACACTGTGAGCAGGACGCACTGCACTAAATGTAAATAGTCTAGAAGATAACAGGAACGGATCTAGCTGAACACTGTGAGCAGGACGCACTGCACTAAATGTAAATAGTCTAGAAGATAACAGGAACGGATCTAGCTGAACACTGTGAGCAGGACACACTGCACTAAATGTAAATAGCAGGAACGGATCTAGCTGAACACTGTGAGCAGGACGCACTGCATTAAATGTAAATAGTCTAGATAGAAGATAACAGGAACGGATCTAGCTAAACTGAATACAGTGTATATATATATATGCAACACCTGGGATGCATATATATACACAATACACTGTAAGTGCAGCTAACTGACTGACTGTTCTGCCTAATCTATCTAACTCAAATCAAATGACACTGTCTCTCTCTCTCTCTATCTCTCAGCACACCGGAACACACACTACACAGGGCCGCCGTGCAGGCGGCCTTATATAGTGTGGGGTGTGTACTAAATCCCCTGAGCCATAATTGGCCAAAGCCACCCTGGCTTTGGCCAATTACAGCTCTCTCTACTGACGGCGCTGTGATTGGCCAAGCATGCGGGTCATAGTGCATGCTTGGCCAATCATCAGCCAGCAATGCACTGCGATGCCGCAGTGAATTATGGGCCGTGACGCGCCACACGAATTTAGCGCGAATGGCCCATAACGTTCGCAATTCGGCGAACGATCGAACAGCCGATGTTCGAGTCGAACATGGGTTCGACTCGAACACGAAGCTCATCCCTAATCTAGAGTCTTTGTTCAAATATTTTAATGAGGCCGGTACTAAATTCCTCGACTTCTTCATTACAAGGAAGAGGAATAAATTCTCTGTCCTTGATAGAGAGATTACGGAACTTAAAGATAAACTTCTGTCCTTTAAAGTATAATTCACTCTCATCTAACCTTCAGGCCCATCTTGAAAAAGAAGATAGGGACCAACGAAACAAAAAACACAAAAAGTACTCCAGGGATATAGGAGACTATAAATCTGGAGTGGTTTTTGCATGGCAGAAGCCATCAGCTTCTGATCACACCATTGAAACTTCAACAGCTCCATCAGGTCCTATGAATGGACCAGCCAATTAAGGACAGGTAGCTAATCCTAATGCTAAACCGGTACATATGCCTGGGATTGGAGGGCCCAATCGTAGGTTCGCCCTATCAGAGGGGACGACATCCCAGTATGCGCACATCAAACAGGCCATATAGAGGTAGAGGCAATAATTCCAAAAGAAGGGGTTGAAGGGGTCATCCTAGGGGTAATCAACACAACTCCAGGACCCATCACCACCAAGAACAGGAAGGTCATTATCAGAGGGGTTCACCAGTAAGGTATAATGACCATCCTTCTCAACATTATAATCGTCCTCCGGTGACCACTATAGACCAATAGATATTCCCCACTTCGTGATTCCTATAATGATGCTCAATATTAATATATGGAGAGGGACTACAATCAATCTCCATATAGGTATAATCAACCCAACCCTAATTCTCAGGGGAATCACATTTTTTACAAGGACCATCAAGTGAAAAAAAGGAGTCCAGAACTAAGAGAGGCACCCGAGGAGGGAGGCGAAATAAGGAGGAAAAAGAAGGAGAACATAACGGATCATGGTGTGTTCAACCTTAGTAATAAAGAGTTAAACTCAGAGGAACTAAAAATCTTGGATAAAGGCCTTAAATTTGCCCCTCCAAAAAAATGTGACAAATTCAACACATTTATAGATGTACATAAGTATATTAGTATGGTTGTGTTAGACGAGGTAGACTACGAGAAAGAAATGTATAGGATTTTGAGCAATCGAGATACCTATAAGGAATTACCAACTAATCCCACCTATAATTATAAAAACAAATTAGTGAATCTCATTCATAAAGGTTATAATGAATATATTTTGAATAAAAAAGAAAAAGCATTTTTAGTACCCATTGCACCCAGAATCCCAACCATGTACTATTTACCCAAAATCCATAAGGACTCTTTACACCCCCCCAGGACGCCCAATCGTGAGTGGCATGGACTCCATGAGCTCACGTATTGGTCGTCATATAGATTTTTTCTTCAGCCGTTGGTGAGAAAAACTTCCTCATATCTTAAGGATACTAGGGACACCATTAAATTGCTTGAAACTGTGAATGTACAGGGAGACTACATCATGGCAATGGCCAATGTCACCTCATACATGTATACCCCATCAGTTGGGGATTAATGCTGTCCGATATTTCTTAAACCAGGATCCCTCCATTACCCAGTCCCAGGGCAGCTTCATTATGGAATTACTTGAGTTTGCCACCCAACATAATTATTTTTGGTTCAACAGCCGCTTTTATTTACAGCAGAAAGGCGTAGCGATGGGGCTAAATTTGCCCCCAGCCTCGCCAATCTGTTTAAGGCCAAATTGGAGGAGGATGTTGTCTATGTTCACGTGGGCCCCAATTGGTCCTGTGGGCTAGGTACATTGATAACATCCTCCTCCTATGGGATGGCTGTTCAGATTACTTGGGCCACTTTTTCTCCTTGCTGAATTGTAATGCTTGAGGTATATCTTTGCCTTATGAATTCAGCAGGGTTAAGATCAACTTTTTGGATTTGCAAATAGAAATTCAGGAGCGTCAGTTTCAATTTAAAACATATTTTAAACCCACAGATCGCAATGGATTTATACCCTTGGATAGCTGTCATCACAGATCGTGGCTTGGGTGTGTACTGAAAAGCAATTTTTGAGACTGCGTAGGAACTGCACCATTATTGAGACTTTTAAATCACAGGTCATGGTCTTGAGACAGAGATTTATCAACAAAGGCTACGATCCATCTGAAGTTGATTTAGAGTTACAAAATACTCTAAAAGTGGATAGACGTTCCTTGTTGGTAGAGGAACCCCATCAAGATTCTAACGAATCTTTCAAATGGTCAAAGATGGTTCAACATACTCTGTGCAACATAAGCAGGTAAAGTCTATACTTAAGGGTTGTTGATTGCTGTTACCCTGTTACCACGCTAACCACTTTTATCTGACTTGTGATCACTTGTTCAACTTTCTTATCCGATGCTTGTGAAACATCTGCTCTATTGTTGATGGTTTCAAATAAACCTGCTTTTATTGGTTCATGCACCATGTGGAGATTCCCTTTTTTTCCCTTATGTGGATGCTATATGACGTGGTGAAAACTACATCTCTTTGGCCACCTGTGTACCGTGAGAGGGGAATCCATCCATCCACCTGATAATTCACGGTCCATCTTGCTCCTGAAGTCGTTTTGGATGCACTTATCGATATCTTCCATTGGCAAGTTCCAGAGAGTCTTCAGTGAACACCCTTAGGATCAGTTGGATCCGTAAGCTCATATGACACCCCGCCGTACGGTGAGAGTGTCCATCCCCTCTGGTAAGCGCATTTACCCCACCACTCCTATATGAAATCTGAATACATGAGGATTTTTCACCAGATGTAGCAGCATATACTGGATTCCCTCTTTGCCATATACTACATAGTGTTGCTGTTACAGATTTTTTTCACTTATGGACTATATTTTGGTTTTATGAGCTTATTTTGATTTTATATATTACCACACACCTGTTTGATGAATATACATATTATTTATGAAAGGTGACACATATCACTTATGAAAGGCGACACATCCCTGTATGCACTAAACATATGTTAGTTTTTTCCTTTGTAACATAGGGTTCTTGTCAAAAATTCTATTCTGCTGCAAAAGTTTTATTTTTTGGAATCATCACTACACTTTTATTGATGAGTACACTTATCACTTATGAAAGGTGATATATCTCTGTACTCACTGAACACATGTTAAATGTCACTTAGCGCTGCATTTATATATTTCTCACATTCACTATACGGTTATTATACTGGTGATGCTGGCTGCTGATTTATTCTAAAAAATAGAAAATTTCTTAGTAGCGCAACAATACCCCCTTTTTTTCTGTTTTGTCTATACTTAACCAACACTGGAGTGTATTGAAAAGCGATTGGGTTTTGGACTCCTTGCTGCAAAATCAAGCCAAAGTTGTACATAGGGGACCTCACTCTTTACAGCGTAAAATTGCCCCCAATATCATCAACCCACCGGTCAGACCCTCCTTTTTTGGCAACATGGTAGATTAATATCCAAGTAAAAAATTTAAAAAAAAAGTAAAAAGTCTGTCAATATAACACATGTGGCAGATGTAAGACGAAAGAGTTTACATCAACAACCACTAATCAAGTGTGTCCTATTAAACATTTTTTGCACTTGTGCCACTAAGAATGTCGTATACCTACTTACTTGCTCTGGTGGTAAACAATATGTGGGCCGTACCATCAGGTCCTTTACAACAAGAGTTAGTGAACACATAGCTAAAATTAAGAAGGGCTGTATTAAACATACTGTACCTAGACAAAAGCGACAATATCATAATAGAAATCCAAGGGGTACTGAGTTTTTGATCATAGCTAAGTATATTCCTACTTGAAGAGGTGGAGCTTTGACCAGGGGCGTTTCACTCCTCAAAGCTTAGTGGATTTAAGAGTTACAGTTCCACTCTCCATTTGGAATGAATGTAGAGTGGGACATTAATGTTTTTCTCAATAACGCATAATTGTAACCCTTTTTATTTTTCAGTATATTTATTTATTTTTATTCATTATTACTCCGTTGGGATTATCTGGGTTCTGATTTTAATAGATTTTTTTTTTTTTGTATATTTTTTATGTAAACTTTTTTTTGTTCACTTCCATGTAACTCTACGTGTTAGACATTTTTGAATTATGTAATGTATATTTTCAAGTTTACAGTTGCAGTGGATTATCACCACAGTTAAGATTCAACCCTGTGGGGCATTTAACATACTTTTGCAATATATCATCTAAATTGTTTCTTTTTCACCTTCCATACACATTTGGTATAATAATAACGGTTTTATAATCCATCTTTTAGGTATTGTCCTATGACATTTTTATTATACAAATCAGAGTGACATTCAGCCAATGATGTGTGGTTACTTCTAGCTGTTTCATAGAGAGGCGTGGCCTGCAGATGTCCGTGTCTTCAGGATGAATCGCACGCTATGTTCCAAGCCGCCATTTTGAGAACCAGGAAGTGATTGCATTTTTGCATGACCAATTACCCACAGGTTTGTATCTTGTTATTGGGGTTCTAGGCCTATATAAACTTGATGGCTACAGCATGTCTACACCCCAGATGATGTCTCATTAGATGAAACGCGTTGGTATGAGCCTGCTGATGCCATTGTGTTAAACTTAGTCTTTACTAAGACTTACTCAATCTTTTTATAAGTGCTTTTTTATCTACTCAAATGTGAGTGTTCCTCAAATTTTAAATACATTTCCTTGTTATGCGGATTCACACTATGTGGAATTTTTATTTCATTTATGGTTACAACATGTGAGCCTATGAAAAGGATTTAATCTGCCTGCCTCTGAGTGTTCCTCCTGGTTGTGAGTTCCCTGAGAGGCAGTGTGAACATCATCTTCCTGTGACAACATCCCCAGACATAGATGTCCCAGTGTATTGGTGCGTTGTCACCAAGTCTTGACAACTCATTAGGCGTATGCCTTGCTGAGTCCACTAGCACTGGTAAGCCTCTCTTATGTTGGCGGTGGCTTCTCCCATTATCTTCTCTTCACATTCGTTTTCCTATTGATGTCTGGAAGTTGATATTCATCTACCTGGATCAACATCACATCTTAGTCTCTTATTTGTGGATTATTTTCACGTATTCACTATCACGGTGTGGACTTTAATTTATATACTCATTGATGTTTATACATGTTTAGAATGCTTAACATTAATTATTTGTATACGGTCCTATTCATTATGACCGTTCTTATTTAGTGCTGCACATTCATATATAAAAAAGAAGGGGGAAGTTACTGTATATTTCAGTGATACTTGTTAAGTTTTCAAAACACAGTAAGGCTACGTAGAATTATTGCATCATGTGCTACCTCAACAATAAAGTTATTGCGATAACACACTAGAACAACTACCTACTTACTTACTGATCAAATATGGTTTGCCATCAATCCCATATTTAAAGTAAAACTATAGGCAATTTTTTTCTTTCACTTTGAATAGAGGAAGGAAGAGTTATAACCCAAGTCAGATTTTTTCTTTCACCATCTGTGTCCCATTTTGGAGATTTTCCTTCACTTCCTGTCCCATAGCCAAACAGAAAGTGAGAGGAAATCCCCTGCAAATTATTGGAATTCCTTGGGGACCCCCAGATTACCAGAACTAGTGTCCCCATTGGAAGATTCCCCCTCCATTACTTTTCTGAGGACAACAATATATTTGGAATTTTCTTTACTTTCAGTGATAATGGTAAAGATGACACATTGAGAGGGTGAATCTCCTTATTAGGGACACAAACAGCAATAAAAACTGACAGGGGGTTCTAATTCCTCTCCACTCTGTCCAAAACCAAAAAATGAAGATGTGCCTTTAGTTATACTTTAATGTATCATCATTCAGCTCAATATATAACAACATGGAAACAGCTGAGACTAATATTGCAATCTGGCTACCATATAAAATGGGGACCTAGGAATAGGTGCTTTATCCTACCCAAAGCTCTACAGAGCCTCCAGGCTACAAGACTCTGACCAGGACTTATAAAAGATACTGAGAAATAAAAAGTTTGTTTTCTCCATATCAGCCATAAATCCTGGAGTTCATCACCATGTGTACGTGAGAAACCTAGGTGACTCATACACACCATGCAGACACCATCCAGACACCTGCCAGCCATTGCCTCACAACATATATATTGGTATACTCCAATACAAAAGTGTTCTTTGTTGTCAGTCAGCAGTTTCCAAAACATTTTAAATGACGCTGATATTTTTGTATTTTATTTTCAATAAACTTCCTGTCAATTTCCCTTTCATCTTTATGTGGCTTTGTCTTGAAGCCATTCCAGTTTGACCCTTTAATCAAACATAAATGGATAAAATACATGTACAACAATGTGTTATCATTCCTTTAATGCAAGAACATTATCATTCACCACACTTGTATTTCTAACATGTTTTGCCGTTTCAGCTTCTTCCAGGAAAAGTGTGATGTCTTACTGATAAAATAAATTTAATAGAGAGACTCAAAATCAAACATTATGCAATATAACCATACTTTTCACATGCTCAATAACATCTACAAAGAATGAGAGCACAGCTACAATCATCAGACAGGCATCAGTTCCTATATATACAGTGCCTTGCAAAAGTATTCACCCCCCTGGCTTTTTACCCATTTTGTTACATTGCAGCCTTTAGTTCATTGTTTTTTTAATCTGAATTATATGTGATAGATCAGAACACAATAATCTAAGTTGGTGAAGTAAAATTAGAAAAATATATACATAAAACTATTTTTTAGAAATAAAAAAAATGATAATTGGCATGTACGTATGTATTCACCCCCTTTGTTATGAAGCCAATAAAAAGCTCTGGTGCAATCGATTACCTTCAGAAGTCACATAATTAGTGAAATGATGTCGACCTGTGTGCAAGTGTCACATGATCTGTCATTACATATACACACCGTTTTGAAAGGCCCCAGAGGCTGCAACACCTAAGCAAGAGGCACCACTAACCAAACACTGCCATGAAGACCAAGAAACTCTCCAAACAAGTAACTGTCAAAATTGTTGAGAAGTACAAGTCAGGGTTAGGTTATAAAAAATATCCAAATCTTTAATGGCCCCTAGGAGCACCATCAAATCTATCATAACCAAATGAAAAGAACATGACAACGGCAAACCTGCCAAGAGACAGCCGCACACCAAAACTCAAGGACTGGGAATGGAGGGCATTAATCAGAGAGGCAGCACAGAGACCTAAGGTAACCCTGGAGGAGCTGCAGAGTTCCACAGCAGAGACTGGAGTATCTGTACATAGGACGACAATAAGCCGTACGCTCCATAGAGTTGGGCTTTATAACAGATTGGCCAGAAGAAAGGCATTACTTTCAGTAAAAAACAAAATGGCACATTTTGAGTTTGCGATAAGGCACGTGGGAGACCCCCAAAATGTATGGAGGAAGGTGCTGGTCTGATGAGACTAAAATTGAACTTTTTTGGCCATCAAAGGAAATGCTATGTCTGGCGCAAACCCAATACATCACATCACCCAAAGAACACCATTCCCACAGTGAAACATGGTGGTGGCAGCATCATGCTGTGAATATGTTTTTCAGCAGTTGGGACTGGGAAACTGGTCAGAGTTGAGGGAAAGATGGATGGTGCTAAATACAAGGATATTCTTGAGCAAAACCTGTACCAATCTGTGTGTGATTTGAGGCTAGGATGGAGGTTCACCTTCCAGCAGGACAATGACCCCAAACACACTACTAAAGCAACACTTGAGCGGTTTAAGGGGAAACATGTAAATGTGTTGGAATGGCCTAGTCAAAGCCCAGACCTCAAACCAATAGAAAATCTGTGATCAGACTTAAAGATTGCTGTTCACAAGCGCAAACCATCAAACTCGAAGGAGCTGGAGCAGTTTTGCAAGGAGGAATAGGCAAAAATCCTAGTGGTAAAATGTGGCAAGCTCATAGAGACTTATCCAAAGCGACTTGGAGCTGTGATAACTGCAAAAGGTGGCTCTACAAAGTACTGATTTTAGGGGGGTGAATAGTTAATCACATTGACTTTTTCTGTTATTTTTTCCTATTTGTTGTTTGCTTCACAATAAAAAAAAAAAATCTTCAAAGTTGTGAGCATGTTCTGTAAATCAAATGATGCAAATCCTCAAACAATCCATGTTAATTCCAGGTTGTGAGGCAACAAAACACAAAAAATGCCATGGGTGTGAATACTTTTGCAAGGCACTGTAGCTTCCTACCTCCAAGTTGTACAGGGTAGTGAAGGTAAAAGCAGTTTCCAATAGAGGGGAGTCTGTCCACATGGGCCATGCACACCAAGGACGGGGGGGAATTTCCATCCACAGCCGGATTTCCCTCAGAGAGGGATACACAGCCTCAGATGTATGCTTTTTATAGGAACTGATGCCTGTCTGATGATTGTAGCTGTGCTCTCATTCTTTGTATATGTTATTGAGTGTGTATGGTTATATTGCATAATGTTTGATTTTGAGTCTCTCTGTTTAATTTATTTTATCAGTAAGTCATCACACTTTTCCTTGAAGAAGCTGAAACAGCAAAACATGTTGGAAATACAGGCGTGGTGAATGACAATGGAACGATAACACATTGTTGTACATGTGTTTTAACCAATTATGTTTGATTAAATAAATATCATTGCTTTTAAGAAAATTTACTATACTATCATTGTAGCAAGCACCTAGAAAGTCCCGCCTCTCCTACCTTGTCTAAGATTTCCTAATTCTGGGATGTTGGTGCTAGTAGTAGCGTGAATGGTGCTAGTAGTAGTGTGAATATAGACATGTCCACACATTTTTTCCAAAAGTTTGAAAATGACTTGCTAGCTATTGTTAGACTTGCCAGGCTTCACAAGTTTGTTGCACAATTGCAGCAAGTCCGCATTGCATGACTCCAGATCAACTTTCTTTGCAATCATTCTGCAAGTCGGCTGCAAGTTCTGGTTCAGTTATGTTGTGCAATAGTCATCCCACCACTGGGGTTACTGTGACTTGCAATGCTCTTGCTGTAGACTCAACACTGTAACTTTGCTCTTGCTAGAGACTTGCCACGCAAATTTGCTACAAATTGGAAATGTGTCGACTAAAACTTGTGCTTCAAGTGTATAACTTGCCAGTGAAAATGTGCAGCAAGTTAACAAGACTTACAATTCAACACTGCACAAATTTGTGGCAAGTTATCCTTGCTATCTGGGGCACTTGGACCTAGCCCTTACATACAGCATGTGTACATACAAGAAAGAATAACAAATTTCCAAAAGTGTACTGGGCCAGATTATAGTGAAATCCAAGTGCTGAGCTTGATCTCTATGTGTTTTACCAGTACATGGCTTCTTCAAGAGATAATATATAATCAGGAGTTCAGAACGCTCAGTCCAAACAGAGGGATCTAGGCCACCCCATAGGGCAGCCATTTTCCCTATTTATAGGGCACTAATAGCGACGGTAAGCCATAGCAGCTACTCACATGGGGTCAGTGAGGACATACACTTGTACCAGCTATTAAGAACTCTTTTTGGTTACCTAAACACACCCCTTATTACATGAATCCTATTCGCCTTTTATGAAAATTGATCCGTGACAAAATCTCTGACCATTAATAAGAAAGGGGTTTTAGGGACTTTGAGCAAGGCACAAGACACGTGGTAGGAGAAATTGTTAAAATGTTTAATAGGCATGTAAACAAAGCATTGAACATGAGTATTTTTATCTATATACACAAGGCGATGGCATACAAAAAAAGACGAATTCATGTATGTACATGCACGCATTTAAAATCACATAGTATCCCATGGAAGTAACTAGTATAAAAAGCCAATGCTTATTGAGTAATGGCTACAAATGGGTTATAGGATGCAAATAAATCACAGCTGAGGTCAAGCTATATGTTGGAAACATGCCCCAAAGCACCCACCCTCCCATGTTGAGGGCATGCAGCCTGGTATGGTTCAGCAGGGGGGGGGGGCGCTCGCTCAACCCCACCCCCTTTCTTGACCTGCCGGGCTGTGTGCTCTGATAAGGGTTTGGTATGAATTTTGGGGGGCAAAGTTTTTTCGGAGTGGGGGTTCCCCTTACAATCCATACCAAACCGAAGGTGGGGGAACCCATGCCAGGTTTTTTTACATTGTGCGTGGCATTCCCCTTCAAGATCAACAGAACACAAGTCGCATGCCAAAGTCTGATAAGTTAAGACGGCGATCCGACTTTGATCCAACTTTAGTGATATTCAATCCCCCTTTATCCTCACACAGCCATCTGACAGCGTGATAGCCACATCCTTCCTGAGCTCAAGAGGTCAACTTACAGCCTGCCAAACAGACACTATTGTTCACATTGTAAGTGTAATTTATAGAAGACTTTTATATAACATTGCTTTTAAGACTAGTTTCTGTTTGTCTGTCAGCTTGTGTGGCACAAACCAGGAACAGATCTTCCGCTCACCCAAATCTTTGCAGGCAATGGTGTGCTCCTTGCTAATGCCCAATTCCTCCGCCATCAGTCGTACAGTCAGCCACCGATCTTGTGCCAGCATTTGTACCACTCATTTGATCATGTCTGGGGTTCTGCTTGTCGAGGGCCGACCCAAACCTGGCTCATCCTCTGTCATTTCCTTTCCATTGCAAAAGCGTTTGAACCAGTCATAAACACATTTTCTGCTTACAGCTTCCTTCCCGTACACTTGCACCAACATTTCATGCATGTCCAGACATCCCAACCTGCAAAAACTCATTTCAGGGAGGTGGCAAACTCATTTCAGGGAGGTGGGCGTAGCTTAAACCTTGCTACATATTGAGTGTGGCTTAAATGGGGTGTGGTTTTATAGAGTCTAAGAAGACTTACATAGTGCAGAATGTAGTAATGTTAAATAGGGATTGTACAGTACGGAGTGTATGGCGGTGGGTAGTATGTGCAGGAAAGGAGTGCGGAGTGTATGTAAGTGGGAATAATGTGCATGTGAGGAGTGTGGAGTTTTCAGCGGTGAGTAGGGATGGGCCGAACACCCCCCCCCCGTTTGGTTTGCACCAGAACATGCGAACAGGCAAAAAATTTGTTCGAACACGCAAACACCATTAAAGTCTATGGGACACGAACATGAAAAATTAAACGTGCTAATTTTAAAGGCTTATATGCATGGTATTGTCTTAAAAAGTGTTTGGGGACCTGGGTCCTGCCCCAGGGGACATGTATCAATGCAAAAAAAAGTTTTAAAAACGGTTGTTTTTTCGGGAGTAGTGATTTTAATAATGCTTGAAGTGAAACAATAAAAGTGTAATATTCCTTTAAATTTCGTACCTGGTGGGTGTCTATAGTATGCCTGTAAAGTGGCGCATGTTTCCCGTGTTTAGAACAGTCTGACAGCAAAATTACATTTCTTTTTTTTTTTTTTTTTTTTTTTTTTTTTAATGGAACGCTTCACGAATTTGCGTGTCATCCTTGCGCAGGGGCCATGCTAATCTTCTCTGTATCGTTCCAATTTTAGTATATGTCCTGCCGAAGCGAGGACTGCAAAATTACATTTCTAAAGGAAAAAAAGTCATTTAAAACTTCCTGGGGCTATAATGAATTGTCGGTCCGGCAATACACATAAAAGTTCATTGATAAAAATGGCATGGGATTCCCCCACAGGGAAACCCCGAACCAAAATTAGAAAAAAACATGTATGAGGGTCCCCCTAAATTCCATACCAGGCCCTTCATGTCTGGTATGGATATTAAGGGGAACCCCGTGCCAAAATTTAAAAAAAAAATAGCGTGGGGGTCCCCCTCAAAATCCATACCAGACCCTTTAGGTTTGGTATGGATTTTAAGTGGAACCCCGTGCCAAAATGTTTTTTAAAAATGGCGTGAGGTACACCCAAAATTCCATACCAGACCCTTATCCGAGCATACAACCTGGCAGGCCGCAGGAAAAGAGGGGGGACGAGTGCCCCCCCCCGAACCATACCAGGCCACATGCCCTCAATATTGGGAGGGTGCTTTGGGGTAGCCCCACAAAGCACCTTGTCCCCATGTTGATGGGGAGAAGGGCCTCATCCTCACAACCCTTGCCCGGTGGTTGTGGGGGTCTGCGGGTGGGGGTCTTATCGGAATCTGGAAGCCCCTTTAACAAGGGGACCCCCAGATTCCGCCCCCCCCCCCGTTTGAAATGGTAACGGGTACATTGTACCCGTACCATTTCACAAAAAAAGTGTAAAATTGTGAAAGCCATAGGGATGTCCCCGTGCATCAGAGGGGGGCGGACCGGATGGCCCCGCCCCCTCTGACACTACAGGGGAAGCCATAGGGATGTCCCCGTGCATCAGAGGGGGGCAGGGTCACAGGTAAGTCCCCTGTTATTTTTTAATAAGGGACTTCTCCCATGGTGTGTGTTTTTTTTTTACCATTTTCACACTTTTTTTGTGAAATGGTACGGGTACAATGTACCCGTTACCATTTCAAACAGGGGGGCCGGGATCTGGGGGTCCCCTTGTTAAAGGGGGCTTCTAGATTCCAATAAGCCCCCCTCCCGCAGACCCCCACAACCACCAGGCAATGGTTGTGGGGATGAGACCGTGGACAGTGTTGGTAGGGCAGAGGGGTGGTGTCAGTATAATTTTTTATACTTATACATATTTTTTTTATAATTTAATTTTTTATAATTTTTGTTTACAATTACATTTTTTTAAATTTTTTGCATTTTTTTTAATCAACCCTGTTGGGGGTGGGGGGCTTTGTTAAGATATCAGGGGTCTAAATAGAACCCTGACATCTCCCCTTTGAGACAGAGAAAGAGGCTGAGGACACAGATTCCCCAGTCCCTTTCTCAGCATTGAAGATGAATGGACAGAAGACAGCGTCTCCTGTCCATTCATAAACTGAGCAGAGCAACACTCAGGTTACTCTGCTCAGTTTACACAGGACACAGGAGTGATATTGTTTACTGTGTCCAATTCAGAAAAGGCAGGGGAGGGTAAATGACCGGTCCCTTGCTCCGCTCTCCATCCTGACAGATCCCCACAGCTGGTGGGAGAGGAGGGAAGGTGGCTGTGGGCAACGAGGGGGGGGGGGGGTGGAGGAGGAGGACAGGGAGCTGGAGAAGTAGGGGGTTGAAGGACACGGAGGGGGAGCGGAGGAGGAGGACAGGCAGCTGGAGATGAAGGGGGAGAAGGACACGGAGGGGAGCTGTAGAAGTACGGGGGAGAAGGACATGGAGGGGGGCTGGAGGAGGAGGATACAGGGAACAGCCGGGGGAATGATCGGTGCAGCAGGAGGGACAGCTGTGATTACTGATCTCCCTGTATAGCTTTTTAGCCATCAGCCGCAGGAGGGAGAGAAGGAGAAGCGGATGTCAGCTATACAGGGAGATTGGTGTTCACAGCTGTCCTTCTTGCTACACCAATCATCCCCCACTGTGAACCAGGGGACCATACAGGATCAGCCCCGCAGCCGGGATATTGGGCAGCACTTGCGGGTGTATGGGAGCCGCCCCCGAAATGCGGGAGGCTTCTGCACCTTGCGGGAGACTTGAGATGTCTGCGTGTTCATCACCATTTCCCCAATTTGTAGCAGAACTTGATGTTCACTCATTGTCCCATTGCACTGTGACCCAACCTTTCACACTGATTGTGTTTGACTGCCCGCAGTGGGTTTACCCTGATGGTCACATGTACTCCACGCTCTGCACTTCTCAACGTGTCTCTGGATAACCATGTGCATGCACCTGGCCCATGTTGCTCTTGAGATATTGGACCATTCACTAAACTTTATAGACACACCTAGTATGTATGTATATATATATATATATATATATATATATATATATATATATATATATATATATATATACTCTGGAGAAATCAGCACATAACACCCAAGATCCAACACTCATTGCTGGCTTCCTATCCCTTCCAGTGGGACCTTCCTAAATTAACCCAGACTGATCTGGATTCTCTCAACACATCTATTACCACACAAGAAATAGATCAGGTAATAAAACTACCTACTGGGAAAGCCCTACGTCCCGAGGCTGCATGTTATCTGTATTATAGAACTTTCAAACAAGTGTTTGTATCTTAGGTAGAAAAAGTATACATCCCAACCTATTCTGACCTCCATGCTTTACTCCCATGTCATCATTATCCCTAAACCTGGTAAAGACCACAAATGTGCACTATTTATAGAACCATGGGCTTTTTAAATTTGGATTTAAAAACATTTACCAAAAGTTTGGCTCTTCGCTTGGATGTTATTCTACCTAAATTGATCCATTCATATCAGGTGGGCTTTGTCTCCATTCGACACACTATTGATCTTTATACAATATCAGACACACTATTGATCTTTATGATGTAGTAAATTGCAACTACTTTTGAACCTCAACACTGAAAAGGCATTTGACCGTCTTAGTTGACCTTTTATACTATCTACTCTACAGTACAAAGCACAGGTCTCCATTGCCCTTTTTTATTAGCTGTACACTACTCCTTTAGCATCCATTAAATTCCCTCACACCCTTTCACTGCTGTTTCCAGTCCATATCAGTAGCAGGCAAGGATTTTCCCTGGCCTTCTCTTCCTTGTACTTTCCACATAACCTTTAGCTGCCCATATCTGAACTCCAATGACATTACTGTACTGGTATCTAAATCACAATCAATTTAAACTTTCTATTTTCACTAACAATATTGTATTTCCCTAATAAATCCTTTGCTCTTCTTACCCAACTTACTCAAGGAACTCTCGACATTCTCCTGTCTATCATCATATACACTCAAGCTAACCAAAACTGAAGCCTTACCTATAAACATACCAACTAACACACTTTTCACTTTGCAATCATCCTACACTTACCAAAAGATATACCGTATTTATCGGCGTATAACACGCACCCCAAGTTTAGGAGGGAATTTTAAGGAAAAAAACTTTTAGGAGGGAAGTTTAAGGGAAAAAAAACTTACATAATTGCAGCCTTCTCAGTGCAGCCTTGCCCCAGTGTAGCCATGTCAGTGCAGCCTTGTCAGTGCAGCCTTGTCAGTGCAGCCTTCCCCAGTGCAGCCTTGCCCCAGTGCAGCCTTGCCCCAGTGCAGCCTTGCAGCTCGCAGTTTGAAAATGGCACCGCTCCCCTGCGATCCTGTGATCCCCTGCGATCCTGAGCTTCAAAATCGCCGACCGCGATTTGAAAATGGCGCCGCCGGCGCCGAAATACACAGAGCCGGTCCTCGGCTCTTCTCGGCAGCTCTCGTTCCCTTTCGGCTCCACTCGTAGTCCCGCCCGGGATGGGCGTGACTGTGAGCGAAGCTATCCGAACCTAGCCGAGTACACTCGGCTAGGTTCGGGCGGCGCTCGAGTGAAGCAGAAAGTGGCCGAGAAGAGCCAAGTACCGGCTCTGTGTATTTCGGCGCCGGCGGCGCCGTTTTCAAATCGTGGTCGCCAATTTTGAAGCTCAGGATCGCAGGGGATCGGCGTATAACGCGCACCCGCGATTTTCCCCTGATTTTAAGGGGAAAAAAGTGCCTGTTATACGCCGATAAATACGGTAATAAAATATTGTGAAATTCATTTTTCACATCCTAGGTTTCCAATTGATATAACTCCAATTACCGCCCACCATTTAATAAATTTTAAAAATATTTTCAAAGAGTCTGTAAATGTCATGGATAGGTAAAATAATCTATCACTACTAAATGTTGCCTATTAAGATTCCTCTCAAAGACCACAAAGCATTACAACACATTTTACTTAAAGTGGATGTAAACCCGATGAATGAAATTTGAGCTGGGCACATATATCTGCAGTGTTTTCTTATCTCTCTCCAAAGCCCTATGTCCCGTAGCTTTCTCCTGCCCCATTCTTCTTTTATCACTGAAACGCACATAAAACTGATGTAGATTGGTGTCTCTGCCAGTGAAATTTGTGCATTTTTTCCATCAGTTTTCATGTACGTATGGCGTGAACGAAGCCTTACATTGAAGGCATGCCATTAAGCATTTGCCAACCGGATAACACAGATATATGGCAGCAAGGCAGCTTGGCTGTGCCAGATCACACACCTAGTATGTGATACGACATTTTCAGATAGGGAGCATGCACGTGCCGCCGGTGACCCCACCGTGCTGTAATTAAACACAGCAGATGTCAATCACCGGGTGCCAGCCAATGGATTATCAGCCGGCGATCGTTGTGAATTTATACAGGACAGGGCTCTGCCTATGTAACCAAGGCAGAGCCCTGTCCTGTCAGCGGGAAAGTAATAGATTTTCTTTCCCACAAAGCAGGGAATAAAATCCATTACTTCCCCTAGTAAAAGCACTTAACACAGTACATCAAAACACTGGCTAGGCACACATTTAACCCTTTGCTTGGCCTAGATGTTTAACCCCTTCCCAGCCACTGGTCATTAGTACAGTGACAGTGCATATTTTTAGCACTGATCACTGTATTAGTGTCACTGGTTGCCAAAAAGTGTCAAAAGTGTCAGTTAATGTCCGAATGTCCATCTCAATATCCATTAGCTGTTTGCCGACCGTATAACACAGATAAATGGCAGCAAGGTGGCTCGGCTGCACCAGATCACATATCTGGTATGTGATCTGACACTTCCGGGTAACAGGTGGGCGCACTGCCGGCAACCTGCCCTGCTGTGATTAAACACAGCAGATGTTGATCGCCAGGTGCCAGCCAATGGATTATCGCTGGCACCTGATGATCGTCATGAATTTACACAGGACAGGGCTCCGCCTATGTAAACAAGGCAGAAACCTGTCCTGTCAGGGGGGACATAATAGATTTTCTTTCCCCCGCAAAGCAGGGAATAAAATATATTACTTCCCCTAGTAAAATCACCTAACACAGTACACTAATACGCTGGCTAGGCACACATTTAACCCTTTGATTGCCCTAGATGTTTAACCTTTTCCCAGCCACTGTCATTAGTACGGTGACAGTGCATATTTTTAGCACTGATCACTGTATTAGTAAAACTGGTTCACAAAAAGTGTCAAAAGTGTCAGTTAGTGTCCGAATGTCCACCGCAATATCGCAGTCCCGCTATAAGTTGCTAACTGCTGCCATTACTAGTAAAAAAAAAATTAAAAATAAATACAAATTCCAGTATATATCCCATAATTTGTAGGCACTATAACTTTTGCGCAAACCAATCAATATATGATTAATGGGATTACATATATACAGAATACATATCAGCCTACATTTATCAAATAATTTGATTTTTTTACATATGTTTTATAGCAGAAAGTAAAAAAGAAATTTTTGTTTATAGCTCAAAAATAAAAATGAAGAGGTGATCAACTACCACCAAAAGAAAGCTCTATTTGTAGGAAAAAAAGGACATCAATTTTGTTTGGGTACAGTGTTGCATGACCACGCAATAGTCAGTTAAAGTAATACAGTGCCGTATCGCACAAAATGGCCTGGTCATGAAGTCATGAAAGGAGGTAAATCTTCCGGAGTTCAAGTGATTCAACAAAACCGTCCCAGCAGCTTTATGCTTTCAAAACCATCAAAAGGCTGGTGTCATAACTGATCCTACATACAGCACCATGACAACTACAGATCAAACTTGGACTAAGATGGCAGCTTCCTTGTGTGTAAAGCATAGGAGTTCCGCTTTAAGTGTATTATGTTATATGGCGGTGTGTTATCATATTTACTGTATACAGTACGTATAAACCTTCAATAAACAGAAAGTTATAGAAAAAAAACAATTGGTTAGTCAAAGGTTATTCATTTACATACAGTATGTGAAGATATTTGGAAACTGAAGCTAACTAATAAGTTAGAATCATTGCCAAAAAAGAATAGTTTTTTTTTTTTTTTTTTTTTTTTTTCAGTAACCTTACCATGACATAACTAATAAGTTAGAATCATTGCCAAAAAAGAATAGTTTTTTTTTTTTTTTTTTTTTCAGTAACCTTACCATGACATAACAAGCACAGGGAGAGAACTGTTAACTGTATTCTGTTTTAAATGTGTGAAGGGAGCATCTGGTTTTCAAAATGAACGAGCAGCCCTTGCAAAATATATTCAAGCATATCAGTAAATATTTGTGTTCCAAGTCTGGAATGACAGCAAAAGTCATAAACAGCACTAAAGGCAGTCTTAATTATTATTGCCATGTTAAACACCAATAAATCAGTATTCCAATGAGCGGTAATGTGTGTGCCCACTCCATTACTATTCACATATTCATTTTCTCATTTCAATGAGCACAAGTCCTTGGATCACAGATCTCCATCATCATTGCATTGTAAGCATGGCTGGTGGATGCTTTCCCTCAGCTCATATTTTCAGGCTGTAGAGTTTTGGATAATTGTGCTGGCTCTCACTGAGAGAGAGTACACCCACTGCTAACTTTCCCTCAGCACAGCACCACCATATTATAAACTGTGACATTCATTGTACAAGGAAGGAAAATTTGCTGGGAGGATGATTAAAAATGAAAAGTAAAGTCAGCTTTCTTTTGTATGTAAACCATAACACGTTTATAGAGATGGGCAAATTTTTCAACGGTCATTTGAGCCCATGGGCAAAAGAATTTTCTAGTAATAATAAATATAACAGGACACACATATAAGGGGTATCTGTAGATAAAAACAAACTGTGCAGCTCTGACTAAGCTTAAATAATAACCTTGCTATAGGTGTAGGACATTAACATACCTTATGAAACATGACTGGAATACTCCCAGAATGTTGTTAAGCTCAACCATCACAGGATTGAGCTCTCAAATGCTGAGCTCAGAGCTACTGCATCAGGGGAGAGAAAGAGTATGTGAGGGGTTTGAATCAGAGAAAGAGCTCACTCCTGTGATGGTGGAGGTGAGCAGTGATGACTAGGCCTCACTTAGCAATGTCCAGAGAGTACTTAGCAACGTCCTGGGACTATTCCAGTCAGACTTTATAAGGTAAGTAAATGGCCTACACCTATAACAAGCATATTAGTCATCTTTAGTCAGAGCTGCACAGTTTGTTTTAATCTACAAACATCCCTTACCTGAATAGGCAGTTTTTTTTTGTAAAGGTGAACAATCCTTTTAAATACTGTTTTGAAACTGTTAAAACAAAATCAATGCATGCCTATGTTTGTCAAATTGCGGAAGTAACTGAAATGTTGTACTTTAGAAATGAGGTTAAGAGGTGAAATGAGTATATTTTTTCAGGTGCCGGGCATAGGGTGACAACCTCCCCACGTCACTGCATTACTTCAGCTGGCAGTCTCTCTGGTCTCTTGTAGAGATAGAGGTATTACCTGGAAGAAGTAATTCATTGAACAAATCTCACATCATCTCCTAATCTCTTTTTAAGATGAATGACCTGGAAGTAACCCTTCAACTCTTTGAGAGGACAGATGAGATGTGACTGAGTCTTTCAATGATGGTAAGCAATGACTGCCTTCATCTCTGCTTCGCATTTAACCCAAAATCTTTATTTTACACATTTTGCCATAATATTTTACTGTACAAAAACTAGAGTTAGTTACCTGGTAACTCCATTTTCATTAATCTTCCAGGACAGCACGTGAGAGTGCCTCCTCTACCTTAAACAGGAAACATATCATTCACAGTCATATAAAAAGAGTACAGTCACCCAATGTCCTCAGTAGTAAGGAAGAACCGACGGCAAATAATGGAATAACATAATACCATAATAACCCAATACAACACAGAATATAGGGCGGGGGTCCATGCTGTCTTGGAAGATTAATGGAAATGGAGTTACCAGGTAACTAACTTTAGTTTTCCCATTTCATCTTCCAGGACAGCACATGAGAGGACATTATAGAAATCCTGTATAATAATAACAGAAATAACCTATTAGGGTGGGCTACTGCTTCCAGGAACTATATTACAAGGCTAAGTCCTGAAAGGGCAGCAGAGCAATACAGATGTGTCAAAACACCCTATGAAAATTAGACCAGGTGGTGACTTTGTAGATCTGTTGAGGCAAAACTACAAATTCTCCCCTGCACAAGGTACTTCTTGAAATTACTCCCCCGTTGTCACTTCTCTCAACAAAAGTTTGTTTTTTACCGCTCTGCCCCCCTCTTAAACCCTCCTGCTCTTTGTTTAATATTGCTGGTTCATGCTAACTGTTTACTGAATACAAGCACCTGTTACCATCTTTTAAAGGAATCTTTCTTCCCACTTTTCGCTTTGAAAGTGGGTACAGACGATCTGTATACAGGGTTATGGCTCTGTCCTATATGGATGACCAATATATTTGATAGTATTTGCAAATGTCATTTCTTTCCAAATCAACCTTATCATGGCAGTGCTTTCTCTTCCCATATACATCCCCATATTCAGTACTAATTAATATAGACATTTATTATGGCCCTTATCTCCCTTCCTTAGACTGGTCCTTTGTAAGTATTTCTTCCTTCTGGCTTATTTAATCTAGTTATCACCCCATCACCTCACTTTTCCTCACCATTATTACCCTCCGATTGTTTCCACGCACATCCCATTCCCCACCTCATTCCTCCCACATTTTCATCCTTCCTCCCCTTTGTGCCCCTTTTTCCCTTTTCTTTTCTTTTCCTTTTCCCCCTTCCCACATCCCCTCACTTCCTCCCTTTTCTCCCTTCTTGTTTCCTTTCCCCCTTCCTCTCTCATTTTCCCCTCCTCATTCTCTTTTTTCTTTCCTACACCTTTTCTCCCCCTGCTCTTCCTCCCCCCTTCCCCTTTCTCTCTTCCCCCCCCTCCTTGACTATTCCACACTTCAATCTTTCCATCACCATTCACATTATTCTCTTATGTGGCAGACACGGTCTCATGGCCCTCATCTGGGCCCACCCAGGCCAACTTTCCCAGTACGGTGCAATGTCCATCCTCCTACATCTGGTTTTATCTTTATAGCAGGTAACTATCCAATAGTTGACAGTTAAACAATCTAGCTTTGGACAGTCGCTAACATCTTTCTTTCCTCTTAATTATACATTTTTGGCTAATATTTTGATGGCTTCTAATTGTATTTTATTGTATCCAGTGATATACCCATCTTGGTCCCTCAACACATATCCCCTGAGGAAGCCCCAACGGGTGAAACATGTCGGGACTATAGTGCTGAGTGACCTCTCATTTTTTATGTTGCTATGTATCACTGTTGGTTCTATATTATGCATAGCCAGCATAATTTTTAAACCTTGTTTATGCTCAATAAAATGTCATTTATGCTTTTTACCTTGATGTTTGTCTAAATTTATTTGCCTGGCGCCCATAAAATCCCACTAAATTAAAAAAAAAAAAAAAACTACAAATTCTCTGTCCACGTTGAGGTCAAAGACCTGAGAAATTACCCAAATCCACTGGGCAGTTCGAGTGTTAAAATCATGTACAGTGTGCCCTGAAAAGGTGAACGTGATCCACCTGCCTACAGTGTACTTAGACACCTGAGCAACTGACTTGGGTCCTGTGATTAATACCAAAAGGCTACTTTACTTTTTCCCCATCATTTGTATTGCTTAAGATAAAATCCTAGGGGGGTTATTTACAAAAGGCAAATCCACTTTGCACTGCAAGTGCACTTGAAAGTGCACTGAAAATGCACTTGGAAGTGCAGTTGCTCTCAATCTAAGGGGTAGATCTGAAATGAGTGGAGGCTCTGCTGATTTTATCATCCAATCATGTGCAAGCTAAAATGCTGTTTTTTATTTTCCTTGAATGTCCTCCTCGGATCTACAGCGACTTTACTTCCAGTGCAGTGCAAAGTGGATTTTCCTTTGGTAAATAACCCCCTATGTATCATTCTACTGTGCCCCATCATTTGGATTGCTTAAGATAAAATAGTTCTATGGCTTTGTTTCCTCTTTTAGGAAGGGTTTGAAAATAAGCCCGAAGCCTAGGCATTCAGAACCTCAGATCTATTATACCAAGTAACCAGTCTGGGATAAACATATAGTGGGATTTCGTGAAGGCTAAATATCCTAAAAATAATTGTCCTTGTCCAACAATGTATGAAAGAAAGACATGCTGAAATTCTGATTAGTCACTAAACCATGCAGTGGCCTCTGAGAGTAGGATTGAGCCCTAGAGCATTAGATCATTGTTGACTAGGAGTATCCTATGAGGAGACTTGCGCTGTCTGTGTAGCATTGCACCACCAAGAGGGTTTTGGCTATTAAGGGCTGTAAAGAAAAACCTTACCTTTTCCCCACCATAGGGATTCCTGGATCACTACAGGCAGTATGGGGAAGGAAGGAAAAACCAACGTCATAAACCTAGGTATGTGCCTAGGCCCTGGCCACCATCTTTTCCTCTAGGGCAGGGATATGCAATTAGCGGACCTCCAGCTGTTGCAGAACTACAAGTCCCATGAGGCATAATAAGACTCTGACAGCCTTAAGCATGACACCCAGAGGCAGAGGAATGATGGGACTTGTAGTTTTGCAACAGCTGAACGTCCGCTAATTGCATATCCCTGCTCTAGGGAAAGGACTTTTGAGACTTTCCCATGTACTTCCATGCAGTCAGGTTAGCATTAGACAGCAACTATGAAACCTACTTAGTCCTTTACAGCTCTGCTATACCATGCATAGTAAATAAAATTAAACTGAATATGAGCAATATGCAAGGACATTCAGATACAATGATAACTCACACCCTACATAATAATCTTCGCAAGCAATGGGGGGGGAAAAGCGAACTTAGGACTTTAATTGGAACGCAAGGGAAAGTTTGCGCCCCCATCCTTAATATCATGAAAAAGAGGGGGGGAGGTTGGGACTTTAAATGAGGTGCGCATGATGCAGCCCAATCACACTCACAGAGGTGCAAACATATGTATGTTTATTAAGGACCAATGATCAACATGGCATAAAAACGCATTGCAACATTAGACATAAAATAATCGCATATAAACAATAAATCTATGTATATACAACCATAGGACATGGGTAGGTACAATTATGCATCTTAATCCCCCAAGCAAGATAAAAGTCATGTGAAGTAAAAAACATCTGAAAATTGGTCAATGTGTGTTTGATGCATCAAAGGTAGGCCCGACGCTGCGTTTCATGGACTTCAATCCACTCTTCAGGAGCCGGATGCATCTAAATTCTATAAAAAATGTATGAAAAGCAATATAGTTTCATGGGTCTAACAAAATCAGCAGAAAAGGGGGAAATTGGGCATAATGGGCCATGCCAAAAAGGTTACTCACATTATAGCCAAAACTGGGACCGTGCGACAAAACAAAGCCAGGGGTGATAATCTTCATACAAGAGATACCGAAGGACATCTAGACAATAGGCCCTTGTATTTTCTAGGACATTTCTGTCCCAATGCCATACATACCCAAAATGCATATGCCCATACCTATGACCTTTCCCCCCTCTAAATGCTGGTATGTCAGTATTTGGAAAGGAACTGAGTAAATAATTAACCTGACTATTTTACGAATGACAGGAGCCCTGCCCAATGCTTGAAGTCTGACTCCACTCCAGTACCATATGGCACATTGTGATACTGGTGCATGTAAAGTTATGCAGATCCTTACTTCAGAGGGCTGAGCCTGTAGCAGTAATAGAACATTCATATTGACTTGCTATAGCTGTTCTGTTAGGATGTCTGAGTAAATGAGATGTACCGATGTAATTTGAACATATACTGTAGTACTGAACTTAAACATACCCAGTCAGGTAAAAGGGTTAGAGTGATAGCAAAATGTAATAACCCTATACAGGCCATATTCCTGCCCATTACCCCACATATAAATGTGCTGCAAGGTACATATCAAATGAATGAGCGGCCTGCATCTGCAGCAAAATGGCCCATTACCCCTTTACACCACCAGACATATACGTTTTTACTACTGTATAAAAACATAGACGATAGGAAAGATTATAGTGACAACACAACCCCATATAAAGGGCCCAGTGTTGCAATTGATATAGCTTCACATATTCAACTACAATGTTAAGACCTCCACCGGAGGAAGAACACCAAAAATACAACAACATATGAAGAGGAAATCTCCTAAGTTACTTTACAAGTTATATGCTTGAAAAAAAAATTTTCTACATCCGTTCACATTCATGGTAGATGACTTGAACCATCCCCTTTACCAGATTAAGGCATGGAGAGAGTATCTTGTAATGGGTGTTGAATGTAAGGGATTTGATCCTCTGTAGAATGAAAGCTCAGCAGAAAATTCCATGGACCTTTCAAGTACATATGCAAAGACAAAAGCCCTCCAAATTCATGTACATAAAATTAAAAGGACCCTGTAGAATACACAAGACCAGTATTGAGGTGTATTCATACTAGAAACAACAACAACAACAACAAATCTTGCAGAACCTTCTGCAACAAGGCGCATCTCACAAAGTTGACTAATGTAATATCAAATATCTATAGCTATATCTCTCCACATACACATAATGTAATAGGTGGTGGAACATGTATGTATATATGCATGCACAGATGTACTTACTAAGACATTGCATAAAGTTTATCTCTAAACCAATTACATCCCTGTTGTCAATGTACATTAATGCATCAAGACAACAATTAGCAGATTGCACATGACAATGTAAAGGTCAGGTAAAAGCCTCCCAAATTCATAATTCCACACATACAAATGAGGGCTATACTTCAAGCAGACCATATGCAGAGTCAAGAAATTGAATAACATATGAGGCATGATCCACAATAGTACCAAAAGAATATAAACCAAATAACACAAGCATAAGCTCCAATATCGAGTATTTAAATACATAGGAGACATAACGTACAGCTGAAGCATGAGGTCAGATTCATAGTGTATTCATCTAATACCCACAAGCAATAATATGCTACTGATGCCTATGCCACCAAACCAACAATTCACATGTCATAGATATAGCCTAGTCTCTGGCTACAGATACATTATACATCTATCAGAAGGTCTCATTATCCCATTTACAAGGAGCAGATAAAAGGTCCAGAGTTCATTTCAAGTGTGCTATTTGCATTTGGAATCTGTTGCGGTCAACTCTCAATATGAGATCCAAAGAGCTGTCACTATCAGTGAAGCAAGCCATCATTAGGCTGAAAAAAACAAAACAAACCCATCAGAGAGATAGCAAAAACATTAGGTGTGGCCAAATCAACTGTTTGGAACATCCTTAAAAAGAAAGAACGTACCGGTGAGCTCAGCAACACCAAAAGACCCGGAAGACTACAGAAAACAACTGTGGTGGAAGACCGAAGAATTCTTTCCCTGGTGAAGAAAACACCCTTCACAACAGTTGGCCAGATCAAGAACACTCTCCAAGAGGTAGGTGTATGTGCGTCAAAGTCAACAATCAAGAGAAGACTTCACCAGAGTGAATACAGAGGGTTCACCACAAGAAGTAAACCATTGGTGAGCCTCAAAAACAGCAAGGCCAGGTTAGAGTTTGCCAAACAACATCTAAAAAAGCCTTCACAGTTCTGGAACAACATCCTATGGACAGATGAGACCAAGATCAACTTGTACCAGAGTGATGTGAGGAGAAGAGTATGGAGAAGGAAAGGAACTGCTCATGATCCAAAGCATACCACCTCATCAGTGAAGCACGGTGGTGGTAGTGTCATGGTGTGGGCATGTATGGCTGCCAATGGAACTGGTTTTCTTGTATTTATTGATGATGTGACTGCTGACAAAAGCAACAGGATGAATTCTGAAGTGTTTCGGGCAATATTATCTGCTCATATTCAGCAAAATGCTTCAGAACTCATTGGATGGCACTTCACAGTGCAGATGGACAATGACCCGAAGCATACTGCAAAAGCAACCAAAGAGTTTTTTAAGGGAAAGAAGTGGAATGTTATGCAATGGCCAAGTCAATCACCTGACCTGAATCCGATTGAGCATGCATGTCACTTGCTGAAGACAAAACTGAAGGGAAAATGCCCCAAGAACAAGCAGAAACTGAAGACAGTTGCAGTAGAGGCCTGGCAGAGCATCACCAGGGATGAAACCCAGTGTCTGGTGATGTCTATGCGTTCCAGACTTCAGGCTGTAATTGACTGCAAAGGATTTGCAACCAAGTATTAAAAAGTGAAAGTTTGATGGATGATTGTTAATCTATCCCATTACTTTTGGTCCCTTAAAAAGTGGGAGGCACATATACAAACTGTTGTAATTCCTACACCGTTCACCTGATTTGGATGTAAATACCCTCAAATTAAAGCTGAATGTCTGCAGTTAAAGCACATCTTGTTTGTTTCAAATCCATTGTGGTGGTGTAAAGAGCCAGATTAGAATTGTGTCGATGTCCCAATATTTATGGACCTGACTGTAGCTCTCCTTCCTACTATACCCGTACTGTGGGGAGGCACAGTGTGGGGTTACCCCTATGAGGATGTCCTCTCTTTGGGTATTGGTTGCTATGGGTGTTTGCTTGCCTCCTACAAACACATGGTGAATTTGCTTTGTGTTCTGTCCACCATTAGTGGGGAAATTTTGGAGGCAGAGGTCCTAACGCTTGTCAATCTGCAAAGCAGAGTGCTGGCAAGATTCAGAGATCAGCATAAGCTGCAACCTGTTAATTCCTTCCTACATACACTTGTGCATGTGCAGGGCTACTGGGGTCAGCTTACTCCATGTTTTACCATCAATTACACTCTCCTTTTATTCCAGCAAGGGGAGGTGACGGCTTAGTGGGGTCTGCTGTGATTTAATCAGGACTTTCTGTACTTGCATTTAGTTAATAATCCACCCCTAGGCTGAACTGGAAACATTAAAGGTGTATCCTGCAACATTTAATTTTCATGCTCCTGGGCTTAGCCTCTATGCAAGGGTTGCATAGACAAACCTGTGTTTAATGATTGCTCCTTAATGCCTGCAGGTGTTGGCCTTCTAATTGCTCTGCTGTGGTTACCACCTCTTCCAAAAGGTGTCAGCAGCTTTCATTTATCACTAGATTTGGACTTATGAGCTGGGAGGCTTTGTCTGTCTCCCACCTTACTGTGGGCTATGTAAAGCAATTTAGGTGTACTGCAATCACTGTGTATATACATTGATTAAATATGAAGTATATTAAGGAGACTCATATTTGCTTCTGTCTTAAATATTTGGTTATGTCTAGGAGCTGAAGCTGTACTCATTATGGGTTACCAGTATCTGCTATGCACTCTAGTGGTGTGCTTAGGTCTAGACTTCTATCACCTTGAGCTCCATGGGTTCCAGAATAACACACACCTGGCCATGGAACAGCTGAGTAGCCAATTGTCCCGTTACTTTTGGTCCCTTAAAAAGTGGGAGGCACATATACAAACTGTTGTAATTCCTACACCGTTCACGTGATTTGGATGTAAATACCCTCAAATTAAAGCTGAAAGTCTGCAGTTAAAGCACATCTTGTTTGTTTCATTTTAAATCCATTGTAGTGGTGTATAGAGCCAAAAAGATTAGAATTGTGTCCCAATATTTATGGACCTGACTGTATAGAAAAAAAAAACCTCAAAACAACCTACCTTGGAGCCATCTGCCAGATTCATAGCAGGTGTCATGGCAGAATCAGACTGCATAGTGTAGCTTTGCTGACCAGATGAAGTCTGCTGTAACAAATCATTTAAGTGTTCCTGCTAGGCTGGAGGAAACACAAATACTGAGGACACTGGGTGACTGTGCTCTTTTTATTTGATTGTGGATGATGTGTTTCCTGTTTTAGGTGGGTGGAGCCACTCTCACGTGTTGTCCTGGAAGATGAAATGGGAAATGTACTTTACATCTTGTCAGTAACGACACTTTCTGTTGCAGGTTGACAACAGCTAAGCACCTGACTCCTAATAATCACGTGTGCTCAGGTGTATTTAAAAAAACAAAAATGTAATATATTTCAGTATATCAATCCTTAGATGTCCTGTCGTAAGATAGATCCACACTATTGAGGAGCAGCGAAGAAACCTTTGGACTGCAGCCTTGTCAAACTGGGGAGAGGGTAGTGTTAGGTGGACTAGTAGATTTAGATGGGGTTGACTAACAAAATAAAATGGTTTGAAAATATAGGTGTTTTCCATGCATTAAGGTAAAAAAACACACCACTAACTATTCCCCCTCCCCCCCATCACTTAGGCTGGCCATACATGGTCGAATTTTGTGCGTTTTGTGATCTGATGGTGCCACCATTGAATTTGAAATTCCACCAACCAAGAATTTTCATGACTGGGAATCTTCTTTTCTTCCCGGGAATTTTCTTTTCTTTCACATTTCTTTTTCGATTACATTTACATACTTTCTTGCGCATTTATTTTTTTTCGACTACATTTCTTGCACGATTTTCCCATCATTAATTAGAAACCTGTTTGTTTTTTTAAAAAATTCCAACATACCTGATTACTCAAATTCGATGGCCACACAAAAATCAGCTGTTGCTGCAGCCCACTAATGGTGCAAAATTCGAACTAAAATTCTTAGATAAGATTTTCGAAAGAAAATTCTTTCAAAATTCGACCCATGTATGGCCTGCCTTAGACCTTACCTAGGGAACGTACACGGGATGTTTTAAAACCTCTCCTGAACTATTTAACTTGACAGATAGTAAACAATGTTTAAAAATGTACTTTTTGCTGCGTTTACATGCCACGCTTAGCCGCGTTTGCGTTAAGGAGCATTTATTTTTTTTTTTAATTGTCAAAAATGAAAAACACCTGTAAACAAAATGCGGCTAAACACTAGTTACCCTGTTTACATGCGTTTACAAGCTGTTACAGGCATTTGGCGTTTCACGATTCCACCTATGCTGCAAGGAAAAGCAAAAGCTTAGTTGTGGAGTGATTCACTCTTCAATTTTGCCTCTTGTAACTTGGGACACTCTTTTGACCCAGTTCTGGCTCCTTTTGGTTGTTTAAGGTAAGATTTTCTTGCTCCCCACTCCCCCACCTTTTTTTCTTTCCCCCTTTTTTGTCCTCCCTGCCCACTCTCTTTGCCCATGACATGCTTTGGCGTATGTAACCAGCTCAATTAGGATACCGTTAAAAAAATTTAAAGCAACATGACTCAGTATATTGAAATTTTTTAATGATTAATATTTCTTGGCAATGTAATTATACGTTATTTGTCAATAATATGTTTGTATATCTTTGCAGTATATATACAAATTTGTGCTCCAATCTAAGGCCCTGATGAAGCGGGACTCACCGCGAAACGCGTACGCCAGTACGCCTTCATTCTTCAGCCAGGACCAGTACATCCTGGATAGACTTACAGTAATGCCGCGTACACACGATCGGACTTTCTGGCATACTTGGTCTGGCAGACTTTCCGCCGGACTTTGTCCGCCAGGTGAGCTGGACTTTTAAACGGATGGACTTTCCCACACACGACCAGCGGGCTAGGTCCGCCCGTCTTTCCGACAGACTTTCGCCGGACTTTCAGAATGAATGGACTTGCCCACAAATGGACAAGTCCGTTCATTTTGAACGTGACTCAGGTACGACGGGACTAGAAAAGAAAGTCAATCTTGCCGCTTTTCTCGGCGAGATTGACACCTTGCGAGCCCTGTCGTGGGTCATACCAGGCCCTTAGGTCTGGTATGGGTTATAAAGGGAACCCCCTACGCCGAAAAAATGGCGTGGGGCCCCCCTAAAATCCATACCAGACCCCGATCCGAGCACGCAGCCTGGCCGGTCAGGAAAGGGGGTGGGGACGAGCGAGCGCCCCCCCTCCTGAACCGTACCAGGCCGCATGCCCTCAACATGGGGTGTGGGTGCTTTGGGGGAGGGGCACCCTGCGGGGCCCCCCCACCCCAAAGCACCTTGTCCCCATGTTGATGAGGACAAGGGCCTCTTCCCGACAACCCTGGCCGTTGGTTGTCGGGGTCTGCGGGCGGGGGGCTTATCAGAATCCGGGAGCCCCCTATAATAGGGCCCCCAGATCCCGGCCCCCCACCCTATGTGAATGAGTATGGGGTACATGGTACCCCTACCCATTCACCTAGGGAAAAAGTGTCAATAATAAAATACACTACACAGGTTTTTAAAATAATTTATTAAACAGCTCCGGGGGGGTCTTCCTCTGGCTTCGGGGGTCTTCTTCCGGCTTCGGGGGTCCCTCTGGTTCCTCTTCTCCCGGCGTCCGGTTGGTTCTTCTCCGCTCTCTCTGACCTCTTCTCCCGGTGTTCCAGTTCTTCTGCTGGCTCCTCCGCTGTCTTCATGCCGCTCTTTTGCCAGCGGAGGTCCGGACTTCTGGGCTTCTTGTCTTCTTCCCTCTTCTCTTCTCCAGATGTTGACACGACTCTCTCTCCGGCTGGACTGCTCTCTGAGCGCTCCGTTGTGACTTATATAGGCGGAGACCCCGCCCCCTTATGACGTCACAGTCCCTGGGCATGCTGGGACTGTGACGTTTTAGGAGGCGTGGTCAACATCACTCGGTTTTTCCCAAAAGTCCGCCGGAGCCTACACACGGTCGGATTGTCCAGCGGACTCTGGTCCGCCGGACCAAGTATGCCGGAAAGTCCGCTCGTGTGTACGTGGCATAACTGTGGTTTTAACCAGTTGTATGCAACTTTTTTTTAAAGCTAACCATTTGTATATGGAAATTAAAGATTTGTTTATTTTTTAAGCCTATTTGGTATGTGTATCTATTAGAACCTGGAATGTACATGTAAAGTCCCACCCCATTTTTGTTCTCATTCGGTAATTGTGTTAGTTACATGTTTAGCTTTAGAATATCACACCATTAGGATGAAGATGATGAAGAATATAGTATACCAAGCTAGCAGAAGGTGGAGAAAAAATAACATTATGCATAAATAAATATATATATATATATATATATATATATATATATATATATATGTACGTATCACTACAGTGTTGTGGTTCTGGCACTTCTGTATTTTTTAAAAAGCTGAAATTGTTTGAAAGATTATTTAACTGGTTCCCAACTGGCCGCCGCAGTTATACTGCGGCAGAATGGCTCCCCTGGGCGAGCCATCGTAGCTGAATGTCGGCCCTTTAAGTCGCTGTAGGAGGCGTGCGCCCGCAGCGTGTGCCTGGAGCCAATGCGAATGCCCGATGGGCGTGTAGACTGCCGGGCACCCACGATCACTCGTGACAGAGCGAGTACCGGGATCTGTGTGTGTAAACACACAAATCCTGGTTCTGTCAAGGAAGAGGAGACAGATCGTGTGTTCATAGTGAGTATGAACACTGATCTCTCTCCTCCCCTAGTCAGTCCCACCCCCCTCACAGTTAGAACACATCTAGGGAACACAGTTAACCCCTTGATCACCCCCTAGTTTTAACCCCTTCCCTGCCAGTGACATTTATACAGTAATCAGTGCATTTTTATAGCACTGATAGCAGTATAATTGTCAATGGTCCCAAAAATGTGTTAAAAGTGTCCAATTTGTCTGCCGCAATATCGCAGCCCTGATAAAAATTGCAGCTCACCGCCATTACTAGTAAAAAAAAATAATAATAAAAAAAAAATGTGATAAATTGAGGAGTGTGCATGCGCGGAGCTCGGCAGATGGCCGCCGGAGCCGAGCGATCCGCTCCAGACCACAGCATCGGCGCTCGTAGCACCCAGCACAGCGACTCAGGAGACTTTTTAATCTCAGCGGAGCGACCCCCACACACCTGGGCACGTCCCTGAATGATCGGTTCCGCGGTAAAACAGGACCTTCGGCCGCAATTAGAGAAGGCAGGAGCGGCAGAAAAATCCAAGATGGCCACCGCAGCATCACCTCAGACACAGGAGCCCTGCATGGAGGGTCAAGCGGACTACAGGTCAGAGCCACCCCTCATCCCCCAACACCTCACCCCAGGGAAACAAACAGAATTCCTGATGGCTAACATACCATCCCCTGCATCCACTGAATCCCTGATCGAACGATTAATGACAGACTTCTCCCTCTCACCGCTGGGGCCTAATACAGTAATGCAAACAGGCTATCATTACCACCACACCCAGACCAGGGACCCGGCTCACCAAATGGAGGATCTCTTCCATAGATTTTCAGAACTTTTGGACAGAGGCCTTGCTCAAATGGCTGCAAAAATTACCGGGGATGTAAAGACTGATTTCCATAATCTAGGTAATAGGATCGACACGATCAAAAACAAAATGGAAGAAACAATAGCAGTGATGAACCAAAACTCCAAGAACATACACTTAGTGCAGGAGCAACTAGATCTGGCCAGGGCACATATCGACGACCTGGAGAACAGGTCCAGGAGGCTCATCAGAATCAGAATCAGGGGACTCCCGGAGACCATAACGGATGCACCAGAGGCAGTGCAGGACTTGATTAAAAACCTGATCCCCAATATGCCTCCCCACCGTCTCGAACTCGACAGAGCCCAAGGAGCCCTCGGACCCCCAGGAAGGATGGCACCCCAAGGGACATCATCGCAAAGCCTCATCACTACACCGTAAAAGAGGAACTGATGAAACATGCAAGATCTGCACCGTCTGTTTTATGCCAGGGCCACCAGGTACAGATCTTTGCAGATCTCTCACCTTCTACGATTCAAAGGAGGAGAGCACTAAAACTACTGCTGCACGCATTAACCCTGAAGGATATAAAATACAGATGGGCCTTCCCCTTCCCCGGTCAAGTTCACTGAAAAAGGGAGACACTACACCTTTTCCACCCTGTCGGAAGGAGAAAAACTGCTCCTACACCTGAAGATCATTTATCAAGAGGCCGCAATGGACACCTCCAACACCAGCTCTGGCTCAAACAAAAGACCGATACCTACTAGCCCACAGTCCCCCCTCTGGACCAAAGGCAAAGCAAAGAAGGCCAAGAACAACAGACCCGCCTGAAGCAAGTACCCCCAGAGTTTGATCCTTTCTTTTTCTGGACCTAGAATTTGGTTCAGGGGCATTGTGACCTTGCTGTATTGGGCTTTCCTCAGCCCAAGTCACAAGACTCCTGTTGAACTTTTACCTTCAATTTGTTGAAATTACAGTTTGTTGTTTCCTGTTCAAGTTTCCAGAACAGCCCAGGGATAATTCCAGGACTTCCGTGACTCACGGGTTAAACCGGATATCTTAATACAGCTCACCCCGCACCCCATGTATGGAGTACACCTACAAGCTATGGAAGGAACTTCCCCTTGTTACCCAGAAGGACGCCCTGCAGGGGAAGACTGGAGGATTGGGAAGATTTTCACTAAGCTAGTACCCAGGGTCATTTTATGCCGATGGGTGCTGGGGGGGGTTCCTCGGGGCAGCGGATAAGGAATGGAATCTCTCACTAGCCAAATCCACAGAAAGCTGTGCATCGCTCTACCTTTCACTAGCAAGTCATTTACTAAATTAGGGCGCCCAGTTCCGGGATGGAACACCTGCGCCTCCACTCAACTCTTGGACACCCAATGGTCTCCGAGGGCTGGGTACTCTGTGCCCAGTCGGGACGGACATGAAATTTGTACTACTCAAGGACTTCGGGGGGCATCTCCCCCCCGAAGTCTGATTTTCTTATCTAGGAGAGCTTCTTTTGTCTATTCTTCTCTGTCTCCCTCCCCTCTTCCCCCTCCCCCCTTTTCCCTATAAAAGTGACTAATACCAATATCTTTTCCAGACCACCAAATTGGCTACCAAGATCTGGGTTCTAAGGCCTCACTCAAACATGTGGAGGACACCTCTGAAGCCCTCTCGGCCTCAAGACTGCGAGGGGTGAGTGGGGGTGGATCGTGCCGTTGTTTCTCCCTTTTGCTCCATGGCTGAAGGTCCAGATGCTAAAATCCTCATAGCCTCCCACAAAGTCCAAGGCCTCAACTCCCCGATTAAGAGGAGAAAGGCACTGGACTACTATAAATCATTCAAGCTAGATATTCTCATGTTACAAGAAACACATTTCCCTACCCTATATAGCCCCAAGTTCCTTCATTCACACTACCCGCATTTCTACCTAGCCAGTGCAGATAACAAAACTAAGGGGGTGGCGATCTTATTTTCAAAATCCTGAAAATTTGTGAAAATCTCTGACTATATTGACCCAGAAGGGAGATTCATCCTAGTGAAAGGCACGCTAGGGAACCAACTTTTCTCCCTAGTATCGTACTACACACCCAACAGAGGACAATCCAAATTTTTCAGCACCCTATTGTCCACTCTCTCTCCGAAACTTGAGGGAACAATCATCTTCGGGGGAGACTCGAATGTTGCATTTGATCAGGGTCTAGACAAGTTCAAGCCTCCTAAGTCCCAACTGATTCGTCCTACAAAAGAGAGCCTCAAAATAGCGAAGACTCTATATGCAAATGGTTTGACTGATATATGGAGAGAACTCAACCCCTCCAAGAGGGATTACACCCACTACTCCCACCCTCACAACACTTACGCACAGATAGACCATATCCTTACACCTTCCACCCTCCTCCCAGCAGTCCTCAAAGCCCATATTATTGACACAGCACTATCGGATCACTCATTAGTGATCATTTCTATCCTTTCAGGGGTCCCAGGAGGGTCACAAAGACAATGGAGACTGAATGAGTTCTTGCTATCTGATCCTGTCTGAGTAATAGAACTGAGAAAAGCCCTTAAAGAGTACTTCACACTTAACAGCACCGAGGATACCTCAGCAGAAAAGCTCTGGGCAGCACACAAAATCTTCATTAGGGCCAGCTTATTCAGATCTCTACCCAAGTTAAAAGGGACAGGAGGGCTGATATAGAATGCCCGGAACAGGATTTTACTTCACTAAAAGCACTACACAAAAAGGACCCATCCATATTGCCCATGAATCAAATAGATAAATCCAGATTAGACCTAAACCGAAAAGGCAAAGGCCGAAAAATCGATCAGATGGAATGGACACAAATTCTATGCCCAAGCGGACAAAATGGGTCCACTATTGGCAACTAAACTCTCTCCAAAATCAGGATAGCGGGACAACCCCCCACAACCAATCCAGTCAGGATACTTGACGTCTTCCAGGGATTCTACTTGAAATCATACAGTACCACCACTCAGACCCACGTAGACTCGATCCCACGGTTCCTAGAGGGTCTACCCATCCCCTCCCTGAAAGGCGCCCACAAAGACGTGATGGACTCGCCCATCACAGAGGAGGAGGTGACGGAGGTCATCAAGGACCTCAAAAAGCTGTCAGCCCCAGGCCCTGATGGCCTATCCATACCTTACTACAAAACTTTCACAGACATCCTGACGCCACACCTGACCATATTCTTCAACTCTAAAACCAAAGGAGACCCCCTAGATATCCACCTCAATACGGCTTATATCACAGTCATACCCAAACCAGAGAAAAACCATGAAGACGTCAGCAATTATCACCAATATTCCTCATAAATAATGACCTAAAAATTCTCACCAAAATATTAGCGAACAGAATGGCTTCTTTCATCAGCCAATATATAAATAAAGACCAAGTTAGCTTCATACCCAGCAGACAGGGCCCCGACCAAATCCTACGGGCAATAGACTTGATATCAGTCTTGCAAACTAATTGGGAGGGGGGGACCAAACAACAGGGATTCATCCTGTCATTGGACCTACAGAAGGCATTTGACACTGTCTCATGGCCCTACATCTTCTCCCTATTAGAGCGCTGGGGCTTCGGGGCCAGATTTATGGGTATCTTAAAGGCCCTCTATTCTTGACCAAAGGCCCTCATTAGGTTACAGGAGCACTACTCCAAACCTATAGATATCACAAGAGGGACAAGACAAGGGTGTCCACTGTCCCCTCTAATTTTTTCAATAGCAATTGAAACCCTAGCGATCGCGATCCGTCAGAACCCTGACATTAAAGGAGTCACCTGTGGAGATCAGGCACACAAATGCAGTCTTTTTGCAGATGACATCCTGCTGTTCCTAACCCCCCCCCCCACTTCTCTCCCCAACCTCTGCCACACATTAGAAGACTTCCCTAGGATCTCGGGACGCAGAGTCAATTACTCTAAATCACAAGCCCTCAACATTTCGCTATCTCCTCAGACGGTATTCCATCTGAAACAGTCATTTAAATTTGAATGGAACGACAATGCAATTTGTTACTTAGGAATCTCGCTGATGGCCAAAATAGAAACCCTATACATTCACAACTACCCCCCGCTTTTCAGGAAACTGGAGGCAGATCTTAAACTCTGGTCCAAACACGGTCTCTCATGGTTAGGTAGGATCAATTAATTAAAATGGCCTTACTTCCAAGAATCCTCTACTTCTTCCACTCCCTCCCCATCCCCATCAGGAGAGACCAATTACATTCCCTGCAGAGTAAAATATTGAAATACACCTGGGGAAACTCAGGGTATCGCATTTCTCAGAGCACAATATTTTTACAGTAGGGGCGGGTTGGGCTTTCCCAACTTACACAAATATTATATTGCAGCCAGATTAGCCCAACTTTCTATACTTTACTCCAGATATGAAAAACCAGATTGGGTGACAATTGAAAGACAGGCAACCCCCGGCTTTACTTTAGATTACCTCCTTTGGTGCCCTCAGAAGACCGACCGCCCATACTATCTCCTGTCCTGTCACACTCTTACACCTTTTGGGACAGTTTTAGAAACAACCCTTCCCTGGTCTCCACAGACACCCTCTCACACACCTCTTCCACAACCCGGACTTTCCGCCAGGCTTAGACATCACAGATTTCAGGTGGTGGTTGGACAAGGGGCTATATCGCATAGGTCAATACTTCACCACCAGCGGCCCCATTTCCCTAAGTTATTGCATTAACAACTTGGAGCTCCCAGAGTTGGAAAGGTTCCGCTTTAGACAAATTTCCCACTTCCTCAACAAAATATGGCAGGACAAACCTCTGCCTCCCAAATTCACAGTTTATGAGATGTGGTGTGGACAGGCCATGGAGCAGAGGGGAGGTATATTAGTGGTTTATTCCGCCCTTACTCACCTTAACGAAATAACCTCTTCCATGATGGCATGGGAGGTGGACTTCCAATACGTATGGGAACTAGAGACCTGGCAAACGGCATTCCCCATACTCTTCAAAGGGATCCAAAATGTCTCCTTGGTGGAAGCTAGTATTAAAATTTTAAGCAGATGGTATCTTACCCCCACCAGGCTGGCAGCCATTTTTCCATCAGCAGATCCTCTATGCTTCAGAGGTTGTCAGTTGCTAGGCTCTATGGCTCACATATGGTGGGAATGCCCAAAGCTCCGCACATTTTGGAGACTGATCTTCAACATGATCAATAAGGTAACAGGTTGCCAGATCCCTAGATCTCCTGAGGTTGCCATCCTCAATGCACACATTCCACAACTCCCCAAGGCTACACAATCATTAATCCACTTTATTCTACATGGGGCTAAAATCACGATGGCTAAAGCCTGGAAAAAGCCTAAACCATCCATACAACAGTCAAGGGAAAAATATCGTGGATTATGACACAGGAAAAGCTATCCAGCATCTTGTCAGATACCACATTTAAATTTTAAAAGATATGGGAACCTTGGGCCAACTATATGGGAACCTCCCTTATTCCTGGTGTTCACAATGTAGCACACCATCCCAAGGCTCCATAGTAGGCACTCATCTCTTCCACCCCCCCTTCCCATCCCTTCCTCACCCTCTCTTCACCCCCTCTCTTTCTTCTCTCTCTCTCTTCCTTTATCCTCTTCATACAAACAGGTTTATATTGTGTAATTATCCAATTTATAATTATCACGGTACTGTCTTATTGCTGCTGGGCATATCCATACAGCCCAGTCATCACCATCAGCTGGCTTGACATAATCAAGGCAGGCACCTGGGAGGGGGACTCTGCCTCCGGCACAGCTTGATCCCGACAGGGGTGCTGGGGGTGAGGGGAACCCTACTACTCCAGGGACCTAGCCCATATACTGATGATGCGTCAACATTCTCAGGCGGGACATAAAGACAGCCCACCCATACTTTCCTTTGTTTAATCTTTCACTTGCATGCTTGAATTGTTTGTATGTTTTTATATTACTTCGGAGTACTTCCCCCCGAGCAGTTCACCTTGTTACAATTGTACTTTCTGTCTAGACTTCTTAAAATCAATAAACATCTATTGAAAGAAAAACAAAAAATGTCATAAATCTATCCCCTATTTTGTAGACGTTATAACTTTTGCGTAAACCAATCAATATAAGCTTATTGCATTTTTTTTTACCAAAAATATGTAGAAGAATACATATGAGCCTAAACTGAGGAAAAAAATTGTTTTTTTGAAGAAAAAAATTGGGATATTCATTATAGCAAAAAGTAAAAGATACTGTGTTTTTTTCAAAATTGTCACTCTTCTTTTGTTTATAGCGCAAAAAATAAAAAACGCAGAGGTGACCAAATACCACCAAAAGAAAGCTCTATTTGTGGGAAAAAATGGTTGTCAATGCACGACCGCGCAATTGTCAGTTAAAGCGACGCAGTGCCATATCGCAAAAAATGGCCTGGTCATTGAGCAGCCAAATCTTCTGGGGCTGAAGTGGTTAAAGTAAATTTCTGTTTTGCATTATATGTTTATCCTTGAAAGATCTTACTACAAGAAACAGTGGAATGCTTTTTTTTTTTCATGGCTTCTTAGGACAAATGATCCTTAAGCTGATGATATATTTTATTGCAGTAATAAAGGAATAATGAGAGGATGGGAATCTGAAAACATTATCATTTTTGTGTTAACTCTGTAGGCCTAGATTGTTAGTGTTAAAAAAATAAAAATATCACAGCTTTATTCAAGATTTCTATTACAAGTGATTATAATTCTTTCTAACAAAAATACATTAAACAATAATAATTGCAAATGACATTGAACTCCATAAAAAACGTAGCAAAAAAAAAAAAATAATTGCTCAAATACTTGCTCAAATTATAGGACCTTTGTTACTTTTATGACAAGATGGTTATGTTATGCTTTATGCTGTTTACTGATTCTGGTTCCCGCAGAGGTAAGATGAGACTACAGCTGTATGGCGTAATTACTGATTGGCAGGTCTATAACATTCATGAGATGTATCATGTGTACTAAACTCATTTATATTCCAAAATAATTAATTCCATCTCAAACAAACATTGTTCATAGCAAGCGCTCACACTGGGACATCCTCAGCAATTGTGCAATTCATTATCATTCATTATAACCATCACTGCAAGTTTACTATGGATCAGTTTCATACAACTAACCATTTTTGTTATATTCATACAAAATATTTCCTCTTGTTGGGAATATTTAAGTAACTTACAAGGAGTACTTGGATTCACACTCAAGCTATGAGCCAATACGAAATGTGGGATGAAGTAGGTTTTATAAAACAGACATGCACTCAGATGTTTCACATTCAACATTGTTAACCATTTCAGCTCCGCAAGTTTTTACCCCCTTCATGACCAGGCCATTTTTTGCTATTCGACACTGCGCTACTTTAACTGGTAATTGCACGGTCAAGCAATGCGGTACCCAAACAAAATGTATATCATTTGTATATATTATATCATTTGCGCACTGGTGCATAGTCATGTGGAACAGGAAGGGCCCATCCCCAAACTGTTCCGACAAAGTTGCAAGCATGAAATTGTTCAAAATGTCTAGGTATGCTGACACCTTAAGAGTTCCCTTCACTGGAACTAAGCGGCCAAGCCCAACCCCTAAAAAATAACCCCACACCATACTACCCCCTACACCAAATGATTTGGACCAGTGCACAAAGCAAGGTCCATAAAGACATGTATGAGCGAGTTTGGGCTGGAGGAACTTGAATGACCTGCACAACCTGACCTTAACCCGATAGAACACTTTTGGGATGATTTTTCAGAGACTGTGTGTCAGGTCTTCTCATCCACATTAGTGCCTGATCTAACAAATGCGCTTCTGGAAGAATGGTCAAACATTCCCATAGACACACTCCTAAATCTTGTGGACAGCCTTCCTAGAAGAGTTGAAGCTGTTATAGCTGCAAAAGGTGGGCCAACTCAATAAGGAACCCTAGGGATTAAAACTAGGGTGCCATTAAAGTTCATGTGCTCATAAAGGTAGGTGTCCCAATACTTTTGGTAATATAGCGTTTATATATAAAACATATCCAATAAAAAATTTTTCATAAATTTTGGCCACAATATATTCTGCTACATGTCTTTGGTAAAAAAAAAAATCTCAATAAGTGTATATTGATAGGTTTGTGTGGAAGTTATAGCATCTACAAACTATGATATATATACTGGACTTATAGTGGGACTGCGATAGTGTGGTTGGCATTCTGGCAATTCTTGGGATAAGCATTCCTACCAGTCTTATATGGACTATATGTCATGGACTTGAATACTTGCCCTATTTACTGATCCCATTCCCATATTTATCTTTGTGTAGCCTCACCCAGAGTGCGCCAAATTAACTCATTGGGGGTCATTTACTATAGCGCCAAAAAATTATTCTACAGTACCAAAAAATAACACTCAAAAAAGGCCAGAAAGACTTCAACTCTCAGAAAGTCAGCGCTAATGGAAAGCAGCAATAATGCCTGTCAGATCACATATGCTGGAATAGTGGAAGTCAATGGGGGTCGAACCTGCAAAATCCAAAGTTCTCACTGAAGGCTTATATGCAAGTTCTTTGTGATAAAACGTTTTTGGAGACCCGGGTCCTGCCCCAGGGGACATGTATCAATGGAAAAAAAAAATTTAAAAACGGATGTTTTTTCGGGAGCAGTGATTTTAATAATGCTTAGAGTGAAACAATAAAAATGTAATATTCCTTTAAATTTCCTACCTGGGGGTGTCTATAGTATGCCTGTAAAGGGGCGCATGTTTCCCGTGTTTAGAACAGTCTGACAGCAAAATGACATTTCAAAGGAAAAAAAGTCATTTAAAACTACTCGCGACTATTAATAAATTGCCGGTCTGACAATACACATAAAAGTTCATTGATAAAAACGGCATGGGAATTCCCCACAGGGCAACCCTGAACCAAAATTTTTTTAAAAAATGGCGTGGGGGTTCCCCCTTAATTCCATACCAGGCCCTTCAGGTCTGGTATGGATATTAAGGGGAACCCTGGCCAAAATTTTTTTTAAAAATGGCGTGGGGTCCCCCTCTAAATCTATACCAGACCCTTCAGGTCTGGTATGGATTTTAAGGGGAACCCCGTGCCAAAATTTTTTAAAAAATGGCATGGGTTCCCCCCAAAAATCCATACCAGACTCTTATCCAAGCACGCAACCTGGCAGGCCACAGGAAAAGAGGGGGGGACAAGAGAGCGCCCCCCCTCCTGAACCGTACCAGGCCACATGCCCTCAACATTGGGAGGGTGCTTTGGGGTAGCCCCCCAAAACACCTTGTCCCCATGTTGATGGGGACAAGGGCCTCATCCCCACAACCCTTGCCCGGTGGTTGTGGGGGTCTGTGGATGGGGGGCTTATCGGAATCTGGAAGCCCCCTTTAACAAGGGAACCCCCAGATCTGGCCCCCCCATGTGAAATGGTAAGGGGGTACAAAAGTACCCCTACCATTTCACAAAATAAGTGTCAAAAATGTTAAAAATGACAAGAGACAGTTTTTGACAATTCCTTTATTTAGATGCTTCTTCTTTCTTCTATCTTCTTTCTTCTATCTTCCTTCGGTTTCTTCCTCCATCTTCTTCTTCTTCTGGTTCTTCCTCCGGTGTTCTCGTCTGGCATCTTCCTCCGTGGCGTCTTCTTCCTTTCTTCGTTCTCGGGCCGCTTCGCACCCACCATGATGGGATGCTCCCACTGTGTGACGCTTCTTGTCTTCTGACGGTTCTTAAATAACGGAGGGCGGGGCCACCCAGACCCCGCCCCCCTCTGACGCACGGGGACTTGATGGGGACTTCCCTGTGGCATTCTCCGTGATGTCAGAGGGGGCGGGCTTTCGTTATTTAAGAACCGTCAGAGGAGGAGAAGCGCCACACAGCGGGAGCCTCCCATCATGGTGGATGTGGAGCGGCCCGAGTAGAAGAAGGGAAGAAGACGCCGCGGAGGAAGATGCCGGACGAGAACACCGGAGGAAGAACCAGAAGAACCAGAAGAAGAAGAAGATGGAAGAAGAAACCGAAGGAAGATAGAAGACAGAAGAAAGAAGATAGAAGAAAGAAGAAGCATTTAAATAAAGGAATTGTCAAAAACTGTCTCTTGTCATTTTTAACATTTTTGACACTTTTTTTGTGAAATGGTAGGGGTAAAGTACCCCCTTACCATTTCACACGGGAGGGCTGAGATCTGGGGGTCCCCTTGTTAAAGGGGGATTCCAGATTCTGATAAGCCCCCCCGCCCGCAGACCCCCACAACCACCGGGCAAAGGTTGTGGGGATGAGGCCCTTGGGGACAAGGTGTTTTGGGGGGCTACCCCAAAGCACCCTCCCAATGTTGAGGGAATGTGACCTGGTATGGTTCAGGAGGGGGGGCGCTCTCTCGTCCCCCCCTCTTTTCCTGTGGCCTGCCAGGTTGCGTGCTCGGATAAGGGTCTGGTATGGATTTTTGGGGGGACCCCACGCCATTTTTAAAAAAAAGTTTGGCGCGGGGTTCCCCTTAATATCCATACCAGACCTGAAGGGCCTGGTATGGAATTTAGGGGGACCCCATGCATCTTTTTTTATTTTGGTTTGGGGTTCCCCTTAATATTCATATCAGACCCAAAGGGTCTGGTAATGGACTATGGGGGTATCCCGGGCCATTTTTATCAATGAACTTTTATGTGTATTGTCGGGACCAATAATTCATTAATAGTCGGTGTCTTGCCGAGAAAGTTCCCCCGGCGGATAAGGACCCCCTGTACTGCGCATGTGCTGCGCTTGCACAGTACGAACGACTACTGAGCTGCCGAAAGTCTGCGAAGTTGAAAAGCTGATCATCAGCTCTACACGGCGTCTGCGCACTACATTCTGCCTTGAGTCCAGGTTCAAGCCCCACCATCCAAGTGGACATAGAGTTAGAATAAAAATATGCCGAACGAAGCGAGGCCATGCCCGAAGCATGGCAAGTAAAGCAAGCCCGCAAGGGGCCCTGTTACAGGCGCCCTGTACAGCTGACTCACAGGTGTTCAGGTTTGGCTATTTTCGGCGGCTCGTACTGTGCAAGCGCCGGCACTAGCGCTAGCACTTTTAAATGACTTTTTTCTTCCTTTAGAAATGTAATTTTGCTGTCAGACTTTTCTAAACACGGTAAAAACATGCCACTTTACAGGCATACTATAGACACAGGGGCGGACTGACCATTCTGGCATTCGGGCACGGACCGAGGGCCCGCGGGGTCAGGGGGGCCCCATGAGAGGCTCAGTCTGCCCCTGGAGGTGCCCGCAGTTTATCAAGACAGGCGCGCCTCCGGCCACCTCTCCCACTGGGGAACTCAGCTGAGGGGCGGAGCCATATCTCAATGCCGCGGGGTCAGGAAGGGAGCTGGAGGCTGCAGTGCAGAGTGCACACAGATCGGACAGACAGCGGAGCGGAGTCTCATGTTCGCATTGGCCACCCACACTGACCTGCCTTGTGTGCAGCAGCAGGTCAGTGTTATAAAAACAGACAGCACAGCAGTTGTATGCATTGTTTTTCTAAGAACTTGCCCTGGCCCATGATACTCTCCTGGTCCCCCCACCCCCACAGTGTCCCCCTGTGTGTGTGTGTGTGCTCTCCCTCCAGTGTCCCCCTGTGTGTGTGTGTGCTCCCCCTCCAGTGTCCGTGTGTGTGTGTGTGTGTGTGTGTGTGTGTGTGTGTGCTCTCCCTCCAGTGTCCCCCTGTGTGTGTGCTCTCCCTCCAGTGTCCCCCTGTGTGTGTGTGCTCCCCCTCCAGTGTCCCCCTGTGTGTGTGTGCTCCCCCTCCAGTGTCCCCCTGTGTGTGCTCTCCCCCTCCAGTGTCCCCCTGTGTGTGCTCTCCCCTTCCAGTGTCCCCCTGTGTGCGCTCTCGCCCTCCAGTGTCCCCCTGTGTGCGCTCTCCCCCTCCAGTGTCCCCCTGTGTGCGCTCTCCCCCTCCAGTGTCCCCCTGTGTGTGCTCTCCCTCCAGTGTCCCCCTGTGTGTGTGCTCTCCCTCCAGTGTCCCCCTGTGTGTGTGCTCTCCCTCCAGTGTCCCCCTGTGTGTGTGCTCTCCCTCCAGTGTCCCCCTGTGTGTGTGCTCTCCCTCCAGTGTCCCCCTGTGTGTGTGCTCTCCCTCCAGTGTCCCCCTGTGTGTGCTCTCCCTCCAGTGTCCCCCTGTGTGTGCTCTCCCTCCAGTGTCCCCCTGTGTGTGTGCTCTCCCTCCAGTGTCCCCCTGTGTGTGTGCTCTCCCTCCAGTGTCCCCCTGTGTGTGCTCTCCCTCCAGTGTCCCCCTCTGTGTGTGTGCTCTCCCTCCAGTGTCCCCCTCTGTGTGTGTGCTCTCCCTCCAGTGTCCCCCTCTGTGTGCTCTCCCCCCAGTGTCCCCCTGTGTGCGTTCTCCCCCCAGTGTCCCCCTGTGTGTGTGCTCTCCCTCCAGTGTCCCCCTGTGTGTGTGTGTGTGTGTGCTCTCCCCCTCCAGTGTCCCCCTGTGTGTGCTCTCCCCCTCCAGTGTCCCCCTGTGTGCGCTCTCCCCCTCCAGTGTCCCCCTGTGTGCGCTCTCCCCCTCCAGTGTCCCCCTGTGTGCGCTCTCCCCCTCCAGTGTCCCCCTGTGTGTGCTCTCCCCCTATGTGCGCTCTCTCCCTCCAGTGTCCCCCTGTGTGTGCTCTCCCTCCAGTGTCCCCCTGTGTGTGTGCTCTCCCTCCAGTGTCCCCCTGTGTGTGTGCTCTCCCTCCAGTGTCCCCCTGTGTGTGTGCTCTCCCTCCAGTGTCCCCCTGTGTGTGTGCTCTCCCTCCAGTGTCCCCCTGTGTGTGTGCTCTCCCTCCAGTGTCCCCCTGTGTGTGTGCTCTCCCTCCAGTGTCCCCCTGTGTGTGCTCTCCCTCCAGTGTCCCCCTCTGTGTGTGTGCTCTCCCTCCAGTGTCCCCCTCTGTGTGTGTGCTCTCCCTCCAGTGTCCCCCTCTGTGTGTGTGCTCTCCCCCCAGTGTCCCCCTGTGTGCGTTCTCCCCCCAGTGTCCCCCTGTGTGTGTGCTCTCCCTCCAGTGTCCCCCTGTGTGTGTGTGTGTGTGTGCTCTCCCTCCAGTGTCCCCCTGTGTGTGTGTGTGTGTGTGTGTGCTCTCCCCCTCCAGTGTCCCCCTGTGTGCGCTCTCCCCCTCCAGTGTCCCCCTGTGTGCGCTCTCCCCCTCCAGTGTCCCCCTGTGTGCGCTCTCTCCCTCCAGTGTCCCCCTGTGTGCGCTCTCCCCCTCCAGTGTCCCCCTGTGTGCTCTCTCCCCCTCCAGTGTCCCCCTGTGTGCGCTCTCCCCCTCCAGTGTCCCCCTGTGTGCGCTCTCCCCCTCCAGTGTCCCCCTGTGTGCGCTCTCCCCCTCCAGTGTCCCCCTGTGTGCGCTCTCCCCCTCCAGTGTCCCCCTGTGTGCGCTCTCCCCCTCCAGTGTCCCCCTGTGTGCGCTCTCCCCCTCCAGTGTCCCCCTGTGTGCGCTCTCCCCCTCCAGTGTCCCCCTGTGTGCGCTCTCTCCCTCCAGTGTCCCCCTGTGTGCGCTCTCCCCCTCCAGTGTCCCCCTGTGTGCGCTCTCCCCCTCCAGTGTCCCCCTGTGTGCGCTCTCCCCCTCCAGTGTCCCCCTGTGTGTGCTCTCCCCCTATGTGCGCTCTCTCCCTCCAGTGTCCCCCTGTGTGTGCTCTCCCTCCAGTGTCCCCCTGTGTGTGCTCTCCCTCCAGTGTCCCCCTGTGTGTGTGCTCTCCCTCCAGTGTCCCCCTGTGTGTGTGCTCTCCCTCCAGTGTCCCCCTGTGTGTGTGCTCTCCCTCCAGTGTCCCCCTGTGTGTGTGCTCTCCCTCCAGTGTCCCCCTGTGTGTGTGCTCTCCCTCCAGTGTCCCCCTCTGTGTGTGTGCTCTCCCTCCAGTGTCCCCCTCTGTGTGTGTGCTCTCCCTCCAGTGTCCCCCTCTGTGTGTGTGCTCTCCCTCCAGTGTCCCCCTCTGTGTGTGTGCTCTCCCTCCAGTGTCCCCCTCTGTGTGTGTGCTCTCCCCCCAGTGTCCCCCTGTGTGCGTTCTCCCTCCAGTGTCCCTCTGTGTGTGTGCTCTCCCTCCAGTGTCCCCCTCTGTGTGTGTGCTCTCCCCCCAGTGTCCCCCTGTGTGTGTGCTCTCCCTCCAGTGTCCCCCTGTGTGTGTGTGTGTGCTCTCCCTCCAGTGTCCCCCTGTGTGTGTGTGTGTGCTCTCCCCCTCCAGTGTCCCCCTGTGTGCGCTCTCCCCCTCCAGTGTCCCCCTGTGTGCGCTCTCTCCCTCCAGTGTCCCCCTGTGTGCTCTCCCCCTCCAGTGTCCCCCTGTGTGCGCTCTCCCCCTCCAGTGTCCCCCTGTGTGCTCTCTCCCCCTCCAGTGTCCCCCTGTGTGCGCTCTCCCCCTCCAGTGTCCCCCTGTGTGCGCTCTCCCCCTCCAGTGTCCCCCTGTGTGCGCTCTCCCCCTCCAGTGTCCCCCTGTGTGCGCTCTCCCCCTCCAGTGTCCCCCTGTGTGCGCTCTCCCCCTCCAGTGTCCCCCTGTGTGCGCTCTCCCCCTCCAGTGTCCCCCTGTGTGCGCTCTCCCCCTCCAGTGTCCCCCTGTGTGCGCTCTCTCCCTCCAGTGTCCCCCTGTGTGCGCTCTCTCCCTCCAGTGTCCCCCTGTGTGCGCTCTCCCCCTCCAGTGTCCCCCTGTGTGCGCTCTCCCTCCAGTGTCCCCCTGTGTGTGCGCTCTCCCTCCAGTGTCCCCCTGTGTGTGCGCTCTCCCTCCAGTGTCCCCCTGTGTGTGCGCTCTCTCTCCAGTGTCCCCCTGTGTGTGCGCTCTCCCTCCAGTGTCCCCCTGTGTGTGCGCTCTCCCTCCAGTGTCCCCCTGTGTGTGTGCTCTCCCTCCAGTGTCCCCCTGTGTGTGTGTGTGTGTGTGCGCTCTCCCCCTCCAGTGTCCCCCTGTGTGCGCTCTCCCCCTCCAGTGTCCCCCTGTGTGTGCTCTCCCCCTCCAGTGTCCCCCTGTGTGTGTGTGTGTGTGTGTGTGTGTGTGTGTGTGTGTGTGTGTGCTCTCCCTCCAGTGTCCCCCTGTGTGTGTGTGTGTGTGTGTGTGTGTGTGTGTGTGTGCTCTCCCTCCAGTGTCCCCCTGTGTGTGTGTGTGTTCTCTCCCTCCAGTGTCCCCCTGTGTGTGTGTGCTGTCCCCCTGTGTGTGCTCTCCCCCTCCAGTGTCCCCCTGTGTGTGTGTGTGCTCTCCCCCTCCAGTGTCCCCCTGTGTGTGTGTGTGTGTGCTCTCCCCCTCCAGTGTCCCCCTGTGTGTGCTCTCCCCCTCCAGTGTCCCCCTGTGTGTGCTCTCCCCCTCCAGTGTCCCCCTGTGTGTGCTCTCCCCCTCCAGTGTCCCCCTGTGTGTGCTCTCCCCCTCCAGTGTCCCCCTATGTGTGCTCTCCCTCCAGTGTCCCCCTGTGTGTGTGTGTGTTCTCTCCCTCCAGTGTCCCCCTGTGTGTGTGTGTGTGTGCTCTCCCCCTCCAGTGTCCCCCTGTGTGTGCTCTCCCCCTCCAGTGTCCCCCTGTGTGTGTGTGTGCTCTCCCTCCAGTGTCCCCCTGTGTGTGTGTGTGCTCTCCCTACAGTGTCCCCCTGTGTGTGTGTGTGCGTGCTCTCCCCCTCCAGTGTCCCCCTGTGTGTGCTCTCTCCCTCCAGTGTCCCCCTGTGTGTGTGTGTGTGTGTGTTCTCCCCCTCCAGTGTCCCCCTGTGTGTGCTCTCCCCCTCCAGTGTCCCCCTGTGTGTGTGTGTGTGTGTGCTCTCCCCCTCCAGTGTCCCCCTGTGTGTGTGTGTGTGTGTGTGTGTGCGCTCTCCCTCCAGTGTCCCCCTGTGTGTGTGTGTGCTCTCCCCCTCCAGTGTCCCCCTGTGTGTGCTCTCCCCCTCCAGTGTCCCCCTGTGTGTGTGTGTGTGCTCTCCCCCTCCAGTGTCCCCGTGTGTGTGTGTGTGTGTGTGTGTGTGTGCGCTCTCCCTCCAGTGTCCCCCTGTGTGTGTGTGCTCTCCCTCCAGTGTCCCCCTGTGTGTGCTCTCCCTCTCCAGTGTCCCCCTGTGTGTGCTCTCCCTCCAGTGTCCCCCTGTGTGTGCTCTCCCTCCAGTGTCCCCCTGTGTGTGTGTGCTCTCCCCCTCCAGTGTCCCCCTGTGTGTGTGTGTGTGCTCTCCCCCTCCAGTGTCCCCCTGTGTGTGTGTGTGTGCTCTCCCTCCAGTGTCCCCCTGTGTGTGTGTGTGTGTGTGCTCTCCCTCCAGTGTCCCCCTGTGTGCGCTCTCCCCCTCCAGTGTCCCCCTGTGTGTGTGTGTGCTCTCCCTCCAGTGTCCCCCTGTGTGTGCTCTCCCTCCAGTGTCCCCCTGTGTGTGCTCTCCCTCCAGTGTCCCCCTGTGTGTGTGTGTGTGCTCTCCCCCTCCAGTGTCCCCCTGTGTGTGTGTGTGTGTGCTCTCCCCCTCCAGTGTCCCCCTGTGTGTGTGTGTGTGCTCTCCCCCTCCAGTGTCCCCCTGTGTGTGTGTGTGCTCTCCCTCCAGTGTCCCCCTGTGTGTGTGTGTGTGCTCCCCCTCCAGTGTCCCCCTGTGTGCGCTCTCCCCCTCCAGTGTCCCCCTGTGTGCGCTCTCCCCCTCCAGTGTCCCCCTGTGTGCGCTCTCCCCCTCCAGTGTCCCCCTGTGTGCGCTCTCCCTCCAGTGTCCCCCTGTGTGTGCGCTCTCCCTCCAGTGTCCCCCTGTGTGTGCGCTCTCCCTCCAGTGTCCCCCTGTGTGTGCGCTCTCCCTCCAGTGTCCCCCTGTGTGTGCGCTCTCCCTCCAGTGTCCCCCTGTGTGCGCTCTCCCTCCAGTGTCCCCCTGTGTGCGCTCTCCCTTCAGTGTCCCCCTGTGTGCGCTCTCCCTCCAGTGTCCCCCTGTGTGCGCTCTCCCTCCAGTGTCCCCCTGTGTGCGCTCTCCCTCCAGTGTCCCCCTGTGTGCTCTCCCCCCCCCCCCTGTCTCCCTGTGCAGGTGTGGCTTGAGTGTGGGGACACAGGGGGCCCCGTGATCTTCTATTGCCCGGGGGCCCCATGAGTTGTCAGTCCGCCCCTGTATAGACACCCCCCAGGTACTAAATTTAAAAGAATATTACACTTTTATTGTTTCACTTTAAGCATTATTAAAATCACTGCTCCCAAAAAAACAGCCATTTTTAAAACTTTTTTTGCATTGATACATGTCCCGTGGGGCAGGACCCCGGTCCCCAAATACTTTTCATGACAATAACTTGCATATTAACCTTTAAAATTAGTACTTTTGATTATTCATGTTTGTGTCCCATAGACTTTAACGGTGTTCGCACAAATTTTTTGTCTGTTTGCATGTTCTGCTGCGAACTGAACAGGGGGGATGTTCGGCCCATCCCTAGCTATCATTGATTGAGAATCATGGGGTACAACTTGTCAAGCAACTCGGAGGTCCAAAGTCCCCCAACTGTGAAACAAGTCATATATATTTTAATAGAAAGGAGCTCTCATTTACATCAACAGAACAAATGCAGGAAGTGATGTGTGCACATGGGCCAGAAGCAAATGTGTGGGGATGCCAAACAAATCAATGAACCCCACCCACACCAAATCTAACTACTACATCCACCCCCGCATTGATTAAGCACAAGTACATATCATACCCTTATCCGAAAAATGAGCAGCACCTCCTCTTTGCTAAAGAGGGACCTCGCCGTGTCCACCTAGATGGAGATTCTGACCAGCACAGGAACTTCCGGGTGATTACATTGACTTATTTCTGGGTCAGAAGGTGAAACCACACTCTTTTGATCGCTGCTGCGAATATTTGATCGCAACCACAATTAGAATTTTATTGTTTTTGTTTATTTGCAGATATGCAAATTTGTATTTCTACTTATGATATTTAAAGGCGTTCTATAAGAAATGGTGTCCCTGGGTTAGCAGCAGGTGAATGACAAAAACAAAAGGCCCAGTTTGAGCCCTGGTTCACACTGACAGAGGGAGGAAATCGTTCAGCTGAAATCACACAATTTCATTCCCGCATGTCAGTCCTGACTGCAGGGGGAATTTCAGAGACATCTGTGCAGGTTTCTGCACTGATATCAATACAAATTGCACCCCAAAGTCGCACCAATTAAAACAGTGCAATTGTCACTGCTTTGACATGTCAAATCAGACCAATGTGAACTAAAGCTGACACATACAACACTGCCTATCCACCTATCCAAAATTGAAGATAATATTATAGCAGCCAATCACCAATGGTGGGATAAGTTCTTCCTTGATAAGTACCTGAGGTATAAGATCTCCCCTAGAGGTCTCAGAAATACCAAAACATGCTCCTTTCTGGGTCCAGATTTAGCTTGTGAGTGATCCAACATTTCCGAGTTCTGCACCCAAAAATGGATGGAAATTATCACCAAGCAGAGGGACACCCAATACACATTTTTGCTTTCAAAAATCACAGATCTCATCCACACTCTCCAATTACACACCGTGTCCCTACCCACATCTTGACTTAGGAAACTTAAAGAGGGGGTTCCCTAAAGAAATTTTTTTTAAAAGTCAGCAGCTACAAATACTGCAGCTGCTGACTTTTAAAATATGGACACTTACCTGTCACAGGGTCCATCAATGTTGGCACCCGAGGCCGAACCGTCCCTCGGTCCTCGGATGCTGCCGCTGCCATCTTCGGTATGGGAATCAGAAAATGAAGTCTTGCGGCTTCACTTCCTGCGCGTTCCCTACTGCGCATGCACGAGTCGCGCAGCGCAATCTGAATGGTCCATGCTGTCTCTGGGACCTGTGTGTGTCCCAGCAGACAGCGCGGCAGGACGGGAAGAGGCATAGACTCCCGTGGGAGTCTATGCCCGGAAGTGGGTGCAAATACCTGTCTTAGACAGGTATCTGCACCCCCCTCTCCCCTGAAAGGTGCCAAAGGTGACACCGGAGGGGGGGAGGGTTCCGAAAAGCAGAGGTTCAATTTTTGTGTGAACCTCCGCTTTAAATTAAATGCCAAGTTCCAAGAAGATTGTCTTATTAGAACCAAACTACAGAAAATCCATAGAGATTTCAATGATTATAACACTAATAAGGTTTTTTGTTGGAAGAAACTTAGATCTATCAATAAGTATCCTGTGCCCCATGAGAACGATTGCAGTTCCTTTACATTCGCTGGTCTCATTCCCCTTATGGACTGTGAACCAAGGCCCACAATACAAACTTCTCCCATTCCATTAGTCCCTCTTGTGGGGAAGCGTGGTAATTATAAAGTTACCCATCATCCCAGATCAAAATCGCATTCCACCTTACCATACTGCTGGTCCTGGTTTTTCTATAAAGGACCCACCCCCAACTGAACCTTTAGTCACCCTTAAAAACAAGAAGGTCACAATTAATAAATCCCCTAGACAGACACCAAGCTTACCTTCTACCCCATCTCCTAATATTGTCTCACGTAGTGACAGCATCATATTCTGTCCTTTGCCTTCTCAGTTTGACTCTAGCTTTTTCACTCCATCTGTGATCCCCTTGATCCCCACAGAAGTACGTAATAGCATTGGTGCTCATCCAAGCACCATGGCTATTGGATTAGACTTACCACCATTGTCCATAATCACTTCTAATGTGACAACCATAGATGAACCAACATCCTCTACCTCCTCTTTTTTAGTAGTCGCCCCCCTGTCTTGCCCAAAAAGAAAACTCACCATAGAGGCAGGAGAGGGGGAAGACGTAGACACAGAAAGGAGGGGGAAACTACGCAGACTATAAAGATTTTTAATCTATTTGATCATGTTTTGTCCAAATCTGAGCAGTCACTTCTTGCTCGTGGCTTCACTTTTGCTCCAACAGCACCTCCCAATCCCTTTACCCTTTTTCTAGATCTCAATAGATTCGTTGGGAATATTACTGTAAAACACTAATAATACAATAATATCAAAGCCCATAAGAATCTCAATGTTGAACAAGACCCCTCACCAGCCCTTTGGGCACTAGTTATGCGACAGACGATCCCCCTGACCTTAGTGTCTCAGAAAGAAGGGCTCTGGATCATCTGGAGCACCTATATACTGAGGATTCAGACGATTACGTTGAATTACTCATTCAGCACTTGTCCGCATCCTCACCCATTCAGCATATTAAATTCCAACCTAAATCAATATTTTATCCCAATAAACGAAAAGTGTGGTGCAGCGTTAATCCAGTGGGAGATATTATTGAAGGTAGTGGTGTGTCATAAATATCCTAGTAGTGTGTGTACTGATAGGATGTCATAACTTGGGGCTATGAAGCCAAAATTGGCATCCGTAAATAATTTATAAAGTGCCAACTGCATGAAATATATAATGAAACATAAATTTACTACTAATTGTGAAACAAGTGACAGAGTATCAACCTCTTCAGTGCAAACCCTATAGTGTCTTAATATGGAAAAGAAATAAAATTTTATAACAGCATAAGTAAAGTATTTGGTGATGGTATATTCATCTAATAGAAATATAATTCAACTGGTGAAAAAAACAATGCAATACAAGGAATGTTGGAATCATGTGTATCATGCACAAATAGGCATAAATTGTGATCTCAATGTGTCCGTGCAAAGATCACACAGTGACAAAATTTATACAACTAGGACGGGTGCATTATATACATAAGAAAGTGCTTAGTATAGTGCCTAGTGAAAGTAAATAAAAATAGGTGACAAAAATATTAGTCCATAGTGAAACAATATAGCATCCAGTGATTTCACTCCAAACAAACAAAAATTAATTGCAGGGCATGTAGTGGGTGTATTAACCAGGGAAACAACACCATGAATTCTCTTCGTGACAGAAAAAATCTTACACTAGTAAGTAATGGCCCCTTACCACATCTTACTAGGAAAACAGCATAAACAGCACAGCTGATGTGGGCTCCTTTTCATGGATTTGCACCCTGCTCTATTCTCCAGACTCTAAATCCCTCCAGAGATGTAATGGCCATAGGTGAAAGAAAGGGAATGCCTTATAGTGTAGTATAGTTTTTGTAAACAGCCAACGTTTATTAAGATTAAAAGTACTCACAGAAAAAATCAAGCAATACAGCGTATATCCGATGAGCTGCGAGCTCGTATGTGTCCGTCAATGGGATGTGCCTTTCCTGTCCCTACGCGTGACGCCACGTGCCTCGTGACTTCATCAGGGGACACTAGAGGGCACTGAATGTTGTCCTTAAATAGCAATGGTCAAGTGCAATATGCGGCGGCCATTTTCTTGTAGTTCCATTGGAAAGTGCCATAGCGGCCATTTTCCGAGAGACTAATGGGGGCGGCCATTTTTTCGGTTATCTAAACGAAAGCACGGCTGCAAATACACTTACTGGCGATGTAAAAACCATAGACCGTACAATGTGTAGTCCCAATCGCATACACTCGTAAACTATGAGCTGAGAGCGGGTGTATTACTGGCTTAAACAAAAACAGCAGGGAACTAGAAAAAAAGTGAATAGCCCATTATAATGATAGCGGATGCCACCATTCTAGTAGTTGATTAAAAAATCTAGAGAAAATGAATGTAATATTAGTTTAATATAAAAATATATAAAAAATATAAATATAAAAAATAAAAAATATAATATAAAATCTAAAATATGTAAAAAATATATATATTTTAGGTGGGAAAAGGACGAAAAAACTACTAGTAGTAGTAGTACACACACTACTAGGATATTTATGACACACCACTACCTTCAATAATATCTTCTACTGGATTAGGGCTGCACCACACTTTTCGTTTATTTCTATTTTTTGGGCCAAGTGAGACTCTTTGCGGTGCAAACAGCTTCTCCGATCTGTAGACACTCACACATGATAGCGCGGGAATAACTATCAACCTTGCTTTCTGTATATACACACTATACTAATTCCTGCAGCAGTCATGGATGTTTTTACATATATGGAGAAAAGGAAAGTCAATTTAGAAGAGGTTTTTAATGCTTCCAATACCAATACCAATAGAAACCTAGATTTAGAAAGCCTCATGAGAAAGTTGGGACACAATATGGAAAAAAAGGTGAGCCTATGGTGGGATATTTGCACCTTAGAAACGTATCTTAAAGAAAATTTAGTCCCAAGGAGGTTGAGATGGGATATACCCCCGAATGACAGCCTAACTGACCAGGAGTCAAATGATGAATGGTTTAATTTTTTTAATGACAAAGGCCGGGAACTATTAGGTTTTCTATTGGAAAGTACTCACAACAAACCCATGAACCTCCTAGGTCCAATACTCAGAATACAGTATATCAAGACCACAGAGAAGAAGATAGAGGTATGACCCCAAGACATCAAAACTATGATGAAAGAAACACATACTATCAGCCTCATACCCCCTATCGAGCTGAGAGAAGACCTCAACAGAATCGAACTCCACAAAATGGAGGAAGAAAACCGTATTATGGAAAAAATAATAAGAAACCCTATTTTTTCATGGGAATAACTGGCATAAACCTCCCTATGATCAATGAGAGTATAGAGGACCACCCCAAGACCAAAGAGACTATAGAGGACCACCCCAAGGACCAAGAGAACAAAGAAGACCTACGTATGAATACAGGGACAATAGGGAACAACCATATGTACCTGATGGACCTAGAGGAAGAAGTCCAGTCCATGAATATGGACATGGTGAAAGGAGAGGCCCGCAACAAAGGAATTATTACCAAAACGAACGAACAAGTCCTGTACCCACTTACAACTACTATGCTCCCCTTATGTATCGGGATGAAGAAGATAGACAACACCCACAATATTTGGACCAACCTCACAGCAGGCCTTTTTTAGACAGAGGCAGGGAAGATCACCCTCTGAGACAGGTAGACGACACAAGAAACTCCAGAAAAAGCCCAGAAAGAAGAGAGGACGGAGATCAGAAAAGAGAGAACAAAAGAAAAAGGGAATAAAAGGAGAAGGCATTTTTAATTTAAGTGGTCTGGAATTGACACATGAAGAAATCGGTGTCTTGGATAAAGGCCTTAAGTATGCACCCACCAAGAATCTTGACAAATTCCAGACCTATATTGGCATCCAGAAATTTATAAGAAAACTAAATATTCAGAAATATACCATGGGGAACCTGGCCAGACATAGACACCAAGATACTGTGAATGATGGGATTATACACAGTACATTGAGGAATAAATCTGTTTTTAATCCACCTGTGAAAGACAATAAATATATCAAAGTTTTTAAAAAAGTGGTTTTAGAAGATATTAAAGATCTTAAAGTAAAGAAAAAAGAGGACCCCAGATATATAAGAAGTGGCATTCATAAATTAAGGAGAAGGAAGGACCTGGTAATCCGACCAGCTGACAAGGGAGGAGGTATTGTCGTCCTCTCTAAGGAACAATACCATCACACTATGTTGGATATGCTGAAGGATGTGAATACATACACTAAACTTTTGAATAACCCCATGTTTAAGTGCAGGAAGGCACGTGAAGAGGTAGTGTACCTAGGGGTTAAAAAGAATATACTAAACAAAAAAGAGGCCAGATTTTTAATTCCGGATTTCTGCCACACACCTATCATTTATTCACTACCAAAGATGCATAAAAACAATACCAACCCACCCCCAAGGCCAATAGTAAACAGTATCGATTCACTGACGTCAAGAATGGGACAATACATCGATGTATTCCTACAACCGGCGGTCCAAAGAACACAAGCATATCTGCGAGACACAAAACACCTATTACAGATTATAGAGAATATTCCTAAAGAAGACGGACCATGGCTTATGGCCACTGCAGATGTCGCCTCCCTATATACATCAGTACCCCACCATCTAGCATGTGAAGCTGCGAAGTGGGGTTTGAGGAAGCATACCCAATTACTGTGCATGCAGAGAAAGTTTTTAATTAAATGCATCGATTTTAGCCTAAAGAACAATTACTTTTGGTACGACAAAAACTACTATCACCAACACACTGGAGTAGCAAAGGGAGCGAAATTCGCCCCAAGTATAGTCGGACTTTTTATGGCCCAGTGGAAGGAAGATAATGTCTTTTTAAATACACCTGAAGAATTGGTAATCTATAAAAGATATATCGATGATATTTTTATCCTATGGAAAGGTGACGCAGATCGGCTATTATTATTTTTGGAAAGACTCAATAAGAATAATAGAAACATAAAATTGTCTTGGGACTTCAGTGAGAAGAAAGTCACATTCCTAGACTTGGAAATTCTACAAGAAAACTCCATACTTGGGTCACAAACGCATTTCAAAAAAGTCGATAGAAATAGCTACCTACCTATAGAAAGCTGCCACCATAAGAATTGGCTTTTTAATGTACCAAAGGGCCAGTTCATACGGCTGAGACGTAACTGCACGGACCTAAACACTTTCTTAGATCAAGCAGAAAAGGTAGCATCTAAATTTACGAAAAAAGGCTATGATTGCCAGTTCATCAAATAGAAAATAGAAGAGGTGACGGCAATGGACCGGAATTTACTAATTAGAGATACGCTTAAACTGAAACAACCAATGATGGGAACACCTCTAATCTTAGATTTCAGTACGCAGCACAAGAAAATAGAAAGAATTATAAAACGGCATTGGTATCTACTCTTAGCGGACAGACAACTACAGGAGTCCCTTCCTCAAAATCCTAAGTTTTTATACAGAAGAGCACCAACGATCAGAGACAAAGTGGTAAGGAACGTACTAGATCCACCCAAAAGAACTTACTCCTTCTTCAATGGAAAAGGCTTTTACCCATGTAAAAGATGCTTTGCCTGTCTTAGAACAAGAAGACCGAATGAAAAGAAATTTCAGTTTACATCTTCCAGTACAGGAGACACATATGAGATAAAAAACTTCATATGCTGTAACACAGAAGGAGCCGTGTACGTCCTCGAGTGTAGTTGCGGGCTCCAATATGTTGGCCGCACGAAAAGACCCCTCCGGGTGCGGATAAAAGAACATGTCGAGAATATCATCAGAGGATATGATAAACATAGTGTTTCGAAACATTTCTTACTATGCCACAACAAAGACACCACCCACCTCAAATTCTGGGGAATTGAACCTTACATTAACCACTGGCGGGGGGTCACAAAGTTAGGACCTTAAGTCAGGCAGAGTCCAAATGGATATTCACATTAGACACATTTGCGCCAAGAGGCCTAAATATCGAATTCGATCTGAGTTGCTTTCTCAGCGACTTCTGACCATTCCACAATTATTTACATCTCTAATATAATACAACATAATTTTATCCCCTAAGCTGGATACTGAATACCGGTAGACTCTCCTCTATTTAATAATTGTTAGGCAACGGTATAAGCATGAGGGCCTCTTAATATATTTTTGACTACTCGTGCTTGCGTACAAATAGGCCCCACTTTGCACTTTATCACTTGCCAATCTCTTCTCTTATCGTCTGCAGTGTTTTTATTCAATGTATTTACTTATTCCTCAATTTTTGCAAGATGCACTTTAAATCATAATATTAACCGATTATGTTATTTATATTATTATCCAATCTTATTGTTACATGCCTTGAACAGTCTATGTATACCTGGATGCATTTCTATATTCATTACGCCTTTTGTACAGTTCCTACTTGCTACGTGTGCCTTCATCAATGCTTTGGGCCTATCCCATCCCATCGGGTTTTTAACTCTCAGAATGCACCAACCCGTGCATTCACCGTCCCCACTGATATACATTTTAACCTTGTTTTTAAAAATAAAAGTTTTTTCGTCCTTTTCCCACCTAAAATATATATATTTTTTTACATATTTTAGATTTTATATTTTATATTTATATTTTTTTATATATTTTTATATTAAACTAATATTACATTCATTTTCTCTAGATTTTTTAATCAACTACTAGAATGGTGGCATCCGCTATCATTATAATGGGCTATTCACTTTTTTTCTAGTTCCCCACCGTTTTTGTTTAAGCCAGTAATACACCCTGTCACGGAACGTCCCACACTCCGCTTGAGTGCTTCCGTCATATACCGCTTCCTAAGTTCTGGAACACGAGTCCAATGGATCTGGCTATAGGAACCCCAAGAACTAGACAACACCAGTCTTGGAGTACATCAGAACTAACTTTTATTTTGAGATCTCACACACATTTATACAGCAGGGATGACTCAAAGCTAACCTAATTAACATGAGCTAATTTACTACAAAATGTACCCAGACCAGATGACAGACTTGTGGGCACCGAGCTTCACACATTAATATAAACACAATAGCTGGAGCTAATTACAATTAACAATACAAACAACAATCTACCCCCTCCTCAGCCTAGACCATTCGTCTACTAGCCAGTGCTGGTGGCTAATGTGATCAGCTCTCTCAATTAACATAAACACAGGTTGATGACACCAGCATCTCCTCACAGGATGTGTCCCAACAGAATGAATCAGTCTTATCAGCAGGGGGCTGCTGGAGGAACCCCCCCTCCCTCTTCAGGGACACAGATCCATAGCAAGGAGTCCCCAACAGAATCAAACAACAAACAATATATACATATATACACGACTGAGTCCGATTAGTACAGTTCAGCCTGGATTTCTCATTCACCTCACAAAGAGTGTTGTTCCATTGAAAATCCAGGGCCCATAATCAAAAGGCAACAGGCTTGCATACAGTCCTCTCCAACAGCCTCTGTCCCGGCTAGGTCTGTAAAATTTCTCCCCTTTCGGCTGGAGACTAACACAGGAGGAGACCCCAGACGGGTTGACTCCGAAGTTAGTCCATAGTTCCAGTCCTCTACTGCCTGTACCCACACAGTACCCCAAATAAATTATTCCAAACAGAGTATTACTCACCCAGCCATCCTCTGCCTCTCTCAGAGAACATATCCGCCGCTGGGGAGAGGCCCGGACTGGCCCTTCTCCCTGGAATCCTTTCTGCCGCTGGAGAGAAGACAGGGGGACTGGGCTCACTCCATCCTGCTGTTGGGGATCTGGGCCAACTGCCCAGCATCCCTGGGGTATACAGGTGGGGACTGAAGCCCCATCAACCGACACCAGATCAAGCTGCAGTTGTGAGGTGATGACTGCATTCTCTCCTTGGATCCTGATCTGCAGCTCGCGATAGACTGCCACCTCCTCACCTTGGGCCTCCACAATTGCTGCAGGTGTGGGGCAGAGATCTTGGACCCTCTGTCCGGTTGCCAGCACTTCTGCTGGGGGTTTGCCAGGTGGTTCCTCCTCTACAGAAACGTCTATTAAATCCCCAGTCTCTGGAAGTGGTAAAAGTGAGGGACAGAGGTCTTTTACTCTCTGTCTGGCTGCCAGGGCTTCAGCTGGATTGTTTTTAACATTCCTGGGCTCGGTCTGCTGCTGGGCAGAGGGGCCAATCACCCCTGCTTCTTGAAGCTGTAGAGGGACACTAGGTGCTAGGCAGAGGCCAGCGGTGCTCTGCCCTGTTGCCAGCGATTCAGCTGGGAGTAGCAGCTCCACTACATCAGCTTGTCGTCGGAGAGAGGGGACAACTGCCCCGGCTCCCTGGAACTCCACAGTTGTTGCCGGTGCTGGGAAGAGGTTGGTAGCACTCTGCTCTGTTGCCAGCACTTCTGCTGGGGACTCTGCATCCTCCGCTCCGGCTAACCGTTGGGGCAGGAGGCTGGCTTCCTCCACTCCCAAACTGTGTAGTTGATATTGGAAAAGGGAGCCAGCTGCTTCCTTTTCTATTCCCTCATCTGGCTGCTGGGACGACATGTCGATGGTACTGTCTCCCAGGTGCACGGATCTTTGCTGGGGAGGAAAGTCCGCTTCCTCCACCCTGGCCAACTGTTGGGGAGGGACAACACACACCTCCTCTCCCTTCTCCCCCTGTATCTGCTGCTGGGAAGAGATTGCCACCTTCTCACCCTGAGCCTCCGAAACTGCCACAGGTGTGGGGCAGAGGTCTTGGACCCTCTGTTCAGTTACCAGATCTTCAGCTGGAGAAGTTTGTTTTAACTCCATAGATGCTGCTGGCAGAAAATCACATGTCCCTGTCAGTGTTGTGGGAGAAAGGCCGACTACCTCTTCTCTCAAGAAGGCCGAAGCCACTGTTGGTGCTGGGCAGAACACAGTGAACTTTGGCCCTGATAGCAGCTCTTCTGCTGGAGGCTCATCAGGTTGTTTTTCCTCAGCAGAAAAGTCTATCAAATCCCATGTCTCTGCAACTGATGTCTGGGGATAGAGGTTCACCATCTCCTGTCCATGGAACCCAGAAGATGCTATCATTTCTGGGCAGAGATTAGCAGAGCTCTGCCCTGTTGTCAGCACTTCAGGTTTGGGGATGGCAATCTCCAGATTTTGCACTGCCGATTCTCTGGCATGCTGCTGAACTTGTTCTAGCAGTTTCCTGTATGCCCTTTCCAGATGCTGTTCCTTCCTTAGCAAATGGTCCAGATCAGGTTTGAGCTCTGAGACCCCTGCAAGACCGAGCATAGACTCTCTATATTCTCTCAGGTCCTCAAGGTCAGGTTCCCCTTCATCGCCAAACATAAAAAGATCTGTAAGGTTCTCCCACAGCAATCCAGGGCCGCCAAAGTCATATCCCTCCGGAGAGCATTCTGTCGTCTCCCCTAAATATCCCTCATCTGCGTGCCATTGCAGAGCCCGATAACGATTGTCCAGCTCTATCTCCTGCTGGACCAACCTGTCTAACTCAGTCACCCATCGCTCCTGGGGCTGCTCTCCCAGGAATGCCATCCGCAATGCCCGTTGGTCACTGGCCCGTTGCTCTTGGGTTGGAAAGCACTTGCCCTGTTTTATACCAGCGAGACGGAGGGCTGCAATCCAGAGCTCCACCCGAATTTGCTGCCTAAGCTCCAGGTATTCATCCTCAGACACAGTCCTGGTGTATGTTGAAAGGATGATCCGCAGCAGCCCCAGGAATTCTGATGCCAGGTCCATAACCCCGCTGGGGTGACTGAAGTCTGCTATCCTGATCTTGGATCCAGGTGGAGGTTTAGATTTCCCAGACTACAGGAAGCTTTCCCGCTGCTTGCCACCAATGTCACGGAACGTCCCACACTCCGCTTGAGTGCTTCCGTCATATACCGCTTCCTAAGTTCTGGAACATGAGTCCAATGGATCTGGCTATAGGAACCCCAAGAACTAGACAACACCAGTCTTGGAGTACATCAGAACTAACTTTTATTTTGAGATCTCACACACATTTATACAGCAGGGATGACTCAAAGCTAACCTAATTAACATGAGCTAATTTACTACAAAATGTACCCAGACCAGATGACAGACTTGTGGGCACCGAGCTTCACACATTAATATAAACACAATAGCTGGAGCTAATTACAATTAACAATACAAACAACAATCTACCCCCTCCTCAGCCTAGACCATTCGTCTACTAGCCAGTGCTGGTGGCTAATGTGATCAGCTCTCTCAATTAACATAAACACAGGTTGATGACACCAGCATCTCCTCACAGGATGTGTCCCAACAGAATGAAACAGTCTTATCAGCAGGGGGCTGCTGGAGGAACCCCCCCTCCCTCTTCAGGGACACAGATCCATAGCAAGGAGTCCCCAACAGAATCAAACAACAAACAATATATACATATATACACGACTGAGTTCGATTAGTACAGTTCAGCCTGGATTTCTCATTCACCTCACAAAGAGTATTGTTCCATTGAAAATCCAGGGCCCATAATCAAAAGGCAACAGGCTTGCATACAGTCCTCTCCAACAGCCTCTGTCCCGGCTAGGTCTGTCACACACCCGCTCTCAGCTCATAGTTTACGAGTGTATCCGATTGGGACTACACATTGTACGGTCTATGGTTTTTACATCACCAGCAAGTGTATTTGCAGCCGTGCTTTCGTTTAGATAACCGAAAAAATGGCCGCCCCCATTAGTCTCTCGGAAAATGGCCGCTATGGCACTTTCCAATGGAACTACAAGAAAATGGCCGCCGCATATTGCACTTGACCATTGCTACTTAAGGACAACATTCAGTGCCCTCTAGTATCCCCTGATGAAGTCACGAGGCACGTGACGTCATGCGTAGGGACAGGAGAGGCACATCCCATTGACGGACACATACGAGCTTGCCGCTCGTCGGATATACGCTGTATTGCTTGATTTTTTCTGTAAGTACTTTTAATCTTAATAAACGTTGGCTGTTTACAAAAACTATACTACACTATGAGGCATTCCCTTTCTTTCACCTATGGCCATTACATCTCTGGAGGGATTTAGAGTCTGGAGAATAGAGCCAGGTACAAATCCATGAAAAGGAGCCCACATCAGCTGTGCTGTTTATGCTGTTTTCCTAGTAAGATGTGGTAAGGGGCCATTACTTACTAGTGTAAGATTTTTTCTGTCACGAAGAGAAGTCACGGTGTTGTTTCCCTGGTTAATACACCAACTACATGTCCTGCAATTAATTTTTGTTTGTTTGGAGTAAAATCACTGGATGCTATATTGTTTCACTATGGACTAATATTTTTGTCACCTATTTTGATTTACTTTCACTAGGCACTATACTAAGCAATTTCTTATGTATATAATGCACCCGTCCTAGTTGTATAAATTTTGTCACTGTGTGAACTTTACACGGACACATTGAGATCACAATTTATCCCTATTTGTGCATGATACACATGATTGCAACATTCCTTGTATGGCATTGTTTTTTTCACCAGTTGAATTATATTTCTATTAGATGAATATACCATCACCAAATACTTTACTTATGCTGTTATAAAATGTTATTTCTTTTCCATAGTAAGGCACTATAGGGTTTGCACTGAAGAGGTTGATACTCTGTCACTTGTTTCACAATTAGTAAATTTATGTTTCATTATATATTTCATGCACTTGGAACTTTATAAATTATTTACGGATGCCAATTTAGCCCCAAGTTATGACATCCTATCAGTACACACACTACTAGGATATTTATGACACACCACTACCTTCAATAATATCTCCTACTGGATTAGCACTGCACCACACTTTTCGTTTATTTCTATTTTTTGGGCCAAGTGAGACCTTTGCGGTGCAAGCAGCTTCTCCGATCTGTAGACACTCACACATGATAGCGCGGGAATAACTATCAACCATATTTTATCCCACCTTTGCCGAAGGTGCCTATATCCAAAGTTTTTATCAGGTTGTCTATGCGGAAATTCTACGAATGTGTCAGCAAACCTCCATACATACCCAGACATCATCAAATCTCTCCACGGCCAAAACTATAGCTCTCAAACAATTTACAGCAAACAGACAACTCATCATCAGATCAGCTGATAAAGGGGGAGGTATAGTGGTTCACAATCTTTTGGACTACCAGCTAGAATCCTCCAAGCTCCTTTCAGACAGCTCCACATACCGTAAACTTACCAGTGACCCACTGCCCATGTTCTCAAAGGAAGCCCATGATCTTATCAATAGGGCTGCAGTTGAGGGTCTCATTACCAAAACAGAAGTTGCATTCCTTAAACATGAATTTTACAAAAGGCTGTACTTCTATCATTTCCCTAAGATCATAAGGACCTAGCTAACCCGCCCGGGAGACAGATTGTTGCAGCTATGGAAAGTGTTACGAGTTACTTCTCAATATACATTGACCATTTTTTGCAGCCTATAGTCAATAACCTTCCTTCACACATTAAGGATAGTATCCAACTATTAAATATGCTACAACAATATCGCTGGGAGACATCTTATCGTTGGCTCTCGCTAGATGTAGTTTCCCTCTACACCTCCATTCCGCACAATGTAGGCTTACAGGTTACACATTACTAACTCAATGAGGTCCCACAACTTAATCCCCGTCAGGTACATTTCCTTCTGGAAATGTTGGAATACTGCTTGACACACAACAAATTTTGCCCCCAGCTATGCAAACCTCACCATGGGCTATTGTTAACATCTTCATATTTGGCAGAACAACCCCTACGTCTCCCATTTAGTATTCTATGGACATTATATCGATGAGGTTGTCATTATTTGGGATGGGCCAGATACTCTAATCCCGGAATTTCTACAACATTGCAACACCAACACTATGGGCTTGTCATTAACCGCAGTATCTGATGACAATAAGCTTGCGTTTTTGGATCTAGAATTGTTCCATCATGACAACAGTATTCGAATTTCACAAAACCCACCTCCGGCAACTCCTATTTGCACTATAGGAGTTGTCACCATCCACATTGGGTGAACAACATCCTGATCCAGGATTACAATACCCATGGTCAGATACTTAAGACCAAATTTAAAGAAAAAGGCTACGCTGATGATATTGTTGAAGAATCTTTTCAATGCTATCTTCACACAGACGTAAAAAGTGACAGAAAGGCTAAAACAGAGGACAATATGCAACCAGTGCAGTTTGTCACACAGTTCCATACCCAATTTAGGAAGATGGAAAAGATCCTCTCTAAACATTGGTCCATTTTGAGAGAGGATCCCCATCTAAAATCCACACTAACCAATCAACCTCTAGTAACTTATAGAAGAGCAAAAAACATCAAAACCCAAATAGCTCAGAGTAAAATAAAACCATCACGACCCATCGCTAGTGCTTCCCTGACATTTTTTAACATCAAGAGAATGTATCAGTGTAAAAAACCTGTGCAAACACGTGTCACATAGACAAAAGATTTTACATGTAAAGGAAAACAGTACCCTATACTGGATTTCTTTACATGCTCATCTGAGTACGTTGTATACTGCTTGACGTGCCCATGCGGCCTACTCTATGTAGGCCACACCAAACGTACTCTCCACAAAAGGTTTGGTGTTTTGTGATCCAAGGTGCCCCACATAGATGGGAACTCACCAGAACCCCTTGACCCCTTTATTTCTAAATGGGTTAGAATGTACTGCAAACGGCCTCTCTATTCTTCCAATTCACCAAACCAGGATGTTATAAGCAGCCAGGGTTACTCTATATAACTCAGACCGGGCAATACAGAAACCACAATATGAATATCATTGTGCAACATGTTTATTCCACAAACCAAAAAGTATATAAGAAACACAATGCACTCATATGATATTGTGCCCTACCAACACCTAGTATATCCAGTGAGATGGGTTACTACCCCTACAGCTGCTGCTCCTGGTTACCAGAACTAGAGTGCATTCCAAGAGAAGGATGTGAGGTCACCTGAAGTGTTGTAGATGTCCGTAAATTCACCTCTCATTTCACCCATTCACTGGCATCACCAGGAAGCTCTCGGACGCCATCTTTACTCCAGTTTATATACTATAGCCATACTAGGTCGTAATTAGCATAACCAGGGTAACCAGGAACAGCAGATTATATATATATATATACACACACACTTCTTAACAACTGTAAATAGTGACATCTACAGTACAAGCCAGAGGAGGTATGGGCACCACATATTTTTCTCAGTACAGTAAAGAATGATGTCATAAACTAGTATTATGCATGTATTTATATCACCTAATCCTTGGTCCAATTGGCCATCTGATACTTTGAATATGTCTGGGCAGTTTGGGTTCCTGATCTCCAGTTTGGTTGTTATCAGTAGGAATAGGAAAATTATTTTTGCCATGTGAAACCTCTGAAAAGTTCTGTCTTACAGGCACAAGATGACTTACATTCCATATGCTTCCATCAGCCAGTTCATAGGTGAAAGGTCCCCAGTGACTTGTCATCAGTAGTGGCTGGTGCTCAATTTTTTTGGGGTGTGCAAACAAACTACTGAAAAAAAAAGCATCAATTGCAGCCTCACTGTGCCATCAATTGCAGCCACTGTGCCCATAAAATGCAGCCACTGTGCCCATAAAATGCAGCCACTCTGCCCATAAAATGCAGCCTCTGTACCCATCATATGCAGCCTCTGTGCCCATCATATGCAGCCTGTACCCATCATACAGCCTCTGTGCCCTTCATATGCAGCCTGTGCCCATCATATGCAGCCTCTGTGACCATAATATTCAGCCTCTGTGCCCATCATGTGCCCATAATATGCAGCCTCTGTGCCCATCATATGCAACCTCTTTGCCCATAATATACAGCCTCTGTGCCCATCATGTGCACATAATATGCAGCCTCTGTGCCCATCATATGCAGCCTGTGCCCATCATATGCAGCCTCTGTGTCCATAATATGCAGCCTCAGTGCCCATCATATGCAGCCTCTGTGCCCATCATATGTAGCCTCTGTGCCCCTTATATGCAGCCTCTGTGCCCATAATATGCAGCTTCTGTGCCCATAATATGCAGCCTCTGTGCCCATCATATGCAGCCTCTGTGCCCATCATATGCAGCCTCTGTGCCCATAATATGCAGCTTCTGTGCCCATCATATGCAGCCACTGTGACCCCCCCCCACACTCGCCCGCTCGCCGTCTGACTGGCACTTACCCCATCCTGGTGACAGGTCAGACAGCGGGTGACAGCAGTGAGCTGTGGGACATGCACCTTGTCAGGCAACGGCTCCTGCATCCTCCATGCTTCTTTGTCCCCCCGTGTGTCTCTTCTTCCATTCTGTTAGGTGTCCAATCGGAGCGCCTGTGCCTTCAACCAATCAGGTGACGGGTATTAGACCCGCGCCTCCTGATTGAGAGGCAGTTCAGTGTTAGAAAAGCATATATTCATTTGCTTTTCTAACACACCTAGGTGGACTGTGAGTGCAATGCTCTGTGCTCCAAGTTCTATGGCTCTAATCAGGTGCTTCAAAAAGAAAACTGCCCCGCTGCTGGAATTCAGGTGCCCGGCGTCCGAAAAGGTGACGGACGCCTGAATAGGGGGTGTCTACAGCGGCCATGGATAGATTCATGCTATGCATGAATCTTTCCATTTTACATGGGGGGGGCGTGACAAAAGGGGTGGTGCCCGTGCTCCCTTAATGGATGCACTACCACTGTCTGTCATCCTAAGTGGATTTGGACAATTTGGATAGTCCCTGCTTCAGAAAGATAGGTTTCTATCTACAGATCCATGTGTACTTCTTTCACACCACATTTCTCATCAATATACAGAATAGCTTACTTTTATCCTATTGTTTTTTAAGAGCAACCAATATTTTCACAGACACTGGATTTTGTGGGAGTTGTATGTCTGCAACATGTAGTTTTTTTTTAACAATCAGAGCGTAACTTTTTTTAACTAAGTTATGGTACAGAGTAAAATTTTTGGACAGTATCAAAAGAAAAAAAACATACTATGCACTGACAGTTCTAAGGAGAGCAAAGGACACATCGGGTAAACTGACAAACAAACAGTTCTAATATCATGGGTAAACTTCAAGCAGAGGATAATCATCAAAAAAACAGACAGAATTGTGGAAGCACCACTGCAACATGTAGTTTAGTGCACATTTGTCTGCCATATAGGAATTCAATTAGAGACTCAAATGGTAGTAAAACCATTCCAAGATTTCCCTGTAAAATGTTCAGTCTGAAGAGTGTTACAGTAGCTCTAGAATCTGCATCTGTATAACCAGATTACCAGAGGTATGGCTCTTCTTGTCACAGCATGGTATATGCTTGCATGCCAGTTTGTGATCTTTTGGCTTTGGGCAGTTATGCATGTAAGCATGAGCATGTTGGTGTGTGTGCATTCATGTTCATTCCTAAAGCTCACAAGCCTTGGAAGATATTAAAACAATATCCCTTTTGGTGGCTGCGTAGAATTTTTAGGATATTTTGCTTTGCCAGATGCCTTGTACAGATTGTTGTTGTTTCTAAATGTACCTGTTACTGACCCTTATTGCCTGACACGGCTTATGTACCCTACCGCCATTGCTGACTCCACTTGTTCCTGTTACTCTTTTGCCTGGGCATCAACTACTCTTTTGCTGTGTTGATATGGATATTTAGGTGATTTTATAGCATATTTATTTGTTAATTGTTAGATTTTAAGATCATGTGCTATATTAAGAAGCTAAGGTGCACCTTATTGCTATGCAAATGAACCAGTTGTAGACAGACTATCTTTATGAGCCAAGCAAATCAAGCTCTTTACAGGATATGATGTTAGAAGAAGTTAGGGGGAGGTGAGGACTTTGAACAGGCATGTGGTGGGACAAAGGACAGAGTTGTTCTGGAAGACAAAGAGTAAAGACGTGTGCTAGAAAACTTCAGAGGAAGATGTTTGGTGTTGGACTCCAGGAGATCACTCCATCATAAAGTTGAGTAACTGTTTAGTTAACTTATTGCATACATATTGTACATGCCTATTTTGCTAGAAAGGATAATTGGTTTGTGCATGTTGTAGACATATTTTGTAATATTTTGCACTACTATGAATTGTGTTTTGTGCAGCTGTATGTGCAGATTTTCTGTTTAGTAAAAGCACTGATACACTACAGAAGTCTAAGCTTCCTTGGCTTGTAATGCAAAGAACCTTTAACCGGTTCCCGACCATATCACGCAGATATACTGCAGCAGAATGGCTCCCCTGGGCGAAATCCCATACAGGTACATCCTTCCCTTTTTCGGCCACCAGAGGGCTTGCGTGTGTGGTGGGGGACACAATGTGCATGGCTGGCGGGCGTGACCGAATGCACAAGCACCAGCACGGAGATTTGTGTGTGTAAGCACACAAATCCCTGTGCTGTCAGAGGAGAGGAGCCATATCGTTTGATCCCCTTTTTCGCCCCCTACTGTTAACCCATTCCCTGCCAGTGACATTTACACACTAATCAGTGCTTTTTTTTATAGCACTGATGAAGAAATTCATTTTTTTTTTATTTGGGGGATATTTATTATAGCAAAATTTAAAAATATAGTTTTTTTTTTTTTCAAAATTGTCGCACTTTTTTTTTTATAGCGCAAAAAATAAAAACAGCAGAGGTGATGAAATACCACCAAATTTCGTTTGGGTACAGCATCGAATGACAGCGCAATTGTCAGTTAAAATGACGCAGTGCCAAATTGTAAAAAGTGCTCTAGTCAGGAAGGGGGTAAAATCTTCCAGGGCTGAAGTGGTTAAAAGATGCAAGCAAAACACTTGCCTGCCACCTGCCACCTGCCTCCTGTCTTGACCCCTTCCTCTCTGGTGAATATCAACTTGTCACTTAGATGCCAAGCCTTGAGTAAGCCAATGTCACCTGCTAGGGGTGTCATCTGTAATAGTAAAACACAGCCAAGATGCAGGCTACTGGAGACAGTTTTCCACTTGAAAGAACTCTGTAGGCAAATCTCTGAACTAAGGATCCCTTTACAAGAAGTTCATAGAGACCACTTTCATCTTGAAGGTCATATCCAATCACTGAATATCTCTACAGCAGCTCCTGCCACAGCCCCAATGCCTATGTCAGGATGTTTTGTTCTTGCCTACTGTACTTCTCCTTCTACTTTATGATGACCCTCGCTGAGTTGCTACCACTGAGTTTACTCTTCATAACCTCTATCAGGGCTAGACACCTGTTGAAGGATATATGCCAGATTTTTATAGATAGAATGCAGACATCTAGTGAAACAAAGGTGCTCCCAAGCATTGGTTCAGTTGTAGTCTTTATGAGCAATTGAAAGATAAATTAGCTATAGTCATTATTCCCAATACATTGAACAAACTAATCAGACTGGATACCGAAATTGATTGCAAGTTAGAGAAGATGTGTCCCCAATGGTCTGCCTCCACTAACGGCTGTTGCTCCAAAATCATTGACACCCAAGGATGTTCTGGAGCACATGCAATTAGGCCTGGCAGGACCTTCCTTATCCTCAGAGGAACAACGTTGCTGTCAACATTCTAACCTTTGCCTCTACTGTGAGGAATCAGGCAATTCTCTCTGCAATTATCCGATGCAACCATTCGCTGCATAGGCTTCCTTAGCTCACAAATACTTTCTTTTATCTCTGCAGCATCCTGGAAGAACTGCTGAGGTACTGGCCATCATAGATTTAGGAGTTTGCAACTGGGAAGTTTCTTAGCTCAACAGCTTTGTATTCTTCCCCTCAACAAGGTCCAATGACTAATGGTTCCACCATAAAATCAGTAGATCCGAGCGGGTTACAAGAAAACAGGTTTGAGCCATGATTTCTCAGTGTCTTTAAGATTATCTAAGTTTCCATATACTGTTATCCCATCACGACTATTTTTTGTTATTTTGAGTATGCTCAAGTAATAGGCTCATAACTCCAATCGATTGAGCCTGAGAAGAAATCCCCTTTCCTTCAAACTACTTTTGCTAGTTCTGCCTAGTTAGACTTTGGAACTTTTTCTGCATGGATGTGGAAAGAGATCATTCTTCTTACATACTTTACTATTGAAAACCTCCTTTTTGTACTTGAAGGCTACCATCCAAAACCTTGGGCTAGTTATCTCCACTAAATATGTTACTATGGACCATAAGAAGGTTTCTGCAGCTCTTGAATGGCCAGCCCTCTCTGACAAAAAAGGTGTATTGTGGTTCCTAGGTTTTGCTAATTTTTAACTTGAATTCATACAGAGCTTTTCCTCCATAGCTGTCCCATTATCCAACTTACTAGTTTGCACATCTCCTTCTCACAGTCTTCTGAATATTTGACAAGCTGAAAACCTCAGGCACCTAATCTCCTGAAGCATCCAGATGCTGCCGTGATCTTCTACCTGCCAGGGATTTAGGGAGTTGTCAATACACAGGACCTAGTATAGCAGACCTTTTGGTGGTCCAATCTGCCAGAGATTGTAGGTTGTACATCTCATCCTGCACTATTTGTGCTCATTCTAAGAGCTCTGGGGCTAAGTTAGGGGTTTACTTAGACCAGTGCCTATCCCAATTATTGGTGATTGTTTTTATTGTAGACCTCCCCTTGTCAAGAGAATGCAATTCTATTTTATTGGTAGTCAATAGACTTACTAAGATGGCTTACTTCCTTCTGAATAAGGGTACCTGTCTACTGCAGCCACAGTGGATGTTTATATTATTTTTATGTAAGAGATTATTAGAATCCATGGCATTCCAGACAACACTGTTTAAGATAGAGGGGTGCAATTCATTATGTAGATTTGGCAAGAAATCTACAAAAAACAATTACAAGTACATTCCTCAAAAATGTCCCGCAGACTAACTTGTAAGGTAGGGTAGGGGACCCACACACTCCAGCCTATGGTCTTCTAGGAGAAAAACGCATGCACACAGATGGAGAGCACACATGCGAGAAGCCAGCCTGAGGCAAGAAGATTCAATTGTTCTAGTATGCTTTTGTGAGAAATGGTGAGAGTGTGAATGCTTGGATTTGTAAGAAGAATTATGTAGAGGTTCAGGGTTCTACCCTCTGAAATTGGAGGACACCCTGTCAGTATGCACTCTTATAACTGCATATCCAGGGAAAATAGTACTATATGCCCCTACCTTTCAGTAAATCTTCAAGCCTCAGCCGTTGTCTTTGATAGCAAATGGTACTGAAAGAAAAGCATGAAAATGCAGGGAGGACCCAGATAGAAAGAAAGAAGGGAGCAAAAAAGGCTGGCAGCTCACTTACTAGTGTAGTACAGCCTCACAGAACATGCGGACAGAAACAGGAAGGCAACCAGAAGCAGTGTGGAGTAGAGATCAGCATACAAGGGCAGAGACACAATAGGAACAGGCACAGAGAACTGCAGAATATACAGTTCAAATTCAGCAGGCATAGACAATGATACTATTAGAAAAGAGCTAAATAGCAACTTACCAAAAAATAAATATAAAAATGAACAGACCCTACCCTCCTGCACAAAACATAAGGCCACAATATACCCCTGCCTCCAAGCTGTTTAAATATAGAAAGGCAGAAACAGGTTAAACCTGTCTCCACTGTGACCCTTGGAAGTGACATGTCAGAAGTCATTCTTGATCCAGTGTGGAATGCAACCGAAAGTTGGGGAGTAGTATCTCAGCTGGAAGGAAAAGGTGGAATACTGAGCAGACAAGAACAATGGATGCACAGGAACCTGCAATAGAAAATCCAAGGGAAGCACCAATATGGAAAGAGAGTGGGAGGGATACACTACAAGAAAGATAGGGAGAGGCAAAAGAAGAAACATGAAGCTGCCCTGAACATGAGCCGTTTAGACCAGGAATTAATTGCCAGCATTGGGGTATTCACCATTCAGATTTAGCTGAAGCTTAGAGATTTAGCCCCAACAAGGAATGTCCTACCCAGGAGAGTCTTAATCTGGGTAGGATAGGTAGGAGGAAAATATAGGGAAAAAAAAAACAACAAAAACTAACCAAGGGATCGGTATTGCCTTACTAGAAATGGCAGGTTTGTGACAAAATGTGGTGAGTAAAGAATAAAGATTGGAATATACTTTATTACTTGATGCATTTCAATGCAGATGACAAAAGAAAAAATAATGGAACTGCCATATTGCAGAGTATCTACAAATGAATGGAAAAAACCCCGATTATCTTTAGATCATTTACTGCTAATGACAGGCTAATTGTACCTTCCACTGTTAACAACAGGATTGGGGAGATTATCTTCTTTATGCTGTAGAAGGACGTGAGATGGCTCATTAACCTATTCATTTAAAGTAATGCAAGTGGGATGGCCCTGAGTCCTTTTCATCATCACTTCAAGAAGCAATAGTGCTTTTGTGGTTTTTCTCTAGGCACCCAAAATAGTTCCATTTTAAAACATTATCACATGTAACCCAAAGTAAACAAATTATCTAGGACCAGGTGACAAATCTTCTTATTGATGATTACATAGTGGTGCTATGCTATCTAAGGAAAGATGAATCTTCATCCTATAGACATTTACCATTTAGGATGTCACAGTGACTACTGTATATCAAGTAAAGGAGAATTAAAAACATAGTTTGTAAGGTACCATATTTTATATCATAATGATTATCGCATACATAAATATGAAGAGATATAGCTGATGTAAGTACACAATTTCACATAGAGCACTAAGCTTTCACTCAGTAAGGATTTAATTGCTGCTGGCAGAACTCTGTAATTCTATGCTTATTTCTGTCATGGCCCGTATCCAAAGAGTTTTCAGTATCTGCAATATATCATTACCAGAACGTGATAATAGTTAGAGACATCAAAAATATTGGTAAGATCTGAGTAAAATATGCATATGTTTTGAATCATTATTTTATCTGCTTCAAAGTAACATTTTATATAAAAACATTTGGAAATTAAGAAATTAAATGGGAACTCTTCTTTTTTTCTTAGAAAGAACAATCGTTTTTAAGATAAAGAACACTGACTGAAATGCCTGCAATTTAATTCATGCCTTTCTAGAAAAAAACTGCTACAATAACATTTATATTAGATGCATGTATGTATGATTGCCTAATATAATAGATATATTAGAGGTACACATACATATACACCAATCAGCCATAACTTTTTGATCACCCATCTAAGGTTGTGCAGATCACTTTCTTAATTACCCTTTTAAATCTGGTAAGTTGGACTTGCTTTTCCAGCTCATCCCACAGATGCTTGGATGGATTGAGATCTGGAGGGTTTGGAGCACAATCAACACTTCAGACTTGTAGTTGTGTTCCTCAAACTATTCTTCAACCATTTTTGCAGTGTGGCAGGGTGCATTATCCTGCTGATAGAGGCCCCCATCAGGGAATACCTATTTCATGAAGGGATGTACTTGGTCAGCAACAATGTTTAGGTTGGTAGTACAATCAAGTAACAATCAAACGTGAATGCCAGGACTCTGCTGTTTAGTCTTGATGCTCACATGCCCATTGTAGATGCTCTTGGCTGAGGATATGGATCAGCATGGGCACCAGTGGCGGCCGGTGGTAATTTTTTTTTTTGGGGGGGTGGTGGCAAACAATTTCCACCCGTCGGTCAGGTCTGGAGCACTTACCCCATCTATGGTGGGCAGCACTTCACCGGCGGCTTCCCTTGCTCGGTTGTGGTTTTTCCCTTCCCCAGCTCTGTGGCTTCTGTTTCCTCCCTCCTCCTCAGCGGCCAATTGGGACTGTTCACTTTTTGGCCAATCAGCAAATGGGTCCCAGACCTGCTTCTGATTGGCCGGATTGAGGATCAGTGTTTCAATAGCGAATATTCATTCACTGTTATAACACCTGGGTGGGCTCATGGCGCAATGCTCAGCGCCACGAGCCCACCTTATTTTGAAGCCTATTGGAGCCTATGACTCTAATTAGGTGCTTCAAAAAAACACCCCCGCCGCTGTAATTCACCTGGTGTCCTGAAAGGGGCCAGATGCATGAATAGGGGTTGGTCATGGCGGCCGTGGATAGATTCACTCATAGCATGAGCTCTATCTATTCATATAGGGGGTGGCGTGGATGGGGGGGGGCGGCGCTCCGGTGTTCCTAATCTGATGGGCGCCCTGACCGGTCTAGGAAGGTGGTGTAGGGAGAAGCCGGTTCCCAGGAGTTTCTCGAATCCGTACTGCAATGCGGCGGGGAGCCGGGACGAAACACAGCCAGTCCTGGCTGTGTAGTACACTTGAGAAAGGAGCGTGCATGCGCCTCATGGACCTTGCGCATGCTCTGAAACGCGTTGTGTTCTCCACAGTAGTTGACGTCACACGCTGTTTCCATGGGTTGGCTGCTCCTCTCCTCTGCAGGACTGGCTCTGTTTCGTCCTGGCTCCCCGCCGCATTGCAGTACGGATTCGAGACACTCCTGGGAACCGGCTTCCCCCTACACCACCTTCATCTGACACACATCCACCTGCCTAAAGCATCGTTGTGTTTTTAAATGTAAGTGGTTACTGTTTATCTTGTCAATTGAATTAAACTTTTTACTTAGAGGCGCTCCTCTCCTTTTGCTTTCATATCATTCCAAAAGGGTTCACATACTTTTTATTGCAACTGTATACCAGTATAGCATATCTTTGGTATCTAAACCCAAAAACAAAAAAGTAATCTTTCGCAGTTTACCAGTCCTTAGATGTAATGGCTGCATTAATTTTCTTTTTTCAAGCTTCTTTCCTTTATTTTCAACTGATCCTGTCATAACACAATTTCTGCCCGGGGTGACAGCGCTCACTCACTATTGTATCTGTGCTGGAGCAGTGTTATCATCTTAGGACTGGAAGTGTTTTAGAATACAAAACACCTACAATTCCCCCATTACATAGGAAAGGTGCTACTGTATGTAGTGATATATAACTGATAACAGTGAGAAGAGTGAGAGAACAAAGGAAGCCATCAGCTCACAAGATTTCTGGCAGGAGTAATAGACATTGTACTTATTCACAAATGTTACAAAAGCATTTATTAGAATTGTTGACAGACCAAAAGGGAGCACCCCTGTACACACTGCCTTTAACTCCTTCACGTCAACTGTACGCAAATATGCGGCCCCCACTGGACTGGGCTTTTTACTGTGGGGCCGTATACGTGCTTATCTTCTAGCCCAGAGACCGGGGTCCCACCAAGAGCCCCGGCCCCGTTCTAATGATTGGGACCCAGAACGTCCGATTCCATTTCATCTGATCACTATGATAGCCTCTGATTGGCTATTACAGTGATCAGTCACTGTGAAGCCTCCCGCCCCCCGTTTCTGTCTCTGTGAATGGACGAGACAGATACATTGTATATTTCCCCGTCCTTGCAGAGATAAAAAAAATAGGTGTGTGTGTAGAAAAAAATAGAATAATATATATGTGTATATATATATATATATATATTTTTTTTTTTTTTTTTTAAATACCTAGATCAAGGCCTTTACTTGTCTTGTTGATCTAGGTCAGCCCCAGGGTTAGTGTTTGGGTCAAGGTCAGGGTCAAGGTCAGGGTCAAAGGTCAAGGTTATGGTCAAAGGTCAGGGTCAATATTTTTTGGACAGGATTTTTTTTTTTATTTGTATCAGTGTTAGCAAAAGCAAAATGCACACTATTGTTTCTGGGCTGTACTACGGGTACAAACAACAACTAACATACACATATGTGGTATCACTGCAATCATCAGAAGCAGGAGAATTTATTTTGGGTTGTTTATTGGTGGTAGGTTATGGTAGTAGCAGGAACTATACACTTAAATAAAAAATACATTTTTTTTTTTACTATTTTGGGCCAGTTTTCCTTGGATAATAATAAAAAAAAAAAACAGGAGTTATCCACTACTATTTGCCACCAAATGAAAGCCCAATTTGTCCGGAAAAAAAAAGGTATAATCCACCTGGATGCACAAAGTAGTTGTGATGATATGTACTGTTTTACTAACACATGTCAAAATAGCAAAATTGGGATTAGGCATTAAAGCGGAGTTCCACCCAAAAATAGGACTTCCGCTTTAAGGTAAGGTGACCCCCTAACATGCCACATTTGGCATGTCATTTTTTGGGTTTCTTTAGAGGGTTCCAGATCCCACTTCCTCCTGGTGCACCGCGGCGCCAGAAGTAAGTTCACGTCTCCCCCCTCCGTCCCGGCAATCATCTGGGACACGTCACAGGTCCCAGATGATTGCCCCGCCAGTCACAGCATGCAGCGCGGCTTGCGCATGTGTAGTGTGTGCCCGGCACCCACAGTGACAATCCCGGCACCACAGAGAGGAGGTGGAGACGAGTGGGGCTTCGTTCCCGCGCATCGCTGGACCCTGGGACCGGTAATGCCCCATACACATGGTCAGATTTTCCAACGGAAAATGTTCGATGGGATCCTTTTGTCAGAAATTCCGACTGTATGTAGGCTCCATCGGACAGTTTCCATCGGTATTTCCGTCGCACAAAATTTGAGATCTGGTTCTCAAATTTTCTGACAACAAAATCCATTTGCGTAAATTCCGATCGTGTGTACACAATTACGACACACAAAGTGCCAAGCATGCTCGGAATCAAGCAGAAGAGCAGCACTGGGGGGGCGTGGCCGGATGGTGAAGAGAGCAGTCGCATAGACACACAGCTCCGGCTCTCAACGGCCATCCTACAGCTATCCTTGGTCCTAGATCCTCGTGAAAGGCATTATCCTGTTCCCCACGGCTGTGGGCACCCACCAGACTGGCTGACATGGTGAAATACGGGCCGCCGTGGCCCTCACATACAGCGGAACAACTGGCGCGGTTCCGGAGGCAAAATGGCGCCGAGACACATGCAGGGCACTCAGACACGCTGCAACCCTCCTCCTCAGCCATCCAGGACTCTGTAACAGGGGTGAGTGCATCAATTCCTGCTATATTCCGCACACCTACAGAACCCCTGCAGACACTAGAATCACAGCAGTCTGCTGAATTTAGTCAGACTGTGGATTCTCCCCCTGCTGAACCTACACTATCTACTATTATGTTGGCTATTCAGGATTGCAAGGCCTCCCTCTCCACTCAAATAGCTTCTATCCGTATGGACTTTTCACTATTGAAACAAGATGTCCAGAATCTCAGAGACCGCACAGGGGATGCTGAGGAACGGATTAGTACATTAGAAGATACTGTGCATCCCATGTCTGTTACTATACGTGATACTACAAGCGAAATGGCGGCACTACGCGCTAAAATCGACGATTTGGAAAATCGCTCTCGCAGGAAAAATCTTAGATTTGTGGGATTTCCAGAACGCGCGGAAGGTTCCCATCCTGAAAAGTTTCTTTATTCATGGCTGCGGGACATTTTTGGTAAAGACGCGCCCTCATTCTCACATGTTATAGAGCGCGCACATCGCACTCCTCCTCGTCCACCTCCAGTGGGAGCCCCACCACGCTCCATCATAGCACGTATCCTCAACTTTCAAGATAAAGTGGCCATCCTACGCCTGGCACGTGAAAAGGGCCCGCTCACATTTAATGGCAATAATATTTCTGTTTATCCGGACTTTTCTGCTGAAGTTCAGCGCCAGCGGATCTCCTTCTCAGCAGTGAAGTCTAGATTGCGCACAGAAGGCCTCTCCTACGCCATGCTCTTCCCTGCTAAATTGCGCATTATCCATGATGGTAGGGCTCTTTTCTATACCAACCCCAAGGAGGCCATGAAATGGCTGAACGATCAATATGGTGCAGCACATAGAAGCAGAAGAGACTGAGGGCACTCTTAACCTGTAAGGAAAGATCTACACCCTGCTATGCAAGCCACAGCGTCAACAGTCTGCATGTCTCTCCTTTGTAATGTTTTTTCCCTTTTTTTTTTTTTTGTTCCTGATCTTCTACTTTACAATCCAACCTGCACTGCTACGATTTACATCGTATGGTAACTTGCGTACCGGAACAATCATACCAGAACAATCACCCGATCAAAGAAGGGAGAGAAGGAAAGGGAAAAGAGAAGAAGAGAATTTTTCAACTCATCTATCCTTCAACAGGACATGTCTACTAGAGGGGAAGGAACAGAAGTTTTTTTATTTCTCTTCCATCTCTCCTCGGTCAATAGTTGGGAGCCCCACCGGATCCCACGTTACCCCCCTACCAGCTTGTGGCGAGGCCACGGTACAGTTTTTTTTTTACTTCCACAGTTGCTAGTTAGGAAGGACTTCTAGTTTAGGGATCCAAAGCTTGCTATGTTTGGGATAGCTGAGCGGGGTGGGGGGCACAAACGTTTAAAGAAAAAGGTGGTTGGGGTTTTTTTTCAGGTTTTTTGTTTTTTGTTTTTTCCTTCCTTTTCTACTTTTTATGTTCTTTCTAACACACCTATACCATTTGCTAATGGAAAGTCATCAAAGGCATACTGGGTCATTGCATATAGGGGTTTATTAATACCTCTGTGGTCAGTTATATGCCTAATGTTTTTTTCTAAGGCAAAGAAGGGAAAATTTTCCTGGTCCATGTTACCTTATCGGCAGACCCACGTACTTTTTTGTCATGTGCTTGTATTGATATCAATTCAGAGGTTTACTTATGCATCTTTATTACTTCATGTTTTATTATGGCACAGCCCCTCAGGATAGTCTCCTGGAACACTAGAGGCCTGAATGCACCTCAGAAAAGATCCTTGGTTTTATCTGTGTTAAAAAAATATCACCCTCACATTATTTGCCTCCAGGAGACTCACCTGACAGGTTCTAAAATAAGGGCTCTAAAACGCCCCTGGCTATCTAAGCTATATCATGCCACCCACACTAACTACTCAAGAGGTGTATCTATACTCCTGGCTAAATCCCTTCCAGCTGAGTTGATTAGCATTAAAACAGACCCAGAGGGGAGGTATATTGTTCTTATATTACGAATTTCTACTATAATTTTTACATTGGTGAACATCTATGTTCCCCCTCCATTCTCAGTAGAAGTACTCTCTAAATTATCTCTGCAATTACTGAATAGGCCTTCGGGCCCCCTACTTTATATAGGGGATTTTAATGCAGTCCTGGACCCAACGGTGGATCGCCTGGGTGGGGGAGGCAGATCTTTTCCCTCATTTGTAGTCTGGGCTCAGGTTCATGGTCTGACCGAGGTGTGGCGATGGAAACATCCGGATGAACGCCAATTTTCCTGCCATTCGGATTCCTTCCATACTATGTCTAGGCTAGATATGGCTTTTGCGTCGACGGAGACCCTTCCAGTTGTCTCCGCCGTCTCATACTTGCCCAGGGGGGTTTCCGATCATGCCCCCTTGTCTGTGTCCCTTCTCATCCTTCCAGGTTCGGGACCTGCTTTTGGCGCCTGAACTCATACTGGCTGGAAGACGAGATAGTACAGGGTGAGTGCAGGATGAGTATTTCTAATTACTGGAAGCAAAATTTAAACAAAGTAGACCCCCCCACGGAGTGGGATGCATTTAAGTCCACGTTAAGAGGTACCTTTATGTCTATTACAGGTATTTTACGTAAAAATAATAAGATGCGCACTGAGGAATTAGAAAATGCTATGATAAGTGCGGAATCTGCTTATACCTCTAACCCTGTCTCTGACACTAGGGAGACATGGTTACAGTGCCGTAGGGAATATGAAATTCGTTTGCTAGATCTCACACAAAAACGCATGTTATATGTCTCACAAAAGTCGTTTGAATATGGTAATAAAGCAGGACGTCTCTTGGCATATTTGACCAAACCTGACCATACCCCCATTTCTATACCACGAATCCTGACTACTCAAGGTACGATCAGTGACAACCCAAGAGACATCCTAGACTCCTTTCTAAACTTTTACAGAAAATTGTACACTTCCAGGGTTGACTATGATGATTCCCAGTTGTCTGAATATCTGGCTGACATATCCCTTCCCTCCCTGTCAGATGAGGGACGGGACATGTTGGAGGAGCCTATCACGGTAGAGGAGATTGCAGCAGCTATCTCCCAAATGCCTGCACACAAAACCCCTGGACCTGATGGTTTCCCGACTGAATGGTATGCTAAGTTCAAGGACCTCCTATCCCCCTTCCTTCTCCGAACCTATAACAAAGCCCTAGAGGCTGGGATCCTTCCTCCATCAATGCGGGAAGCTTTGATAGTTCTTCTGCTGAAGCCCCGAAAGGACCCAGTTCACTGTGAATCGTATCGTCCAATCTCGCTTATAAACGCAGACGTTAAGATTCTGGCCAAAATATTAGCAAATCGTTTAAATACTGTGGTCACATCCTTGGTTAACAGCGACCAGGGTGGATTTATCCCTGGCAGGTCTACCAGAATGAACATACGCAGACTGTTCCATAACTTGCAATATCCACATGACTGCCCTCCTACACGCGTCATCGTGTCCCTAGACACCTGTAAAGCATTTGACAGTGTGGAATGGCCGTACCTTTTTCAGGTGTTGCAGAAATATGGTTTTGGTCCCCGAGTGATAGAATGGATAAAAATTCTGTACACCTCCCCAACGGCTAGGATAAGGGTTAATTCATTTATTACTGACTCCTTCCCAATTACTAGGGGCACTCGACAGGGGTGCCCATTGTCGCCCCTGTTGTTTGCCCTGGCTATGGAGCCGCTTGCAGTTCGCATTCGCTCCTCCCCTATAATTAAAGGCCTCCCAATTGCAAATATAGAGGAGCGCATTTCTCTTTACGCAGATGATACACTGGTATACCTGGCAGATGCTGATGAGTCTCTGGGGGCGTTACTGGAGGAGGTCAACACCTTTGGGGACTACTCTGGATTCCGAGTTAACTGGGATAAGTCCAGTCTTTTCCCTTTGGATGTAAATGACCCCCCTCGGGTGCACCCGGACTCTAAGCTTCAGGTGGTGTCTTCTTTTAGATATCTTGGGGTGTTGGTTCAGGTTCCCCTATCTTTATATGCTACTAATAATCTTGACCCTTTACTGACCCGCCTCCAGGAACAAACTAAACAATGGATGGATTTGCCGTTAGACCTCATGGGGAGGGCCAATATACTTAAAATGATTTATTTACCTAGACTGCTCTATATTCTCTCTAACTCCCCATGTAAAATATCCAAAGCTACTTTCAAACGTATAGATGTGATGTGTACTTCTTTCCTGTGGAGGGGCGGATCCCCCAAAGTGGCACTGGAGACCTTGAGATTGCCAGCTCATCTGGCAGGTCTAGCATTCCCTAACTTTTTCCTTTACTACATGGCATCTCAACTGGTGCATATACATGACTGGATGAACCCGGATCCAACTAATGCCTGTACAGCCACAGAGGGGGCTATCGCATCCTCCCATGAAACCTTACATAATATAATATATAGAGGCCAGGTCCCAGACCGTCCTGGAACCTCTATACTCTCTATCTCCCTTTCACTGTTTAAATACATTATCACAAAAATATCGAAACATTCTTGGTTGAAATCCCCTAATAACCCCTTGTGGTTTAATCCCAATCTGCAAGAACTATACTCTTTTCCAGATGCCAATCGCTGGTATTCAAAGGGAGTTAAATATCTATGTCACTTATATACTACGCAGGGCTTTAAAACTTTCTCTCAGTTGAGTAAAGACTTTGATCTACCAAAATCTCATTTATTTTATTATTATCAACTTAGACATGCCATACATACCCAATTTGGTACCCTAGATGATATTACTGATCTACCTCCACTGGAAAAACTACTTAGGCAACCAGAACCCTCTAAATTAGTTTCCACCTACTACGCAGCCTTAGTGACAGACTCTAACCCTAGGTTCCACAGAGCACAGGAGAGGTGGGAGACATTGGATATTGAGATGGTAAAAGACGATTGGACAGAATTTAGTGACACATATAAAACCTCTGTCATTTCCTCCCGAGACCGTATCATACAAGTTAAAATTTTTCATCAAACCCACCTCACTCCGGCCAGACTGCATAAAATGGGTCTCTTGCCATCAGCTGTCTGTTTCCGAGGCTGTGGCCAGGAGGCAGACTTTTTACATTGCTTCTGGTCGTGCCCGATAGTTAGTGACTTCTGGAAAGAAGTGGGCGCCTTTATTTCGACTGTACTGGACCTTCCTAATATAATTCACCCTAAGAACTGCTTGTTGGGAGTATTTGGAGATTTACATATACCATCACATGCCAAGAGACTGCTCCGTATTCTTTATTTTTATGTTAAAAAATCTATTCTACTGTCCTGGAAAGGTGCACAAACCTCTCTGAAGTCCCTCTGGTTTAAACTCATCAATGACTCTATTCCACTATACAAATTAACCTTTGAAATTCGTAAAAGAAATAAAACCTTTCAAAAAATTTGGGGGAAATGGTTGGATAGTCCACTAACTCTTTCCAAAAATTGAATACAATTGATCATTGATGGGCCGTGCCGCAGGGACCCCCAATACCAGGTCCATTAATATAGTTATGCTGTGTAAAAATGCATATATCTGACTGTTACGATTACTAATTTCTCAACTCTCTTGAAACGAAATGACATGCCTACTACGACTTGTGTGATCTATCTACTAATTGAATATGGCTTGTGTATACTGAATGGATCAGATATCCAGGTGTGTTTTGTTTTTGTTTTTGTTTTTATTTTATTTTATTTGTGACTGTTTTGTGTTTGTTGGTTTGTGTTGAACCTAAAATCAATAAAAATATCTTTAAAAAAAAGAAGAGCAGCACTGGCTATTGAACTTAATTTTTCTCGGCTTGTCATACGTGTTGTACGTCACCGCGTTCTTGACGTTCGGAATTTCTGTCCAACTTTGTGTGACCGTGTGTATGCAAGACAAGTTTGAGCCAACATCCGTCGGAAAAAAAACATGGATTTTGTTGTCGGAATGTCCGATCGTGTATACGAGGCATAAGTGTCCGATTTTTAAAAGTCAGCAGCTGCAGTATTTGTAGCTGCTGACTTCTAATTTTTTTAGTTGGAACTCCGCTTTAAGATTTGTTTTACCCTTAAGCGAGAAGGGGGAGAGGTTTGGGGGTGGTAAAAATGCCACTCAGCTTGGTGTTTTTACTCCCCCATCTCCAACTGCAAGTGCAAACCTAGCATTACTCTGTCACTCTAGTCTGCTGAAAGTTTAGTTCTGGGTGTACAGATCCAGTACAATATTCTACCAACAAGATGCACAAGCAGTGCGGGCTGGACAGCAGTCTGAAGCACTTGCTATACACAGAAATGTTTTACCAACAGTCATCAACATGGCGTGTCAGCGTTCTTGCCCTGCCGACATTGGCTTTGCAGAAATCAGACCTTGCTCATAATATGAGACAGAGGAAACACAACAAGTGCAAGATACAGAGATGTATACAGTTTATTTTATAATTCTGTCATGCTGGTTGGGGGTCGCAGACTAAAGTACATTTACCATACCATATGCTTGCTCTGCTCAATCCACTGTCTCAGCTTTATGCCACTACTCCAGCCTAACAGCCCAACTACTTCCAAATGGCATGCTGTGCCACAGTAGTCATGCACTGTGACGATTCACAGGAAAAGCTTAAATATCATAGGAACTACTAGCCCCAGAATAATTGTCTGTAGTCTCTTAGGAGTTTGAACTGTTCTTCACCCTGCTACTTACATGCTACTGTAACTTTATATTGTATGTTACCAGCTTAGAGACCTCTATCCTGTGCCATTAAATATAAATAGAAGTTTGGTACATGACATATACAGCCAAGCTGGAATCTGCTGTGGTGAATGGTGACATGTAAGATTGGTGATTAACGCTGCTTAGTAACTGGGCAGCATCATCTTTTGAAAGTATTCAATACAGTTGCATACATTTTATTTCATTATCACAATAATAGAAGCATATGAGCATATTCATAAGAAGGTAAGTCTGATGAGCAGGGACTAAGGGCATTCTGGTTTTAAAATTGCTTTGTGGTAAAATTAAAATTAGAGGTTAAATACCCATCAAAGACAAGGTCACATAGATCCCTTCTCTTCTGTGATATAGAATACAAAAGATGTTATCTAGAGATTATGTGTAGCTTCATATCCTGAAAGAGATGAAAGAAGAGCAGAAAGGTGAAAGAAGTCAAATCAAACTGGGGCGAAGGTGATGATTAGGTCAGGTGACACACAGAGAAAGCAAAAAAAAAAAAGAAGATCAAAGAATAGAAAGCCAATTAGCTGATCAAAGAATAAAGAATACAATTATGCAATAAAATAGTATAATAGGAGGAAATATAAGAATAATTCTAGGATCCTTGGAGGAATGGCAACAAAGAGATTATGTACAAAAAGTAAATCACCCAGGCTGTCTCTACTAGCAGTTGAATATATTTATTGTTAAAAATATTCTGTTATAACTGATGAAACATCATCAGGATTGTAGCAGATATCAAACAGCCTGAGTAAAATTCTAGTTTATGTTGATTAAAATATATATGTTTTGGATAGAGTGGGAGTTAGATGCTTCGTCCAGTTTTATTTGCTGTCTGTGTCCCTGTTAAAGGGAAATTAAAAAGGAAATCCCAACAAGCAGGCCGGATTTAATGTAAGACCACCTAGGCAGGGGCATAGGGTGCCCTGGCTGCTAGGGCAGCGCTTTGCTTGCAACTATTACTTATTTATAGAGCTTATTAAAAATAAGACAATTGCCACTTTCAAAGGCATTATTAGCAGTGCTAGATCCAGTATAAGGAGCATGCTAGAGTCTTTGCCTGCAACTGACCAAACAGGAAAATAAGAGCAAGGCGAAAAAAGAGGGGGGGGGGGGGGGGGGGCAGAAGAAAAGATAAGGAAGCTGGTAACCATGGCAGCCAGACACAGCGACACATGTGGGCAATAATACAGTCAAAAACATGCATGAGGCAAAGCAATATAAGATACAATATGGTTGATTTACTAAGGCAAATCCACTGTGCACTACAAGTGCGCTGCAAGTTCACTTGGAAGTGCAGTTGCTGTAGATCTGAGGGGAAGATTTGAAATGAGGGGAAGCTCTGCTGATTTCTATCATCTAATCACGTGCAAGCAAAAATGCTGTTTTTTTATTGTCCTTGCATGTCCCCCTCAGATCTACAGCAACTGCACTTGCAGTGCACTTGGAGTGCAAAGTGGATTTGCCTTTAGTAAATAAACCCCAATGGTGGCAAAGTTCAGTAACGAACAGTAAAAAAAGAATAAAAAATAAAAAAAGGAAATATAGGAGGAGGGGCACTCCAATATGTCTTGTTTTGTATAAACAAAACAAAAACAAAACATATAAAATGGGCACTATTTCAGTAGACCGTGCACAAATTGAAAACATGACATATCACTATAAAACATGTACACAACAAATAAAGAAAAAAAAAGGTGAATAACCCACAAAAATCCAGGTAGGTGCCACATTCAGGCACAGATGTAAAGTCACCAGCACTCCAAATAAATACGAAACAGCATCACATAGAAAATTATGTTTTAGGGCTTCACAGGGTCCCTTTCTCAATGCAACACTAAGTGGAGCGCTGGTGACTGTTCATCTTTGCATTTGGTTTTGGCACGGCCCCATCCATGGCAAGCAATTATCACAACAACATTGAGTACTGTGAGGACTGCAGCTTCCATACTGACTTTATAGAACTTTATATACAGAGTTGGCCATTGGAAGCCAGCTTCTTGCATCTGCTGAGCTGCTTTCTTGCTGGGCTGAGGTCACTTGAAGTCTGCAATAAAAACAGCATTACTGCAACACACTGTTATGAATAACGGCTTTGATGATTGGAAACTGCACCTTGAACAGATTGGCAGGGTAGCAAAGGAAAGATAAGTATTGGTGCTGGATAACCAGGTTTTAAAGCAAACCCGTAGCTTTGTCCTGTATGGGCAAAGCATGGGTTTGCTTAAAAGGCTGTTGGCAGCTTCGCTATGGCCATTGCAGACACAATGCCAACACTGACTATAGCAAAACAAGATCAGGTCTTAAATTCTTTATTAAAAAAAAAAAATTTCATCTAAAAAATGTCGCTTATTCTTGGAGATGCACTAAAAACAAACAGAACAGCTGGAACAGAATGTTTGCATGCAACCGTTTAGAACCATGATGCTCATATTTGCCTCTCTGCTGAAATGTCAATGATCAAGTACTATTGTTGGGTTTCAGGCCACTACATCAGGTCAGGTTAATAAAACAAGAACATTATGTAACCCATGGAGGACTTGTGAAAAACACTCTTCGTAGGAAAGTCTTATGTAATGTTATTCGTTTTGTTAGAGAATAACTATTTTTGGACGGATGCACATTGGATGCACATTGATTCATGAAGTCCTCTATATCACCCTGAAAACTGTGTACTGTCAGTGCTAATAAGCAGTTTAGAGGACTTGAGTTCTTAGCTGTCTGAAAATGGGTATCTTCTTACATGTCTACTTGAAGGGACAATAGTAACACAGCTGTGTTTAGCAAGGGTGCTGACACTGCACCTGCATTGTAATGAACATAACAATATATTTAGGGTGGCGTAAATCCCCATTTTATCCTTCAACGCAGAAATCATATTGAGAAGGGCTGAAAAAGAAATTGCCATCATTTGATTTAAAACAGTACGGTCAAAGAAATAACATAATTACCACATGACTTACTATGGTTAAATTACCCTAAGTTTCCAATGTTACATGCCTTGCATCTCTCAGCATACATAATAATTACACTCCAGAGTTGCCAGGTCATTCAAACTGTAATTATAATGTGATTTGTATTGTTTATTTCATAGCAACATAAAGAACCTTGTACAGTAATTACTTTTTAAGTGCTTGTTCTTGATAATTGTAAGGTTGAATACAGAAATGTGTGGAGGCAGCTAGATTTTTTATTTTTTTTTAACCAGGGGCTGGTCTCTTTCCCACCTCTTCCTTTTCATATAACCCAGGGTCCCGAAACAAAGTGCTAGCAGGAAATCAATATACAATCTAAAGTACATTTCACATTTACTTTTATTCAGATTAAAATTGATATGATTGTGTCATACTTTTGTACAATAGCATGCAGAACTCTCAACAAAATAAAACAAGCAGTGAACTTTTGAAAGGGACTAACACACTGTGCAGAACATAATGACATTGGCGGTTAAATGAAAAAGATGTATACAGCTGCTAACAATGTAGGACAATAATGTTCCTGATTTTTCTTGTGTGGTATTATTCTGGTCTAGAGAGTACAGAATGTTTTGAAATATACAGATATTTTTCCTTTCGGCTAAAGCTGGAATTTATGGTTTTAAGTAATGCCCCGTACACACGATCTAATTTTCCGACAACAAAACCGTGGATTTTTTTCCGAAGGATGTTGGCTCAAACTTGTCTTGCATACACATGGTCACACAAATTTTGTCGGAAATTCTGTTCGTCAAGAACGCGGTGACGTACAACACGTACGACGCGACTATAAAAAGGAAGTTTAATAGCCAGTGCGGCCCCTTCTGCTTGATTCCGAGCATGCATGGACTTTTGTGTGTTGGACTTGTGTACACACGATCGGACTTTCCTTTGTTGTCGGAAATTGAGAACCTGCTCTCAAACATTTGTGTGCGGAAATTCCAACAGCAAATGTTCGATGGAGCATACACCGTCCGACTTTCCGACAACAAGCTCACATCCAACATTTCCCGTCAGAAATTCCAATCATGTGTACACGGCATAACAGTTTGGAAAAAGTACTTCATAGGCAGTGCCAAAGGTAAGAGTGACCACAAATATCTAAAGGCCATCAAATATGAATGCCTAATTTGACCACCCTAAGGCACCGCAATCACTCAACAGAGGCAAAAACATAACAGCATGGTCATACTTCATGTTGGTTTCTATGAAGGAGATGAGTGGTCCTGAGAGATGGAAGATTGGACCAATGTGATCTCATACCTATGGGCAGCCTAAAACATTACAGTTTGTCTGGCACAATAATGAGTGTAATGAAAAGTTAAAACTGTCAGTTCACTGAAGTTCAGCTGGCAGAGTGTACTGTTAGGAGAGTTTTTACTTTATATGGTGTGGGTATCCTTTAACCACTTGCCACCCAAGCCAATTCTGACATTTCCCTCCTACATGTAAAAATCATCATTTTTTTGCTAGAAAATTACATAGAACCCCCAAAGCAGAGCCCCTAGAGAATACAACGGTAGTCATTGCAACTTTTTATTTTGCACGGTATTTGGAATAGAAAAAAACAGTTTCATGCTTTAAAAATAAACAAAGCAGTAAAGTTTTTTTTTTTCATAATGTGAAAGTTGAAGTTATGCCGAGTAAATAGATACATATCATGTCACATTTCAAAATTGCACACGCTCGTGGAATGGCACCAAACTTTGGTACTTAAAAAGCCCCATAGGTGACGCTTTAAAAAATTTTACTGGTTACATGTTTAGAGTTACAGGGGAGGTCTAGGGCTAGAATTATTGCTCTCGCTCTAACGTTCATGGCGACACCTCACATGTGTGGTTTGAACACCGTTTTCATATGTGGACGGGACTTACATATACGTTCGCTTCTGCGTGCGAGCACTTTACATTTTTTTTTATTGTTAATTTTACTTAAAGTTTTTTAGCTTGACACTTTTAAAAAAATAAAAAAATAAAAAATGTGATCACTTTTATTCCTATTACAAGGAATGTAAACATCCCTTGTAATAGAAATATGGCATGATCATTCCTCTTTACAGTGAGATATGACAATATCTCAATAAGACCCCACATCTCACCTCTAGGCTGGGACAGCTGAAATAAAAATAAAAAAACAATCTCAGCTTCCAAGCCAAGGCAGCACTGTTTGAATGCAGAGGCCGGGCGTGACGTCATAACATCGCACCCAACCCCCGAACGATCATAGAAACTCTGGCGACTATCTGGTCCACCGGAAATCTTACATAGTTACATAGTTAGTAAGGTTGAATAAAGATACCAGTCCATCCAGTTCAACCTGAGTGAAATCTCTATGGTAAACATCCAGGGCAGGCGGATCCGTACTCCGACTCACCAATGGCAGCGGTGAGTCGCTAGAAGCACCGTAGGGCCGCGGGAGGGAGGGGAACATCCCCTCTCGCCATCTGTAAAAACAATCAAGCGGCTGACCAGCTGCTATGATCATTCTTATGGTGTAGGGAATCACCTGCTGAAAAAGTCAATATCTGAATGATGCCTGTAGCTGCAGGCATCATTCAAATATACCCGCACAAAGTCAAGGACGTCATATGACAGCCAGAGGGCAGGAAGTGGTTAAACATGTTTCTGCCAAGTTCAAGTGGTAAATAAAAATAAAGTAAAAATAATTCACATTGAGGTTTATTTACTAAAGCTGGAGAGTGCAAAATCGAGCTCACTTCTGCATTGAAACCAATGAGCTTCCAGGTTTTATTGTCAAAGTTTAATTGAACAAGCTGAGGTAAGAAGCTGATTGGTTTCTATGCAGAAGGGAGCCTGATTTTGCACTCTCCAGCTTTAGTAAATAAACCCAATTGCTAGCATATCTTTAGAGCAAGTAGCAGTATGTACAACTTTCATGGGAACCCCTGGAAAGCTATGTTTATGTCACACAGCTTCCGAACAAAAGTAGGGGCATTGTAGTTCTCCAAAGAAAACACAGTTAAGTAATTAATAATGTTTAGTATTAAAGAGTTAGGCTATCTTGACTAATATTTCATTTCTATGCCAGTGTTTCTCAACCTGTTTTTAGTCAAGGCACTCTTTAAAAATTATGGACAGTCTTGAGGCACCCCGTTCTAAAATGTAAAAATAATTCTAATAGTTTTACATAATGCAGTGACATCCACATGTTGGACACCCAGCGTTAGAGGTGATTTATTCTTTCAAAGCAAATGCACTTTTGCACACTAGTACTGACTAGTATTCCAATGTTTCTCCATCACTCAGCTAATGTGACCACACTGCTGATGGAGAGGGGCAAGGGAGGGTCAAACAAGGATGCTATGCTGGCAACTGACATCCTCCTTATCAACTGATGACGCCATTGGTTGTTAGGATGCCAGAGGCTAGAAGGTTGTAATGGTGCACAATGAACCTGTGACTTATGCCCTGTACACATGACCGGTTTTGCCGTCGGAATAAACTCTGAAGGTTTTTTCCGACGGAACTCCGACGGCATTCCATTCAAGCGGTCTTGCCTACACACGGTCAAACCAAAGTCCTACCAACGACTGACGCCAAGAACGCGGTGACGTACAACACGTATGACCGGACTAGAAAAAGGAAGTTCAGTAGCCAATAGCCAATAGCTTCCGTCTTGTATTTGCTTCAGAGCCTGCGTCGTTTTTGGTCCATCAGAACAGCATACAGACGAGTGGTTTTCCTGATAGGAATTGGTTCTGTTAGAAATATTTAGAACATGTTCTATTTCTAGGTCCATTAGAATTTTCAAAAGAAAAAGTCCGATGAGGCATACACACGATCGGAATATATGAAGATAATCTTCTGTCGGACTTTTTCTGTCAGACATTCTGCTCGTGTGTACACGGTATTAATGTAACTAAAAGGCAGCCTTCATCCACACACTGGCTTGTATACAATTTTTGGGCAATTTTTTCGCATTTTGCCAAGGCAACCTTGGTTGAAAAAGGGTGTTCTATGCTGATGCAAGATCTCTGCTAGAGGGTCCTCGGTTCTATTCACCTCCTACAACCCCCGCAAAGAATCTTACTATGCTCTATTGAATATTCTCTTATTTTACCTTACATTGAAGCTGAGCTCTGAGGCATGTGAATTCTTGAATCTTGGTGTTCACATGTCTCCGGGGCGGCTGCCTCAGGGCCGAATTAAGGCAAAGATTCTGCCATGATTCATCCCTGAAACGGAGAAGAGGGAATGACAGTGTTGCTGTGCTGTCCGCGGCTGGTTTAGGTGTGATCACTACTGTGATTTCAGATGTGACTTGAGTCACAGAGAATCGCATAACATTGGACTTTGTTTCCAATAGTGCCTGTTCACACCAATGACGCGTCATCGCTGAGTACCTCGTCCTGAACGGGTGTCTGCAGGCCGGCCAGCAGCTGTATTTTACCTTTGTTTCCTTGTTTTTAATTCTGCATTTTACGTAAGTGTAACCTTTATTCTAATAAATTATATCATTGACTGATTTACACTATGGAGAGACATTTTTTCATCTTTTTGGGTGCTCCCTGCTGATTATTCATTTACCTACTGGACGGAGCCATCCTGTTTGCCTTTCTCCTTGTGGTGAAGTCGGATTAGGACATTTCATTGAACGGACACCTGATTCTTTTACAAGCTGATTTACAGCTTGCCTCTGGTAAGCGTGCAATTTTTCTGGTGGTGGATTCCTCACATGGTGTCATCTGATGAGTTGATAAGCTCTATTGCACCCTTATTGGATATTATTTGGTTTTCTTTCGGACTTTAACTCACTGCTGGGACTTTTTTTTTATTTTTTTACCTCACAATCAGATTACTTCGTTACATATATTTGTCCTTCAGGGATATTTTTTATATATTTTTCACTTGTTTGTAGCGCAGTTCATGTTCACTTATTTACTGTTCACACCAATGCAACTCAGCATGGCACGGTTTTGGAAAAGGTTCACGTACCTCTTTGGTGCGATTTCAGCACAATTTTGGCCCCATAGAATATGCAAATCACATCAAAGTTACACTATATAATTGCACTGAAAATTGGATCAAAATGGGATCACAGCACTGTGCTTTATATGCTTTGTTGTGCCTATTGAGGAATATAATTTAATGAATGTTTTGTTCCTAGAGTTCGGTTGTAAGGTAATTGCTGCAAATAAGGGTTAAAGATGAAGAAGTACAATAATGGTCCGTACACACGATCAGAAAATTGTCTGAAAAATATTGCTTTCGAACCGATCGTACGATAATCTGATCATTAGCAGACAGCTTTCGAGAGCCGATCACAACAATACATGTGAAATTATCCTATGAGGCAAGCACAAAAATTTTTCTCAAGCGATACCAGATTTGCAACGTTTGTTTAACCGCTGTGCGTGATTCCTTTCTTCGGCTCTGGGGTGTGCGCCGTCAGAGCAGCGCTCCTGCTGTGATTGGATCAAACGGGTCTGCCGGAAAATCCTGCAATCGTTCCGAGAGAGGCAGAGCTGTGGTCTGCTTACATAAACAAGGCAGATCGCCATTCTGCTAGTAAGAAAGACAGAGATCTTGTGTTTCTGCTAAGCAGGAACACCGATCTCTGTCTTTCTTCAGTTAAGCTATCCCCCACACAGTAAGAAAGCACTTCCAGGGAACAGAGTTAATCCTTTGATCGCCCTCATGTTAACTCCTTCCCTGCCAGTGTCAGTAGTACAGTGACAGTGCATTTTTTTTAGCACTGGTTACTGTATTGGTGTCACTGGTCCCCAAAAAGTGTCACTTAGTGTCAGATTTGTCCGCCGCAATGTCAGTCCCGCTAAAAAAAAATTGCTGATCGCCACCATTACTAGTAAAAAATAAATAAATAAATAAAAAGTCCATAAATCTATCCCATAGTTTGTAGCCGCTATAACTTTTGCACAAACCAATCGATATATGCTTATTGGGATTTTTTTTACAGAAAACATGTAGCAGAATACATATTGACCTAAGTTGATGAAGAAATTTGATGTGTTAATTTTTTTTATTGGATGTGTTTTATAGCAGAAAGTAAAAAATGTTTTTTTTTTTTTTTCAAAATTGTCAGCCTTTTTTTTGTTTAAAGCACAAAAAATGTAAACTGCAGAGGTGATCAAATACCACCAAAATAAAGCTCTATTTGTGGGGAAAAAAAGGACAATTTTATTTGGATACAGCGTCGCAAGACCGCGGAATTGTCAGTTAAAGCAACACAGTGCCGTATTGCAAAAAATGGGCTGGTCACTAAGGGGGCAAAACCTTCTGGAGCTGAAGTGGTTAATCAATACAGTTGTCATTCGAAAATGCCATACAAATACACTGCAACACATTTCATCACTTCCGAATTTTTATTCTGTCGTCGTAATTTTCGTAACTTCAGTAAACTCTTCATTTTTGATATGTGACTAGCATGCAAAAAAAAAAAAGCGGACGATCATTCGTCTGATAATCTCATCATGTGTACCAAGCATTGTGACAGAATGCACAGCTAGCAGGATTTTACTTCTGGGGTTATTGAGAGATAAAACATGCATAAAATGCAACTTGGCACCTATAGCTGAAATATTACCATTTTATGTGGACTGACCTTTAAATGTTAGGTTTTTCTTTTTCTTTTTTATTTGCTTTTAAAATGTGGAAAGAACAGCAATGCACAGCACACAAATGTTTTTGGTCATTTGCGGCAGCCATTATCATAAACATTGTCAGTAGTATGTTTGCAAGCCTCACCCTTTCTGTGCGGTATTTAGCACAAATGACTTGACAAACATGAAAATGACTGTAGAACATTTAAACCAAAGGTAAGCTAGTTGTACCCCTGTCTATATTATAATAGGATCAATAGGCTGCTAATTTATGCCATTTCTGACCGCACATGATGCCAGTCTCAGGTGGAGCCAAGTGCATGCTTTTAGGAGCAACGGAGCAATAAAAAGCTTTTGAATTAAAAAAAAAAAAAAAAAAAAAAAAAAAACGGAATGTGAAGACATAATGGAAATTTTAGTACAGAAAATCATATGGCATAATGTCATGCTGCTCTTACACCACAGAAGTGCATCTACTGCCAACTCTTGTTTCAGACGGACTTAAACTTTACTGAGCAAATTCTCTTTGAAATATAAATGGGAGCATGCAGATAGCCACAATAGAATGTCACTCGCCAACTTCCATCTGTGAGTTTCCTAAAGCTTCAGTCTCCAGAAACACAAGCTTGTTCGCACTAAGAACAGTCAACCTAATTTCTATGTCTCATTGAACAAAGACACTGTAGGTAACTGCTCAGCACAGATGCAGAACACATAACCATTCTTCGGAATAGTTTAGCGAATTTATTCCACCGGTTTTTCAAATCTAAAGAGAGTCAAATGTATAATGCACTGCATAAACCTCAATACACACAGGTAAATTGAAATCATATGGCCCACTGGATATTATCTGCTCTCTCTTAGAAACAGCTCTCACATATGTCATTTATATTTCACATTAGTTTTCAATTACCTCAAATCAATGTTTGCTTGCCTGCGAGTTTTCTTGTGAGCATAGAAACAGAGAAACACAGCAATTCTGGAAAATGTGTGCTGCCCATAGTGACCAGAGAAAAAAAAAACGCTGATTAAAGTGGTGTTCCACCCAATTTTGAGAGGTGGTCTTAAATGAAAGACCACCTCTCCACCCCTAGTTTTTGGATTTTTTCTTTTTTTCTTTCTCTAGTACTCTTTTAGAAGTACTAAAGCTGGCCATACACCTATAGATTATCTGCAGATTTTCTATGGTTAGATAGAAAAAGTGCAACAGATCTCTCCATGTTCGCTAAATTGTGTGGATGGAGGAATCTCCCACTTTTTCCATCTAACCATAGAAAATCTGCAGATAATCTATAGGTGTATGGCCAGCTTTAGAGTACTTCCGATCCAGCCGGGCCGCGGTAGAGGACATCACATCCTCTTCTGCAGCGAGCTCCCCGTTGTCTTCTGGGACATGTGTGAGACAAGACAAGCTGGCCATTCACAAAACGACACGCGACTTGCGCATGCGCAGTTGGAAACCAGCAGTGAAGCCGCAAGGCTCCACTGCTGGTTTCCCTTAGCTCGAATGGATCGGCCTGCACCTGATCTGATGGACAAATTGGCCACGGAGGGGGGGGCAACATTGCGGGGTCCCTAGATAGTTAAGTGTCCTTATTAAAAGTCAGCAGCTATAGTGTTTGCAGCTGCTGACTTTTAAGAAAAAAAAAATTCGTCTGGAACACCGCTTTAATCAATTTACAGTAAAACCTTGGAATGCGAGCATAATTCGTTCCGTAAATATGCTTGTAATCCAAAGCACTTGTATATCAAAGCAAATTTCCCTATAAGAAATAATGGAATAATGGGGATTAGAAGCAAAATCCAGTAGGAGCTACAGAGTATAAAAGAGAAGAGAGGCGCCTCTAAGTATAGCAATATGGTTACATTTAATGAAGGTACAACATTTAGCAACTCACATGGTTGATGATTAAAAACAGGCACATCTAAGTATGCAGGCATCTGGGGTAAAGTTGTCCACATAGACCGTCCTACGCACCGCCAGCTCTCACCGCTGCAATCATGACCTGGGAAGACTACCATGAAAGCAAGGCTTGAAGCGCTCGTGGAGTGCAGCGTGGAAGGGATGACATTGATGGCAGTGTGGAGGATGTTCTATGTGGACAGCTTTACCCCGGATGCCTGCATACTTAGATGTGCCTATTTTAATCATCAACCATGTGAGTTGCTAAATGTTGTACCTTATTGCTACACTTAGAGGCGCCCCTTTTCTATTCTATACTCAGTAGTGACGTGAGGCCTCTTATATATCAAGACATCGCTTGTATATCAAGTCAAAATTTATTTCAAAATTTTCCTTGACTTGGAAAAAAGCTCTCAAACCTAGTTACTCTCTGACCAAGGTTTTACTGTATAAGCAAAAAACAATTTCCCACCAGTGAACTTAACAGTTTTTGGTACATGGTTAAGAGGTCTGCAGCTGCTCTAAGTGAATCCAGTACTTTTATATCTAAGTGCCTTCCAAGCCCATGGCTATTTACACTATATTCCCAAAAGAACAGGGACGCCTGCCTTTACACGCACATGAACTTTAATGGCATCCCAGTCTTAATCTATAGAGTTCAATATTGAGGTGGCCCACCCTTTGCAGCTTTAACAGCTTCAACTCTTCTGGAAAGGCTGTCTACAAAGTTTAGGAGTGTGTCTGGGAATGTTTGACCATTCTTCCAGAAGTGCATTTGTGGGGTCAGGCACTGATGTAGACAAGAAGGCCTGGCTCACAGTCTCCGCTCTAATTCATTCCAAAGGTGGTCTATCAGGTTGAGGTCAGGGCTCTGTGCAGGCAAGTCAAGTTCTTCTACCCCAAAGCTCGCTCATCCATGTATTTATGGACCTTGCTTTGTTCACTGGTGCACAGTTATGTTGGAACTGGAAGGGGCCATTCCCAAAGTTGGGAGCGTGAAATTGTCCAAAATGTCTTGATATTCTGATGCCTTAAGAGTTCCCTTTACTGGAACTAAGGGCCAAGCCCAACCCCTGAAAAACAACCCCACACCATAACCCACACACACACACACACACACACACACACACACACATGACCGAGTTTGGAGTGGAGGAACTTGACAGGCCTTCACAGAGTACTGACCTCAACCTGATAGAATACCTTTGGGATGAATTTGAGCGGAGACTGCAAACCAGGCCTTCTTGTCCACATCAGTGCCTGACCTCACAAATGCACTTCTGGAAGAATGGTCAAACAATCCCATAGACACACTCCTAAACCTTGTGGACAGCCTTCCCAGAAGAGTTGAAGCTGTTATAGTTGCAAAGAGTGGGTCAACTCAATATTGAGCCTTACGGATTAAGACTGGGATTCCATGAAAGTTCATGTGCATGTAAAGGCATGCTTCCCAATACTTTTATAAATACAGTGCATTTCAAGAACATCACCCTCAGGGTAACCTGAAATGTTCTACAGGATTTAGAACTATAATTGTGAATATATTCTTAATAGGATAAATTAAAGTTATAGCCTGCTAATTGAACTTGCAACTATTCAAGGGTGTCCTGGCCCTAACCCCCTCTCCCCCAAAAAATACAAAAAGGACTGTTAAGAGAAATAAAACCTCTTTTGCATCCAAGAAGTGTCTGGCACCCAGTAACTTTATCCATCTTGCACCCACTATGCCTCACAAACCACCACATACAGAAGGATGTAAGCTATCTCTGGCCCTGCAGGTTTTCATCAGACTGAAGGAGGCCAGAGACCTTGCTACAAGGTGTTATCTCCGTAGCCTTCGCCCTTAGCAACCAGCCTCAGCTTCAGCAAGTAACTTTTATACTTCTAATGGACTATGTTGTCGGGTGTACTATCGATGTGGGGAAGAACCAACAAGTCTCACTGCTCAGGGGAGAGGATCAGCCTGGTCTTTTGACACTTCCTGCCAGCGCTGTGAGGGTTAATTCAGGCTCCAAAATGGACTCCAGTACAATTTTGGCGCGCCGCAGCATGAAGAAGGCAGTTCCCAAAGAACATTTGCACCAATCCGTTGGCAGTGGGAGGAGTTCCCGATCTGCAGAGGAGGATAAGAAAGTGCTGCCACGTGTGTCTGATTGTGGTTTGAAGAGAAAGATAGCGCAGTTCGTGAGTGAGATAGCGGATTGGAGAAAGTATGCTCCAGGTGTTTGTTTCGGTCCGAGCGATACAAAACCTGTCCTGACTGACACCGGAGTGCGGTATACACCAAAGGGCAAGCTTGTCTTGTATACGGCTGGAGGCTATGAGTCTCTGGGATTGATTTGTGAAAAATGTTCTGGCCTGACCATGTATTCGAGGCCTTGGATCGTCTGTGGACGCTGTGGAGAGCATCTGTCTGAGGTTGTCCCTCCAACTCTACCCCCGCGGATCCTACAAGTTAATTGGGTTAAGAATGCTGCTATCCTGGCTGGGAGTGATGTCCAGAGCCCATCTTTTATCACCATAGTTATGCAGGAAGCTGCTATCCCTGCCTCAATAACTACCCCAGGACCCAGTGCACTGATCGCTCCTCGCCCTGATGTCCGAGCCACCCGGGAGGAAAGTACCGGAGCCGGGTAAGCTAGCAAGACGTGAGAGTGGTGTGCCTATGGAGGAAGTGATGCCAGAGGCCGTCAAGAGGGATGCCAAATTGGTGTCAGCTAAGGCACATGCTAAGCGCAACTACGTCCCGGCCAAGGAGTGTTCGACCATTTCAGATTCAGACATTCCATCTGATGGTCTGTCAGGACTGTTTTCAGACACTTTGTCTTAATCTGGAAAGTGGGGTGAGAGTGATGAAGAGTTAACAAGTAATGTGCAGGACAATGAAGTACCTGCTACCACTGTCAGCCAGTGTAGCTCCGCTGATCAGCATCGCCAGGTCCTTTGAGGAGGACCATGGAACTCAATATGTTCCCAAAGCCTGTGCTATTACCCCCATGCCTAGCCTTAAACCAGACCATAAGCCTGATGTGGTCGCTGGGTGCTCGGTTCTGTGTGCTCCAGACACTCGGGTATACCCGGATATGGAGACCCTAAGACCTTTCCTTGGCTGTCAAAAATACAGAGCATAATAATCAAGAGAGTGGCAGAAGACTACGGGTACTTATATCCCTACATTCCCCCTCATTTGGAAGAAGAGATCTCTGAAAAAGAAATCCAATGGGTGGACGAAGCAGTGCGTGGGTTCCTTCAGATCCCTCTCAAGACAGACTTTCTAAAGTTGTTGCCTAAAATGTCCGGAAAGTACCTGTCAGTATTGAATACTTGAGGTTATGGCAAGAAGATCAACATGGATGGTGTAGTCATTCCCAGACCAGATAAAAGAGACATTAAACACTTTGTCACTAAGGTGAACACCAAGGGAGAAGCATTGATCCTGCCCGATCCCGGATATTACTGGTGACTGTCCCAATGATACTTATGTCACCTCTCTTGTGGATTGCAAATGTGCACTTGTGAAGTTAAAGGACACTTTGCTGAAGCCACTTAATTCCTATGCACCGAGTTCTTTATTAACAGGGAATATTTCAGAAAGCTGTACTGCCAGAACTGTGCTGGACTGAATGCTTCCGGCAGATACACAGAGAGTACACCTGAGCCATTTTGGCTAAAAGTAGGAGTTGTTGGGGTGTTCCATCCTGTGACTTTCAGCAGAATGTTGTTCGCAATTAATCAAGAAAGTTTCTTGTCTGGCTGTCATGTGGACAGACTGAAGATACTCTTGCAAAGGGACCTATGTCCTGAAGTGTGGCCCCTTTCACTATAGCCTGGCTGCCTGTTGCCTGAAGCGCAGCCATGCCCTTTTGTGCCCACAGTTGCCTTTCAAAAAGAAAAGGAACTGCTGGGGAATGTTATCCATCTCACGTGAAATTGATGGACTGTGCTATGCCATGGACTGTAAGTATTTAGTTAGAGCAGGCTGCGATAAAGGACATACTCTCACCATTTACTTGAATAATGGACTAATCCATATGTCAGAACTGTTCTAGAGTTGGTCACCAGGTGGCGTGAGCAGTACTGACCTGAGTGAACTATGCCTATTATGTGCTAAATGTTAGCTTGTTGATAGATGGAAGGAGATGCCATTCTCTGTTGAGGATGGGATCTGCTTCAAAAATATAAATAAGGTAATATTTTTCTAGGGTGTAATTTCCCTGTTATGCTGTCTTCGGCTGAGGACCACTTCAAATCACTATGTACATATTACACTAAGGTATTATAGGATAGGATGCATTTTTGCATTGTTTTAATCTCTCTCTTTCATGTGTTGCTGTGTCGGTGCGTCTTCCTTGGCTAAGGAGAGACAGGCATCTAACCTGCCGTCAACACTAACTTACTTCTATATTGTTACTGTACATATATTTAGATAGATAGTGAGGAATGAAGGTTATTGCTTAGGCCTGCCTGTCACGGGCATGGCCAGAGCGGAGGCTGTTGGAGAGGACTGTGTGCAAGCCTGTTGCCCACCGATTATGGGCCCTAGCATTTGAGGTGAATGAGAAATCCAGTCTGAACTGTATTAATCGGACTCAGTCATGTATATTGTATGGGGACTCCTTACTGTATATTTGTGTCCCTGAAGAGGGAGGGGGGATTCCTCCAGCAGCCCCCTGCTGATAAGACTGATTCATTCTGCTGGGACACATCCTGTGAGGAGATGCTGGTGTTATCAACATGTGTTTATGTTAATTGAGAGAGCTGATCCCATTAGCCACCAGCCCTGGCTAATAGACGAATGGTCTAGGCTGAGGAGGGGGGAGATTGTTGTTTGTATTGTTAATTGTATTAATGTGTGAAGCTCGGTGCCCACAAGACTGTCATCTGGTCTGGGTACATTTTGTAGTAAATTAGGTCATGTTAATTAGGTTAGCTTTGAGTCATCCCTGCTGTATAAAGGTCTGTGAGATCTCAAAATAAAGGTAGTTCTGATGTACTCCAAGACTGGTGTTGTCTAGTTCTTGGGGTTCCTATGGCCAGATCCATTGGACTCGTGTTCCAGAACTTAGGAAGCGGTATATGACGGAAGCACTCAAGCGGAGTGTGGGGCGTGCCGTGACACTGCCTTTAACCACTTAAGCCCCGGACCATTTGGCTGCCCAAAGACCAGAGCACTTTTTGCGATTCGGCACTGCGTCGCTTTAACTGACAATTGTGCGGTCATGCGACGTGGCTCCCAGACAAAATTGGCCTCCTGTTTTCCCCACAAATAGAGCTTTCTTTTGGTTGCATTTGATCACCTGCGGTTTTTATTTTTTGCGCTATAAACCAAAAAATAGCGATAATTTTGAAAAAAAATGCATTCTTTTTTACTTTTTGCTATAATAAATATCCCCAAAAAATATATAAAAAATTTTTTTTTCCCTCAGTTTAGGCCGATATGTATTCTTCTACATAGTTTTGGTAAAAAAATCGCAATAAGTGTTTATTGATTTGTTATAGTTATAGTGTCTACAAAATAGGGGATAGTTTTATGGCATTTTTCTGAATATTTTTTTTTTTTTTTACTAGTAATGGCGGCGATCAGCGATTTTTATCGTGACTGCGACATTATGGTGGACAGATCGGGCACTTTTGGCGCGATTTTGGGACCATTCACATTTATAAAGCGATCAGTGCAATTAAAAATGCATTGATTACTGTGTAAATGTGACTGGCAGTGAAGGGGTTAACCACTAGGTGGCGCTGTAGAGGTTAAGTGTGTCCTAGGGAGTGATTCTAACTGTGAGGGGAGGGGCTATGTGTGACACAACACTGATCACCGCTCCCGATTACAGGGAGCTGTGATTAGTGTCAGTGTCATTAGACAGAACGGGGAAATGCTTGTTTACATCAGCATTTCCCCATTTTTTCCTCTCCGTGAGACGATCGCGGGTATCCCTGCGGACATCGAGTCTGCGGGACCCGCGATCACACTCACGGAGGTCGCGGCGGGCACGCACGCGCCTGCAAACCGCTTCTTAAAGGGCAACATTCAGGTACCTTAATCTGCCTGTACCTGCCCTTCTGCCGATGTATATTGGCGTGAGCCGGTCGGCAAGTGGCTAAAATTGTACATAAATATTTTTGATACTTTATTGTCTTATATGACTTATAATAGTTTATAGTTTTGTATATAACTATTTGACATCCATGTTTATTCAAGTGGTATGCCATACAAATGTTTTATATTTTCTATATTGTTAATCCTTTCCCATTTTCCCCACATATCCCAGTCTTGCCAGGACATTTGCTCTCAGGCTTGGGAGCTCAAATTAATTTTTTCTGCAAACTTTGAGACGTAGTTTTGTGGGTAGGGGGAGGATGTAGCACCCTGGAGTTTAGGCAGGGATGCTCCTCACAAATTTACTTGCCAGGAGTAGTTATCATGGTTGATTGCTAGAGATCCATTGCTTCCTCCCTAAGTTTGGCCTTGTTGCACTTTTCTCTTCTACCGCTTGGTGGCCGAGTACTTGGTATGAGAAGGGCAACCCAAGGTCAGGTTATGGGTATATTGGGTATCTCAGCCAATGGGCAGGGGTTTTTTTAATCCCCTGGCCTGCTTGGAGAGCCTATATATTTGGGTGGAGTCAGGTGATCTATGTTCTGTGCCACCTGGATGGCTGTCTGAGTGGACGTGTGTCGTATTGCCCGGGCAAGAGCAGTGCAGGGTTGGGACTGCGGTTTGCAGTCCAACCAGTAGTGACAGTTTTGCCGGGTGGAGAACCTGTCAGTGGTCGGAGGTAGAGGGGAAGCTGTCACCACAATGGGACCATCCACCTTAATACCAGGGACCACAGTGAGTAACTGAAGCAAGTACCGGAGTCACATTCTCACCGAACGGCGCGGTGGAGAATCGGGAAACTTGTGACCGGTGATCAATTTAGAAACCCAGCCAGTATAGGTGACGTTTGCAGAGCAGCCTTGTGTGTCAAGTCAGGTACCGAGCAAGCCAGTGAGGTGAAGCTTGAAAAGTATCAGGCGTGCCAAGCTAGGGACCCAGCAGAGAAGCAGGGGGTGACATTTGAGACAGATACCAAAGAAGACAATTTCTGGTGTTCTGATCCTATTAATATCACAGGCAGGCAGCTGCAGTATTTACAGTTAGTGTACAGTGTCCTCTGCACAGTGTGCACCTAAAGCTACCTGAAGACAATTGCTGGTGTTCTGATCCTATTAATACCACAGGCAGGCAGCTACAGTATTTACAGTTAGTGTACTGTGTCCTCTGCACAGTGTGTACCTAAAGCTACCTGAAGACAATTGCTGGTGTTCTGATCCTATTAATACCACAGGCAGGCAGCTGCAGTATTTACAGTTAGTTTACTGTGTCCTCTGCACAGTGTGCACCTAAAGCTACCTGAAGACAATTGCTGGTATTCTGATCCTATTAATACCACAGGCAGGCAGCTGCAGTATTTACAGTTAGTGTACTGTGTCCTCTGCACAGTGTGCACCTAAAGCTACCTGAAGACAATTGCTGTTGTTCTGATCCTATTAATACCACAGGCAGGCAGCTGCAGTATTTACAGTTAGTGTACTGTGTCCTCTGCACAGTGTGCACCTAAAGCTACCTGAAGACAATTGCTGGTGTTCTTCTGATCCTATTAGTAACGCAGGCAGGCAGCTGCAGTATTTACAGTTAGTGTACTGTGTCCTCTGCACAGTGTGCGCCTAAAGCTACCTGAAGACAATTGCTGGTGTTCTCATACTAATAATACTACAGGCAGGCAGTTGATTCTGCTAGCTTCAGTATAATCAGCATATATATATATATATATATATATATATATATATATATATATATATATATATATATATATATATACATCCCAGCTTTGTGCAGCTACATCTCACTGCAGGCCATTAGTATGTCTGGAAGGCCAACAAGGAGAGGCAGACAGTCACAAGCCAATAAAAGAGGGCAAGCAGGCTCTCTGTCTAGAGGCAACAGTGCTGGTCATGGACATGGTGCATCCTCATCAGCACGTGGCCATGGGACACGCTTATCCTTTTTTTCGGCAGCTGGCCGCGTTGAGCCGCAATATGCCGAAGACTTGGTAGAGTGGATGACCAAGCCATCCTCATCCTCCTCATGCTCTCTAACCCAGGCTCAGGGTACTTTGTCTGGCAAAGCAGCTACCGATGCGACCTCTTCCCTTGGCTCAATGGCATCAGTCACTCCTTCCCTAGCCCCACCATGTCCTCCTGAGGAGTCCCCCGAACTGTTTGACCACAGTGTTGGGTACATGCTCCAGGAGGATGCCCAGCGTTTTGAAGGCTCCGATGATGGTACCCAGCTAGAGGAAGGCAGTAACATGAGCCCAGAGAGAGGGGGTGCCCAAGAAGGACAGCAATCTGGCAGTCATGTTCCCCCAGCTGCAGCATACTGCCACCTTTGCTCCAGTGATGAGGAGGGAGGGGATGATGAGGAAGTCACTGACTCCACGTGGGTGCCTGATAGGAGAGAGAAGGAGGAGAAGGAGGAGGAGGAGGCACATCTCCAACGAGGCAGAATGCCCTCCAGGGGCCAGCTTAAGGGCAGCACACTGACTGCATTACACCGCAGAGCTCCGCATGTGCAGGACGCTGCTGTCTCTGCACGTTATTCCAAAAGTTCTTTGGCGTGGGCCTTTTTTGAGACGAGTGCATCAGATCGCAACGCTGCTATTTGCAACATATGTCTCAAGCCTATCTCGCGTGGCCAAAACATCACCCGCTTGGGCACCACATGCTTGACCAGACATATGTCCACCTGCCATGCAATTAATTGGCAAGAGTACCTAAAAGACCCGCACCAAAGAACAATGCGGACCTCTCCTTGCTCCTCATCAGCTGGGTTTTCCAACCCCACTATACCTTCAGTCCTCTCTGAAACCTGCACTGAGAGGAATGAAGGTGTAGAATTAGGTGTGTCACAGCCAAGTACTTGCGGGCAAACTGCTATCGGTACACCGACGTCAGATTGTACCAGCCAAATTTCCCTGCCCCAGCTGCTGTACCGCCGAAAGAAGTTCGCTCCCAGCCATCCACATGCCCAGCAGTTGAATGCTAGCTTGGCTAAATTGCTAGCACTTCAACTGCTGCCTTTTCAGTTGGTAGACTCTGCCACCTTCCGTGAGTTTGTGGAAAGTGCGGTTCCTCAGTGGCAGGTTCCCAACGCCACTTTTTCTCATGGAAGGCGATTCCAGCTTTCTACCTGCATGTGGAAGGCAATGTCTTGGCCTCGCTGGACAGGGCGGTCAGAGGTAAGGTGCATATTACCGCTGACTCATGGTCCAGGAGGCATGGACAGTGACGTTACTTATCTTTCACTGCGCACTGGGTGACTTTTCTGGCAGCTGGGAAGGATGCAGGACAGGGTGCAGTAGTGTTGGAGGTTGTTCCGCCACCACACCTCCAAAATTTTACTAGTGGTGATTCTGCCACACCTCTCTCCTCCACCCCCTCCTCTTCTTCTTCCTCCATGGCCTCTTCCTGTGCTGATTTCTCCTTGGAACCAGCAGTTCTCCAGAGGCGTTCAAGGGGCTACGCAAGCACGCAAGCAAAAAGATGCCAGGTGGTGCTTGAGCTGGTGTGCTTGGGGGACAGTTGCCACACTGGGGCAGAGATTCTGTCAGCTCTGCAGGAGCAGGTTCAGAGGTGGTTGACGCCACACCAGCTTAAGCCAGTAATGGTGGTTTGTGACAAAGGCACCAACCTCCTCTCCGCCCTCCAACAGGGACAACTGACCCATGTGCCCTGTTTGGCTCACGTCCTTAACTTGGTGGTGCAGCAGTTCTTGCGCAGGTACCCGTTCTCAGGATTTCCTGAGGCAGGCCAGGAAAGTCTGTGTGCATTTCCGCAAGTCATATAATGCCAGTGCTCGGCTGGCTGACCTCCAAAAGGAATTAAACCTGTCCAAGAACCGCCTAATCTGTGACATGCCCACCAGGTGGAACTCAACGTTGGCCATGCTGCAGAGGCTGCACATGCAGCATAGGGCCATCAATGAGTACCTATGCGACTATGGCACCAGGACAGGGTCAGGAGAGCTTGTTTTTTTCCCCACGCCAGTGGGCTATGATCAGGGATGCATGCACTGTCCTGTCACCATTTGAGGAGGCCTCGAGGATGGTGAGCAGTGACAGTGCATGCATCAGTGACACTGTCTCTCTTGTCCACCTGTTGGAGCACACGCTGCGTGCAATAATGGACAGGGCACTTGAGGCAGAACAGAGGGAGGAAGAGGAGAACTTCCTTACCTCTCAAGGCCCCCTTTATCCAGACAGTGTTCCTGCATGCCCACCAATCAAACAGGAAGAGGACGAGGAGGATTGTTTTAACATGGAGGTGGAGCCTGGCACTCAGCATCAGCAGCAGTCTTCAAGGGATCATTTACAGTCCGAAGAAACCCATGGACTTGTACGTGGCTGGGAGGAGGTGGCTGCTGATCATGTCGTCCTTAGTGACCCAGAGGACTCTGGACCGAATGCCTCAGCAAACCTACGCTGCATGGCCTCCCTGATCCTGCAAAGCCTGCGGAAGCATCCTCGTATTCGTGGTATCAAGGGGAGGGATCATTAATGGCTGGCAACCCTCCTTGATGCACGTTACAAGGGTAAGTTTACGGACCTTATCTTGCCATCGCAGAGGGAGCAGAGGATGAAACATCTTCGGGAGGCCTCGCAGAAAGGTCTGTGCAACGCGTTTCCAGAGCCTGGGAGGTTACAATTTCCTGGTCCTCCTGGATAACGTGTTGCTGAGGCTTCGGTCAGTCACAGAAGGAGCAGTGGAGAAGGTGTTCGTCTGACCGATGCGTTCAGACAATTTTTTAGTCCACAGCCCCAAGGTATGATCATTTCCAGCAACCATCACCAGCGTCTGATTTACATGGTGCAGGAATACCTAGGGGCAAGATCAGACTTGGAGACCTTTCTCACTGAAAATCCTCTGGGTTACTGGGTCTTGAGCAGGGGCGTAACTAGAAGTAGCAGGGCCCCTAGCAAAATGTTGTATGGGGGCCCCCTGCAAACAGCCCCCCCCCACAGCTGCCCTATTGTCAATGCAGCATGACCTGTGCCCCATACAGCGTGACCTGTGCCCCATACAGCATGACCTGTGCCCAATGCAGCATGACCTGTGCCCAATACAGCGTGACCTGTGCCCAATGCAGCATGACCTGTGCCCCATACAGCTTGACCTGTGCCCATTGCAACATGACCTGTGCCCATTACAGCGTTGCCTGTGCCCAATACAGCCTGGCCTGCCTGTGCCCCATACAGCCTCACCTGTGCAGAGGAAGAGGCAAGCCGCCCGGATCAGCAGAGAGTGGGATTGCCCGCTGTAATAGCATTCATTTGAATTTCCAGTCTTCCCGGGGCTCAATCGTCACATAGCCCCACCTCTTGGCCCAATGCCTTTGATGATGTTACACGTCCCGCATTGGATCAGCATTCTGTCTATCACAGGCACCGGGCCAAGAAGTGGAGCTAGGTGACGTGAGCCCCGTGAACACTGGAAGCTCTAATGAAAGCTATTGCAGCGGGCAATTCTGCTCTCTGCTGATACAAACAGCTCGCCTCTTCCTCTCCTCTCTCTTCCCCTGGCTGGGAGACTGTGCCAGCGGTGCTCTCATCCTCAACGGGTCCCACTCGGCTGCGGGCCCCATAGCGCCCGCATGGGTCGCTATGGTGGTAGTTCCGCCCTTGGTCTTGAGGATGGATCACTGGCCAGAGCTTGCACAGTATGCAATTGAGATACTTGCCTGTCCTGCATCCAGCGTTCTTTTGGAACACGCATTCAGTGCTGCTGGAGGTTTTGTAACTGATCACAGGGTGCGCCTGTCCACCGAATCGGTCGATCGGCTGACCTTCATAAAAATGAATCAGTCTTGGATCACCAGCTACAAAGCACCTGATGCTGATGTAACCGAATATTTTTTTTTTTTAATGTGAGATCCCTTCAAGACTGCCTATGCTGATGCTGAGTGACTATCCTGTTATGCTGAGTGACAATCTTCTTCCTCCTCAATTTTCATGATGAAAGCTTGTAAGAACATTATTGATTCTGGGCACCACCACCAGTGGCTAAGGCCCAATTTTTCAGCCCCTGTTCAACAGGGGCGTGTAATTACAATATTTGATGCAATACTTTGCAGCAGGGCTCATTCCTGCGCTCCAACTAGAGTATCTGTGAGGGGTTGCAGTGTTGTGGCACCAGCACCAGTGCCCAAGGCCCAATTTTTCAGCCCCTGCTTAACAGGGGTGAATAATTACAATTTTTTATGCAATACTTTGCAGCAGGGCTCATTCCTGCGCTCCAACTATAGTATCTGTGAGGGGTTGCAGTTTTGTGGCAGCAGTGGCTAAGGCCCAATTTTTCTGCCCCTGTTCAACAGGGACATGTAATTACAATTCTTAATCTAATATTTCACAGCAGGGCCCATTCCTGCACCCACCAAGAGTAACTGTGAGGGCTTACAGTGTTGTGGCAACACCACCACCACCACCAAAGGCCCAATTTTTCTGACCCTGTTCAACAGGTGCATGTAATTACAATTCTTGATCTAATATTTCACAGTAGGGCCCATTCCTGCGCCCACCAAAAGTAACTGTGAGGGCTTACAGTGTTGTGGCAACACCAACACCTAAGGCCCCAATTTCTGCAGAGTATATAGGGCAGGCCCCTACTTTCAAACATCCAACTTACAAACGACTCCTACTTGCAAAAGTAAGGAGACAACAGGAAGTGAGATGAAATCTACCCCTAGGAAGGGAAATTCTCTCCTGTAAGAGTTAATATGGGAAAAAACGTGTTTCCTCTCCACTGATGCTATACACCAATCCTTGTTTCACTAAAAAACCCAAATTTTTAAAAAAACATTTGTCATTGGGACAGAAAGTGAGGTGAAATCTCCTGAAGAGGTGCACAGACAGCAAAATAAATGTTACAGGGGTGATAACCCTTCCCTATGTTTTCCAAAAAGCTTAAAAATAGATTTTTTGGCTGGAGCTACACTTTAAAAATGTACCAGTTCAAAATTACAAACATATTCTACTTAACAACAAACCTACAGTCCCTGTCTTGTTTGCACCACCTGTATACTGCTGTTCAGAGTATATAGGGTTTGGGGGCCCCACGTCTTTCCTCTTTTTTAATTTGGGTGCGGGGTTCCCCTTAATATTCATACAAGACCCAAAGGGCCTGGTAATGGACTGGGGGAGTACCCATGCCGTTTGTCTCACTGATTTTCATCCATTTTGCCGGGACCCAACATTACATTAAAGCTGCAAGCAATTTTAACCACTTCAATACAGGGCTTTTATACACCCTTCCTTCCCAGACCAATTTTTAGTTTTCAGCGCTCTCAAACTTTGAATGACAATTACTCAGTCATGCTACACTGTACCCAAACCAAATTTTTATCATTTTTTTCTCACAAACATAGCTTTCTTTTGGTGGTATTTAATCACCGCTGTCTTTTTAATTTTTTGCAATATAAGCGAAAAAAGAGAGACATTTTTGAAAAAACACTTTTTTTTAGTTTCTATTGTAAAATTTTGCAAATAAGTGATTTTTCTTCAGAAATTTGGGCCAAAATGTATACTGCTACATATCTTTAGTTAAAATGACCCAAGTTAGTGTATATTATTTGGTCTCTGTGAAAGTTATAGAGTCTACAAGCTATGGTGCAAATCATTGAAAAATGATCACATCTGATCACACCTGATGTACTCAAGGCCTATCTCATTTCTTGAGGCCCTAACAAGCCAGGAAAGTACAAATACCCCCCAAATTACCCCTTTTTGGAAAGCAGACATTCCAAGGTATTTAGTGAGAGGCATGGTGAGTTTTTTGAAGTTGTAATTTTTTCCCACAATTCTTGGAATTTTTTTTTTTTTTTAGCACAAAATTGTCATAATAACAAGTTATTTCTCTCACACAGCACATGCATATTTGCAATGACACCCCAAAATAAATTCTGCTACTCCTCCTGAGTATAGTGATACCACATGTGTGAGACTTTTACACAGCCTGGCCACATACAGAGGTCTAATATCCAACTAGCACCGCCAGGCGTTTTACGAGCATAAATTGCACATCTCATTTGATGACAACCCATCACATTTTTGAAGGCCCTGGAGCACAAGGACAATGGAAACGCCCACAAAATGACCCCATTTTGGAAAGCTAACACCCCAACGTATAATCTATGAGGCATAATTAGTCCTTTGAATGGTTCATTTTTTTTCCCGAAGTTTTTGGAATATGTGGAAAAAAAAATGAAAACGCATTTTTTTTATACAAAGTTGTCCATTTAGAAGATATTACCAACACATAGCATGTACATAGCAAAACTGACACCCCAAAATACATTCTGCTACTCCTCCCGAGTATGGCGATACCACATGTGTGAGACTTTTACATAGCCTGGCCACATACAGAGGCCCAACATCCAAGTAGCACTGTCAGTTGTTCTAGGAGCATACATTACACACAAATTCCTGCCAACCTATCACATTGTTGAAGGCCCTTCATATTTCTAACACATAGCATATACTGTACATACCAATTACAAACCAAAATACATTCTGCTGAGTAAAGGGTAAAGAAAAGATTACCTGCGGTTTTAGTAGTGCAGTGGTCCACAGAGAAGAGCATCGGTCCAGGTAGCAGGCAGGAATGTGGACAGCGACAGCAAAACAGGCAGCAGGCAGGAATAGTCAGTACAGGTAGAGATGTCAGCACAGCCAAAGCATTGGTCCAGATAGCAGGCAGGGATGTGGTCAGCAGCAGCAAAAGGATCAAAGGATCGTCCATGCAGCAGGCAGGATTACTGTCCATAGTCAGTACATGCAGCAGGCAGAGGTATGGTCAGCACAGCCAGAGTATTTGTCCAGGGAGCAGGCAGTACCATCAAGCTTAGGACATTGGTCAGGAAAGAATGGGGACAGGGGTAGAGGCTTCTCCCACCCAAATCGCTTTGAAGCCTCCGGGCAACCAGACCCTGTTCTGGGAACACACAAAACCAAAAACTGGTTTTCTGAACTCCGAACACTATTCTGGAGCCCCTCACATATGTGAGACCCCTGTGTAGCAGGGTGAAAGATCAATCCAAGGGGCAGGCAAAAACATGGTCAACAAGCCGAGGTCAGTGCAGGTAAAAGGCAGAAATAGACGGTAGGCAGAGACCTAGTCGATACAGTCCAGGGTCAGTTCACGTGAAAGGCAAAAACATGGCGGAAAAACAATGCACACGGTAGGCAGAGGCATAGTCAAGAAACAGGCCAGGGTCATTTCACATGGAAGACAATGATATGGTTGGTTGAGGAAGGGAAATATTCAGGACAGAAATTGAAAACGGGGAAATGGCAGTATTAGAAATATGGGCTAATAATTTTCCAGAGTGTGATATCGCTTGAAGCATTCTCCGATGCAAAGGCCAGGTTGGGAGGGACAGTCGGGACAATGGAAGCTGGTATCTTTCCTAACTCCTCTTTTGGTGCACACCCGACATTTTTTTTGGCGTCGTCTTCCGGATCCTGATGGTGGAATATGGTCCGGAAATGGCGCTCATGTAGTCTGCTGACAGAATCGGAGCGAATGCTTTCTGGGGGGGATACTTGCTGATAAATCAGGGCAGTGACAATGTCTTCAATAAACTTTATGAAAGTGGTGGGTGTTTCTGTTGATTTTTGGTAGATGATGAAAGAATTAAAAAGGGCTAAATGAAAAAAGTAAAGTAAACTTTTTTGTACCAGAAGAGGGATTTTCTTGTTGAAAGATAGGGCTGCAACAATTGATCATTTAAATCCCCCCCCCCCATGTATTTATTGTACTCAGTGATACAGGAAGGCTTGCAAACGGTACCGTGTCTTCTGTGAAGTTCCACCGTGGTGTCATCGTGGATGGTGGACATGATGTGCACATCTTTCCTATCCCTCCACTTCACAGCCAACACTTCTTCGTTCCTCAAGCTTGTCGATTCCCCCCTTTGAATGGTTGTGGTGACAAGACGCTGTGGGAAGCCCTTTCGGTTTTTCCTTGTTGTACCACAGGCCAAAGTTTTTTTTAGATATAGGTGGCAGAGAAGGGGCAAACTAGTATAATAGTTGTCCATGTAAATATGGTACCCCTTTTGGAGGAGTGGGAATGCCAACTCCCAAACAATTTTTCCACTTATTCCCATGTACGAGGGACACTCAGGGGGCTGGAGCTGGAAATCTTTGCCTTCGTACACATAGAATGAGTGCACATAACCGGTGGCGCTTTCACAAAGCTTGTTAAACTTCAAGCCGTACCTCGCCCTTTTACTGGGGATATATTGCTCGATTCCCAGCCGGCCTGCGAAATGCACCAGGGATTCGACCACAGATATATTTTTGTCAGGGACATAAAGTTCGGCAAACTTCTGGGAAAAAAAATTAATTAGGGGGCGAACTTTATATAGTTTGTCAAAGTTTGGGTGATTTCGGGGGGGGGGGCACTGTGAGTTGTCACTGAAATGCAAGAAGCGCATTATAATTTCGTATCGGGACCTGGACATGGCCAGTGAAAAAATTGGCATATGGTGGATGGGTTTGGTCGACCAATACTTATGCATTTCATTTTTTTTGTAAGCCCCATGTTGAGGGTTAGGCCTAAAAACAATTTTAGCTCCACTACTGTTAGGGGTCTCCATTCAAAAGGGCGGGCATAGCTGGAGCTGGGGTTGGTTGCAATGAATTGTTGGGCAAAGAGATTGGTTTGGTCCACGATGCCTTGAATCAATTCGTCAGGAAAAAATAAATTAAAAAAATCAATTTGGGAAAAGCCTGCAGTGTTGACCTGCACACCTGGCTGTGCTGTAAAAGGGGGGATCGTGGCAGACCCTGTGGTAGAAGGCAGCCACAATGGGTTTGCCAAGGCATCTGGAAGCTGGGTTTGGGCCCTAATTCTTTGGCATGCACTTGTGCTGGGCCTTTCCTCCTGGGGTCTAGCAGCGCTTGTACTGGGCCCCTCCTCCTGGGGTCTACCGCCACTGGCACTGCTGGTAGCTGCCTGGTGTTCAGACCGTCATCTTTTTGGATGGACTCCTTCCTCCTCTGATTCGGATCCTGATGTGCTGCCTTCGGGGGGCTCATATTCCAAACCAGAACCAGAATCGGAATCAGAACTGAGTGGTGAGAGCTCCCCGTTGCTCTCATCGGTCAGACTGAGTATTTGGAATGCCTCTTCTGGGGTGTACACCTTTCTGGACATAGTGGCTGACTGGCTGTATGCGGCGGGTACTCTGGTGAGGTGGCAGGTACTCTGGTGGTAGGTGGTGAGGTGGCAGGTACTCTAGTGGCAGGTACTCTGGTGGCCGGTGGTGAGGTGGCAGGTACTCTGGTGGTAAGGTGGCGGGTACTCTGGTGGCAGGTACTCTGGTGGCAGATACTCTGGTGGCAGGTGGTGAGGTGGCAGGTACTCTGGTGGCAGGTACTCTGGTGGCAGATGGTGAGGTGGCGGGTACTCCTGATGGACAGGTACTCCTGATGACAGGTACTCCTGATGACAAGTACTCTAGATGACAGGTACTCTAGATGACAGGTACTCCTGATGACAGGTACTCTAGATGACAGGTACTCTAGATGACAGGTAATCCAGATGACAGGTACTCTTGATGACAGGTATTCTTTATTTAGGGGGGGCAATCTGGGCACAGTAGTACATATATGTAATAGGTAACTCACTGTTAGCTGATCTCCTCCTCACACTGGATCGGTGTGTGTAGAGGAGAACCCAGCAACAGCAGTTACACTGTGTGTTTTGTTTACATTAGTGATCGGATGTGATTGGACACAGCCGGTCACGTAGTGAAGAGCCATCTCATTGGCTACAGTGATCAGGGCTGAGCTGTATCCAAGGGAAAGGCCTCAGCCCCGATCACCACTCTGCGCGCCACCAGAGGCACGTGCGGACACCGTGCACGCCACTTCCCAATGCCACTCTGCATAGCGACAGGTCCGCCGCTTCAATACCCCCATCAGGGAACGGCTGTGTCCCGAGGGACACAACGGAACCCCGATCGCCGCTCTGCGGGCCCCAGGGGGCCCGCAGTAGCGGTGGAAAGTCGAGGTCGTCATATGACGTCCACCCAGGATGGGAGATCCCATCTGTGGCCATCATTTGACTATGGCTGGGTATTGAAGTGGTTAAATGACTTTTATTCCTTTACAAATGTCATTTTGTGCAGGGACTGTTCTAAGCACGGGAAACACGTGCCACTTTACAGGCATAGTATAGACACCCCCCAGGTATGATATTTAAAGGAATATTTCACCTTTTTTTCACTTTAAGCATCATTAAAATCACTGCTCCCGAAAAAACTGCTGTTTTTAAAACTTTTTTTTGCATTGATACATGTCCCCGGGGCAGGACCTGGGTCCCCAAACCCTTTTTAGGACAATAACTTGCATATTAGCCTTTAAAATTAGCACTTTTGATTTCAAATGTTCGAGTCCCATAGACTTTAACGGGGTTCTAAAGTTTGCGCAAACTTTCGGTCCGTTCACAGGTTCTGGTGCGAACCGAACCGGGGGGGGGTGTTCGGCTCATCCCTAATCATTGGTAAGACCTCATCTGGAATATGAATTTCAGTTTTGGGCACCAGTTCTCAAAAAGGATATTGGAGAACTGGAGAAAGTGCAGAGAAGGGCAACCAAACTGATAAGATGCATGGAGGAGCTCAGGTATGAGGAAAGATTAGAGGAACTGAATTTATTCCCTCTTGAGAAGAGGACATTAAGGGGGGATATGATCAACATACATAAGTTGTCCATACAGTGGACTTGGTGTTGAGTTATTCACTTTAAGGTTATCACAGAGGACAAAGGGGCACACTATACGTCTAGAAGAAAAAAGATTTTATCTCCAAATACGGAAAGGTTTCTTCCCAATAAGAGCTGTGAAAATGTGGAATAGACTCCCTCAAGAGGTGGTTCTGGCAAGCTCAGTAGATTGCTTTACAAAAAGCCTGGATTCTTTCCTAAATGTACATAATATAACTGGGTACTAACATTTGTAGGTAAAGTTGATCCAGGAAAAATCCGATTGCCTCTCAGGGGATCAGAAAGGAATTTTTTTCCCCTGCTGTAGCAAATTGGAGCATGCTTTGCTGGGGTTTTTCGCCTTCCTCTGGATCAACTGTGGGTGAAGGATTGTATATATGGCATTGTATATATATATATTTTTTTTTTTTGGTTGAACCAGATGGTCTTTTTTCAACCTGACTAACTATGTAACTATGTCAAATTTGCCAAACAATATCTAGCAGCCCAACTGTGTAACGTACCTACTGGGTTATGGGTGACCCTTCTGTCCTATAACAAATGGACAGGACTGAAAAAACTATGGATAGCTTCAGTGCATCTAACTTTGTTGATGTGGTGTTCAGCTTACACATTGCCAGATGACTTACTAGCCCCAAAGCACTTCACAAATCTATGGAATAGATTGCAAAACAAATATCACTTAAAGCTGAAGTTTAATCTGCTTATAGTTTGCTTTACTTTGTCTCTCAGACCGAACACTGGCTGGGAAGCCAAACATTTCAGGCATGCAACGTGGAAGAATGTTACAGCTTTTGGCTGTCATTGGTTACTAAGGTAAGGAAGCATCCTTACCAACCACTGATGTCACCCAGCACAGAGTTGAAGAGTGTAGCCAGCAAAACATCATTCAAAACAAATGTATTCAATAATGCAGGTGGAGTACAGGTATACAGTGGCTTACGCATTTTAGCTACAGAGCCTTAATCATAGCCATAGATAGATGAAGGCTAGATGTCTATGATTAAGACTCTGTAGCTGAAACATGTAAGCCGCTGTATACCTGTACACCTGCATTATTAAATTAATATGTTATAGATGATGTGTTGCCGGCTACACTCTTCAACTTTGCATTAAGGTGTTAGGAAGACACCACTAGCCAGAGCACCGCTGACTCATCTTGTCAGGGAATCCTCAAGGGCATTGTTTCTTTTTTCTAACTGATGTCACCCAGCCCATTCACCTACATGGTCAAGAATTCCAGGCCACGTACGCATATGGGCAGGGATCAGAGACGATTACAATCATGGCCACATTTGGGCAGTGATGTCATTACTATTCTGTCCCTTTGCTTATATAGCTAACGACAGCTTGGGCTGCCGTCATCTGTAGCATTGGGATTAGTGCTATGCAACAGGTCGTCAGGTGGGCAGACAGTGGGCATCATGATTGATGATGGATTTACAGCGAGGGACTTTTTTGAGATTTATAGTTCTTAAAAAAAAGACTTGTCTGATGTATGGATGTCTTTATTTCTCGGTGACATATGTTTTTGGGGATCTCAGGTGGGGGGGCAAGACTCATTATTAAAGCCCACCCACAGAACCTTACAACCACCAGCTGTGGGGAAGTTGCAAGAAGTTGTGGGGAAAAGACCCTTCTCCTCATCAAGATGGGGACAATGTCACAATTATAGGACTTGATATGGTTCGGGGGGGGGGGACATGCTTGCCTGACCAGGCAGGCTGCATGTTAAAGGGTCTGGTATGGAATTTTTCTGGTGAACCTCACACATTTTTTGAGGGGGGGTTGCATGGAGACCACCCTTAAAATTCATACCAGACCCTTCTCTGGTATGGATTTTGTAGGGGACCTTGTGAAATTATTTTTGTTTTGTTTTTGTTTGAGGTACCCCCTTAAAATCTATACCAGTGTTAAAGGGTCTGGTATGTGTTTTGGATGGAACTCTACGTAATTTTTTTTCATTCTTGCTGCATCAAAAGTGTTAATTACAAAGAAAAATACAGCATACATACCCCCTTGAAAGATCCCCCAAAATACAGTACATAGCAAACCCTGTGTGCTGTTGACAGGAATGAAATTAATTTGTCGGCAAGTTTGTGACATCATCAGCCTGTCTCTCTGCCAATCAGAAGAAGCGTTGTATTCATTCAAAGAATAGAAAGATTGTTCTGAATGGCTGAGAAACACTCAGTCTGACTTGATTTTGTTCCAGGAGTGGGCCAGAAAGGTCTTGTCCTGCTGCCGGAACACAGAACTGTATACTGTACGTAGTTGAAGCTACATACAGTTTATACAGCACTCACAACCACTGCAATGGCAGTTGTTTGTTTGGACCAGCTTGGTCCAAATTAACTTTTTAAAGATCAATAAACCCTGAAGATCAACTTTAAGTAAATGTGTTGCATGTACAAAGCAAAGGCTTACTTTAGGACAACCTTGCTTTATCCTTTAGTACAGCAGCAACTATTTATTTAATAACAATATTAATAGTATACATCTTCAGTAATATATGGCAGGCAGACATGTCCTTCACAACACGTCCGAGCTTCTTTTTTCCTAATGCCAGCGCAATAATTACCATTAGGACTCTAATGCTAGCTGTGTTCTCCTCCATCGCCCTTATATACCAGCAAAGAAAATTACTTACAAATTACAGCTTTCAGTAAGTTTGAGTGGCAATTACCCAATTGAAGAGTAGTGGGCTGTTAAAATTAAAGTAGATATGGGCACTAGAACTGTTTGTTATTTGTTTGCAATAAAATATTTTATGCAAATAGATTTAACCCTGAATTATATGAAAGACAGAATAATAGGAATCTTTCAGACTGTATGTTTCCTTGTCAAATTTGTTTATTGAATTTTAACAATTAGTATACATAAGTACAGATGGTGGCAGCAAAAGAAAAGATCACATATATGATAATAAGATTGAGTTGTAGTTCCAACATAAACTAAAAGTAGTTTAACTAAAACAATTTTAGCACGAATCTAACTACTCAAAAGATTGCGTCATACATTGTGGGGGTAAAACCAAATTAGACCAGGTTGATATAAGATGACCTCAGATAAAAATATATATATATATATTATTATTAAGAGTATAGTTTTTAAATAAAATTAAAAAAAAAAAGAAATAATTTATTATAGAATCTAAAATCTTATACTACATATTGGAACTATGTACAATTGGTATAATGATAACCAAGGAAATAAAAGTTCTGCTACCAGAGCTATATAAAGAGTAAATTGAAAGAGGAGAGAGAGAATGGGGGGGGGTAGAAGAGAGAAAGAAGATAAAAGAAAAAGTAATCTTAGGTAGGAGAAAAAATAGATGGGGGAGAAAGAAATGAGAGGTAGTAGGGGTCCCCAGGGTAGTACATGGTAATAAACACATACCATGAATGCAGAGAATGAAAGTATAAATTGAGATTACCAAGGTCTTAGTAGGGAAACATCAAAATTGGAAGGCAAAAAGTGAGTCACCCAGGGATTACATATATTCTCAAAGTTGGATATTTTAGCTTGAGTTATAGTCTCTGTTTTGGCATGGATCAATGCTTGATTGACTCTATTTTTAGTTCCAGCAATTATTAAGGATGGGGATTTCCAAGCTTTGGCAATTGTTTGTTTCACGGCCAGACTGTATGTTTCATGTCAATTTCTGTTCTTGTCAGTTTTGAAAAAAAAAATCAGCTTTTTCCACTTGTGTGTTTAATTCATGTAAACAGTTAGAAATAAAATATTTGTTTCAATTTGTTACAGCAACAACTGTGAAAGAAAAAAATCTTTCAAACTAAATTTTCTTGTCTTGTAGGCAAACGCCCACATTCAGATTTCAATTATGCCCCCTACCCAAAATCCTTTTGTTGTTCCTTTGTTGCAACCATAATCCCTTTTTCCTGGACAGCTCCCAACATCTTGAAATCTGTTATGATTATGGAACAAGATGTAGGCTTATCCTCTTGGATACTTGTAGTAAGAACAGTCTGGGATTGGTTTGCTAAGGCAAATGGACCATTCAATTTGCAAGGGAAGTTGTAATTTGCAAGGGAATTTCCCTCAGAGCTTATTGATTGTGGAAAAGTTTTATTTTACAAAGAATACCCAATCTTATCCAATGAAAATAAAAAAACAGCATTTTTGCTTTCACATGATCAGATGGTGGAAGTCAGCAGAGCTTCATCTCATTCACTAAGCTCTAGAGCAAAGTGTAACTTCCCTTGCAAACATAGGTGTGTGCAGCCTATTGCATTAGGGTATGCACCCTAAAGCTTAAACGCGTGTGTGTGTCTGCAAATATATGACCCTGGCACATTGATCTCCCTGCCAACACAGTGAAAGAGAAGTATGTAAACACTTTTCTTATGGCAGAGCCGGTAAGAGGGAAATCTTTCCCATCTTCCTGCAGGCACACACAATAATGCTAATGCGCATGGAGTGAGTAGAGTGTGACCAGGCTCATCCGGCACACGCTGTGCGCATGCCTATGCTTGCAAAGTTAACAGCCTATTTACTTTTACTAAATTAACCCTTTTGTTCTACTTCTGCAAGGGTAACATTTTTGCCAGCCATATTGAGCTAAATTAGTTGAACACTTGTATTGTGCAACTAAGTTATACAGAAGTTATATCTATATAACCAATAGCATACTGTTAGAATAGTTTTACTGAACCATACGTGTCTTGCCACATACAAGGAATGATTAATGCTTGTGTATCTTTATCTCTGAGGCTTGTTTTTGAAAAGATTCCAGGGGGCATCATATATGTAATCCATTATAATAATTGTAATAATTTTTTCATGAGGATGCAAAACTAATAAGGGTTCTGTGAGCATTTTGACTAAATAGCCTTGGGAATCCCCCTTGAAAAAACATAAACATTGTTTAGGGCACTCTATAGTAACTCTAAGCACTGAAAGCTTTACTCCTAAGGAAGCGTTATGAAGTATCTACTATCTTATAGCCTGACTCATTCCCAACAGATCATAGACACTCCTTGGAGTAAATCAAGTTGTATCATCATGGTGTTGATATGGAGAACCCTTGTATGCATCTGAATTATGATGGGTATTATCTTTGATTAAGCAGAATAGAGTTTTTTGTGTGTTTGCTTTCTGATACTCATGGTTCATCTTAAATAGTCTCTTATGCCCTGTACACACGATCAGAATTTCCGACAACAAAACCGTGGATTTTTGTTCGAATGATGTTGGCTCCAACTTGTCTTGCATACACATGGTCACACAAATGTAGGGCAACAATTACGAACGTAGTGACGTACAAGACGTACGTGGTATCTCCATTACGAACGCTAGTTTTACAAGACGGAGCGCTACCAGCTCGTACTTGATTCCGAGCATGTGTGAACTTTTGTCCGACGGACTTGTGTACACACGATCGGAAAGCCCGACAACAAAGTTTTGTTGGTGGAAAATTTGAGAACCTGCTAGCCAACATTTGTTGGCGGAAAGTCCGCCAACAAATGTTTGATGGAGCATACACATGGTCGGACTTTCAGCCAACAAGCTCACATCCAACATTTCCCATCGGAAAATCCGACCGTGTGTACGCGGCATTCTCTACCTATTATAACACCTTCCACTAAGACAATATAAATATCCATTCATACAATTTTCTGATCTAATGCTCTACATGCAGGAACACACTGAGACTTTTACTGTTACCTGGCTATAACAAAGATAGACCAGTACATGTAGGGAAATGGGATACATGTCTATGGATTGTTTACCTCCAGAAAGTCAGATCCCTCTATGTAGGTCAGGATTAGGTCAACAGTGTAATAACGGTCTAGGGCTTAGCACTGGAGTTGGGGTTTAATCCCTATTTAGAGGGAGCTCAGGACCCTGTATATAGTATAGGACTAAGATCCAGGGTTCTCCACAGATACAAAGGTAATTACAGGCATTACACGGTACCTATACTTCACCACAAATGTTTGCCAATACTTTTTTCTTGACGTAACAGTTTCACTTTAAGCCAAGCAAAGAAAAATGACGGGCAGTGGTTATACTTTACCCTACAAATGATCTAAACGGTTTTATTCTGTAGTCTTGTGTAATATTCATGCTTAACAAATTTGGCACGTAGTGTTTTGGCAAATGCTTTCAATATCAAACCTCTCCCTTGTAAAATCAATCCTCTGTCTAACTTACAATTTATGCGCCTACTGGTTATTTCTTTTTTTCTTCTGTAGACTTGCTCTTTACATATTATTTAAACATATTACCTATGGGATTAGCAAGAAGCAGAATAAACTATATGAACACAAGGCTCTGGGAATGCACTAGTGCATTTACATTTATGTTATCATCAGGAAAAAATGTTTATAACCTTTAATCTGTATGACGCACAAAGATTATATGCCAACATAAAAAGGGATGAAGAAAAGCAAATTAAAAAAATCTTTACTATTAATTGTGCTATTTTTTTATGACAGAAAGACATTAAAAGTATTATTACTTACCGTATATCTGTCATTCAGTATCTGAGGTTAGTGGTGAGCAAACCCATTATAATTAGCCTTGTATCTGATTCACACAAACTCAAAACAAACCTCACTGGCAAATATTTGCCTCATGAATGTGGAAATTGTGAAAACGAGGATTTCTTGTGTTTCAGGACCTTTTTTTGTATGAGAAAAGACTGGCGTAGGTCAAATATTCCATGAGGTCATTTTTATGCATGGAGCAGTTGAGATAGCCATGCCCATCCGCTCTAGCTACTTGAAGAAATTCATAGTGTGTTGTAGTGGCAGGAAGCAGAAAACTTGGTCAGGAACCCAGTGCACAAAAAAAGCACTGACAATTTTATAGCGGATTTCACAAAGTGGATCATAGCGTGGTGGAGAGGGCAGCAAGCTAAGACAATACACACAGAAAAGATCTAACATTTTTCAGCAGAATTCTGAAATTGTGTCATACCAAGAGAGAGCAGGAACTTATAATTCTATATAAGAGAATGTCACAAAGTGAATAATACCAACATCAGGACTTCTCTGCCCAAATAACTGAACTCATAACATAAAAAGGTTCACAAAGTGCATCTTAACAAGGGCAAAAAGTAAGGCAAATCAAAAGTCTGGAGCAGAAAGAAATGAATGCCTGTACACACGAGCATGTGTCGAATTGTTTCTGAGCATGCGTAGGAATTTTGAGCGTCGGAATAGGTACAGACGATCAGAATTTCCGATCGGAACTTTTTCCGATCGAAAAATTGAGAACCTGCTCTCAATCTTTTGCTGGCGAGAATTCCGCCAGCAAAAGTCCGATGTGAGCTTTTGGTCAGAAATTCCGACCGTGCATATGCTCAATCGGACTTTTGCTGGCGGAATTCCCACCAGCAAAATATTGAGAGCAGGTTCCCAATTTTTCGGTCGGAAAAAGTTCTGATCAGAAATTCCGATCGTCTGTACCAATCCCGACGCGCAAATTTCCTACGCATGCTTGGAAACAATTCGACACATGCTCGGAAGCATTGAACTTCATTTTCTCAGCTCGTCGTAGTGTTGTACGTCACCGCGTTCTTGACGGTCGAAAGTTCAGAGAACTTTTGTGTGACCGTGTGTATGCAAGCCAAGCTTGAGCGGAATTCCGTCTGAAAAAACATCCAAGATTTTTCAGACGGAAATTCCGCTCGTGTGTACGGGGCATAAGAAGAAGGCCTCATTCATTTTTTTCAAATTTTAAAAACATGTTTAATTTTTAACGATAGCTTATTAAAATATATATTTTTTCTAATTCACAAAATATTTTTTTCTCTTTTCAGGACAACATGCAACTTGTTCGCTGAGGAGCAGGAGCCAGAGAAGGAGGAGCCAGAGAAAGAGCTGGTGGAGGAGTCTTCCGTCGTACTGTCGACTGCCTCACCATTGAGCACACCACACATCTCACCACAAGCAACACCTAAAGACAAAGATGTGTCACTATCAGCAGTATCTACAGTGCATCCGGAAAGTATTCATAGCGCTTCACTTTTTCCACATTTTTTTGTTACAGCCTTATTCCAAAATGTATTAAATTCATTATTTTCCTCAAAATTCTACAAACAATAACCCATAATGACAACACGAAAGAAGTTTGTTTGAAATCTTTGCAAATTTATTAAAAATTAAAAAAAAAAAAATCACATGTGCATAAATATTCACAGCCTCTGCCATGATATTCAAAATTGAGCTCAGGTGCATCTCTGCAGCACTCCACCAATCATGCTTGTATGGTAGAGTGGCCAGGTGAAAGCTATTCCTCAGTAAAAGGCACATTACAACCCGCCTGGAGTTTGCCAAAAGGCACCTGATGGACTGTCAGACCAAGAGAAACAAAATTCCCTGGTCCGATGAAACAAAGCTTGAACTCTTTGGCCTGAATGGCAAGCAACATGTCTGGAGAAAACAAGGCACCGCTCATCACCTAGCCAATACCATCCCTACAGTGAAGCATGGTGGTGGCAGGATCATGCTGCATGGATGTTTTTTCAGTGGCAGGAACTGAGAGACTAGTCAGGATCAAGGGAAAGATGAATGCAGCAATGTAAAGAGACATCCTTGATGAAAACCTGCTCCAGAGTACTCTGGACCTCAGACTGGGGCGAAGGTTCATCTTCCAACAGGACAATGACCTTAAGCACACAGCCAAGATAACAAAGGAATAACTACGGGACAACTCTGTGAATGTCCTTAAGTGGCCCAGCCAGAGCCCAGACTTGAACCCGATTGAACATCTCTAGCGAGATCTGAAAATGGCTGTGCACCGTCGCTCCCCATCCAACGTAACAGGGTTGAGAGGTCCTACAAAGAAGAATGGGAGAAACTGTCCAAAAATAGGTGTGCCAAGCTTGTAGCATCATACTCAAAAAGACTTGAGGCTGTAATTGGTGCCAAAGGTACGTCAACAAAGTATTGAGCAAAGCCTGTTAATACTTTTGTACATGTGATTTCAAACAAACTTATTTCACGTTGTCATTATGGGGTATTGTTTGTAGAATTTTGGGGAAAATAATGAATTTAATCCATTTTGGAATAAGGCTGTAACATAGCAAAATGTGGAAAAAGTGAAGCACTGTGAATACTTTCTGGATGCACTCTATCTATCTATCTATCTATCTATCTATCTATCTATCTATCTATCTATCTATCTATCTATCTATCTATCTATCTATCTATCTATCTATCTATCTATCTATCTATCTTTCTATATCTATCTACTTTGTGGGAACAGTTTGGGGATGGCCCCTTCCTGTTCCAACATGACTGCACACCAGTGCACAAAGCAAGGTCCATAAAGACACAGGGATGAGTGAGTTTGGAGTGGAGTAACTTGACTGGCCTGAACAAAGTCCTGACCTCAACCTGATAGAACACCTTTGGGATGACCTATGCCCCATACATACGGTCGGATTTTCCGATGGAAAATGTGCGATCGGAGCGTGTTGTCGGAAATTCCGACCATGTGGGGGCTCCTTTGGACATTTTCCATCAGATTTTCTGACACACAAAGTTTGAGAGCAGGCTATAAAATTTTCCAACAACAAAATCTGATCGTGTCAATTCCGACCATGTGTGGACAATTCTGAAGCACAAAGTGCTACACATGCTCAGAAGAAATTCCGAGACGGAACAGCTCGGTCTAATAAAATTAGCGTTCGGAATGGATATAGCACTTTCGTCAGGCTACAATGTTTAAAATTGTTTAACCACTTCAATACCGGGCACTTAGACACCTTCCCGCCCAGGCCAATTTTCAGCTTTCAGCGCTGTCGCAATTTGAATGACAATTGCGCGGTCATGCTACACTGTACCCAAACAAATTTTTTATCATTTTGTTCCCACAAATAGAGCTTTCTTTTGGTGGTATTTGATCACCTCTGCGTTTTTTATTTTTTGCGCAACAAATAAAAAAAGACCGAAAATTTCGGAAAAAAAAAACAAGTTTTTCTTTGTTTCTGTTAAAATTTTTTGTAAATAAGCACGTTTTCTCCTTCAATGATGGGCACTGATATGGCTGCACTGACGGGCACTGATGAGCACCGATGAGGTGGCACCAATGAGGTGTCACTGATGAGGTGGCACTGACGGGCACTGATGATGGGCACTGATAGGTGGCACTGATGGGCACTGATAGGTGGCACTGGTATGCAGCACTGATGGGCACTCATAGGTGGCACCGATGGGCACTCATAGGCGGCACTGATGGGCACTCGTAGGTGGCATTGATTGGTACATATGGGTGGCACTGATGGGTACTCATGGGTGGCACTGATGTGTGGCACTGATGGGCACTGATAGGTGGGCACTGACAGGTGGAACCGATGGGCAATGACAGGTTGCACCGATGGGCAATGACAGGTGGCACTCATAAAACATATTGGGGGCATTGCTGGAACATAATGGTGCCAATCAGTGCCCATTTGTGGGCACTGATTGGCACAGATTGGGCACATGTGGATGGCCATGGGGTACATACCTGGCCATCCACATGTTGCCCCTTCCCTGGTGGTCCTAGTGGCGATCCCTGGTGGTCCAGTGTGGTGGATAAACAATCAGTGCAGACCCCCCCTGTCAGGAGAACTGCCGATCGGCTCTCCTCTACTCGCGTCTGTCAGACGCGAGTGAGGAAAAGCCGATCAACGGCTCTTCCCATTGGCAGCGTGATCAGCCGTGATTGGACACGGCTGATCATGTGGTAAAGAGCCTCCGCCGGAGGCTCTTTACCAAGATCGGTGTAGCGGTGTGTCAGGCTGACACACCGCTACACCGATTGCCGAGATGCGCGCCCCCGGGGGCGCGCGGCGGCATGTTATCCTGCTGGACGTCATATGACGCCCAGTCAGGATAACGGAACCACTTCCCGGACGTCAATCCGCTATAGGGCACTCTCTTCTTCTTTATAATGTGAGAAGAATGAAGTTGTTTTGCTGCAGATATTCACACAGAGTTCTTACAAACTTCTTTCTTTATTATTTATCATGATTTTATCAATATATTTTGATTTGTCACATTTGTCAAAAAATATATTTTTTTTTGGGGGGGGGGGGGGTTATTTTTTTCAAGCCTGATCGTGTTTTATTTATTTATTTATTTTTTACTCGAGAATATTTTGGGTGTGTTTTGTGTGTCAAGTTACCACAACACGATTATTATCTTGTCTTATTTAATCTCAAGGAGATTGTTTGGTGTTGGTGTCTCTTGTTAATTTCACATTGTATGTTTGAAATGTACCTGCCTCCTCACAAACAAACTGTCCTTTTTGAAGGAAAACACACATAGGCGAGTATAAATGAAACAAAAATTCCTTTATTAAGGGATCAGAATCAAACAAAGAGGGAGGCAACGCTGGATAAACATCAGAAAGCCTTTTACACTTCCCTGTGTATGAAAAAAGGACATCGTTTTAGTTTTTGGTTCATCAATCACAATCATAAATTAGTACTCCAAACTAACATCTATTTAACCACTTGACAACTGGGCACTTAAACCCCCTTCCTAACCAGACCAATTTTCAGCTTTTGGTGCTCTCACATTTTGAATGACAATTACTCAGTCATGCAACACTGTATCTATATGAAATTTTTGTCCTTTTTTTCACACAAATGGAGCTTTCTTTTGGTGGTATTTAATCACTGCTGGGTTCTTTATTTTTTGCGCCGTAAAAGAAAAAAGACCGAAAAATCTGTAAAAAAATACATTTTTCTTCATTTCTGTTATAATATTTTGCAAATTAGTAATTTTTCTTCATATATTTTGGCCAAAATTTATACCGCTACATATCTTTGGTAAAAATAACCCAAATCGGTGGATATTATTTGGTCTTTGTGAAAGTTATAGAGTCCAAAAGCTATGGTGCGAATATCTGAAAATTGATCACACCTGAAGTACTGACGGCCTATCTAATTTCTTGAGACCCTAACATGCCAGAAAAGTACAAATACCCCCCAAATGACCCCTTTTTGGAAAGAAGACATTCCAAGGTATTTAGAAAGATGCATGGTGAGTTTTTTGAAGTTGTCATTTTTTCCCACAATTCTTTGCAAAATCAAGGTTTTTTTTTTACTTTTTTTTTTTCCCACAAAATTGTCATATTAGCAGGTTATTTCTCAAACACTGCATATGCATACCACAGATTACACCCCAAAACACATTCTGCTATTACTCCCGAGTATGGCGATACCACATGAGTGAGACTTTTACACAGCGTGGCCACATACAGAGGCCCAACATGCAGGGGAGCACCTTCAGGCGTTCTGGAGCACCCAGGCCAATTCTGACATTTGTCTCCTACATGTAAAAATCATCATTTATTAGCTAGAAAATTACATAGAACCCCAAAACATTATATATGTTTTTTTAGCAAAGACCCTAGAGAATACAATGGCAGTAATTGCAACTTTTTATCTTGCACGGTATTTGCGCAGCAATTTTTTTAACGCTTTTTTTGGGAAAAAAAAACTGTTTTGTGCTTTACAAAAACCAAAACAGTAAAGTTAGCCTAATGTTTTTGCATAATGTGAAAGATGAAGTTACGCCGAGTAAATAGATACCCAACATGTCACCTTTCAAAATTGCACGCGCTTGTGGAATGGCGCCAAACTTTGCTACTCAAAAATCCCCATAGGCGACGCTTTAAAATTTTTTACTGGTTACATGTTTTGAGTTACAGAGGAGGTCTAGGGCCAAAATTATTGCTCTCGCTCTACCGATCGCAGCGATACCTCACATGTGTGGTTTGAACACCGTTTTCATATGTGGGCGGGACTAACGTATGCGTTTGCTTCTGCATGCGAGCACACAGGGACAGGGGCGCTTTAAAAATTTTTTTTTTTTTTTTTATTGTTCATTTTACTTTATTTATTTTAGTTTGATGCTTTTTTCCAAAAAAAAAAATGTTTGACCACTTTTATTGCTATTACAAGGAATATAAACATCCTTGTAATAGGAATATGGCATGACAGGTCCTCTTTACAGTGAGATATGGGGTCAATAAGACCCCACATCTCACCTCTAGGCTGGGAAGCCTGAAATAAAAAAAAAAAAAAAAACGATCCTGGCTTCGATCGTAGCGGTGAGTCAGTAGAAGCGCGGGAGGGGGGACATCCCCTCTCGCCTCCCGTAAGAACGATCAAGCAGTGGAACAGCTGCTATGATTGTTCTCATGGTGTAGGGAATCGCTTGCTGAAAAAGCTGATATCTGAATGATGCCTGTAGCTGCAACCATCATTCAGATATCCCCGCACAAAGTCAAGGATGTTGTATGATGGCCGGCGGGCGGGAAGTGGTTAAAACGCTTTTTTTTTTTTAACACAAAGTTGTCCATTTATACAATATTTCTACCACATAACATGTACATACCAAAAATGACACCCCAAAATAGATTCTCCTGCTCCTCCTGAATACGGCGATACCACATGTGTGAGACTTCCACAGCCTGGCCACATACAGAGGCCGAGTACAGCCGAGCATGGCTCAGCATGGCAGGGTATGGCGGGGTATTGCGGAGTATGGCGGGGTATTGCGGAGTATGGTGGGGGCGGGGGCGGGGTATTGCGGAGTATGGCGGGGTATTGCTGGGTATGGCGGGGTATGGCGGAGTATGGCGGGGTATGGCGGAGTATGGCGGGGTATTGCGGAGTATGGCGGGGTATGGTGGAGTATGGTGGGGTATGGCAGAGTATGGCGGGGTATGGCAGAGTATGGCGGGGTATGGCAGAGCATGGCGGGGTATGGCAGAGTATGGCAGGGTATGGCAGAGTATGGCGGGGGCATGGCAGAGTATGGCGGGGGCATTGCAGAGTATTGTGGGGGCATTGCAGAGTATTGTGGGGGCATTGCAGAGTATTGTGGGGGCATTGCAGAGTATTGTGGGGGTATTGCAGAGTATTGCACAGCATTGCAGAGTATTGTGGGGGTATTGCAGAGTATTGCACAGCATTGCAGAGTATTGTGGGGGCATTGCAGAGTATTGTGGGGGCATTGCAGAGTATTGTGGGGGTATTGCAGAGTATTGTGGGGGTATTGCAGAGTATTGTGGGGGCATTGCAGAGTATTGTGGGGGCATTGCAGAGTATTGCACAGCATTGCAGAGTATTGTGGGGGTATTGCAGAGTATTGCACAGCATTGCAGAGTAGTGGGGATGGCTGAGCATGGATGGATGGATGTCTCTGTGCAGCGCTGTGGGCACTACATATACAGCCCACAGCGCTGCAGACATCCATCCATCCCCTTCCCCGCTCACTGTGTACCGATCGGTACACAGGAGGGGAGGAGAGGAACCGGCGTCATCAGATGACGCCGGTCTGTTTACATGTGACCGCGCCGTCATTTGACGGCGCGATCACATGGTAAACGGCCGCGATCAGCGGCCATTTACCGGGATCCGTGATGCGCCGGGTCCTCTGGACCCGGTGGTCACGGATGTGTTCGGGTGCGCGCCCCAGGGGGCGCGCGAGAGGGGAATTCTGGGAGGACGTCATAGTACGTCCACCCAGAGTTATCCAACCGCCCTGCAGCCGTCATTCGGCTATGGGCCGGTTGGTAAGTGGTTAACATCATTGATTGGACAACCAGAAATATTTTGAAGAATGCTATATCTGGCGCAAGCTGGGCTCCTCCACATGTTGCTGCCTGGAAGGCCCAGGTTGGGCGTCAGAAGCCTCAGCTGGGGGGGAAGGAAGCGTGGAAGGAAGAGTGGAGAGTGCTGGCCTGGGTTCAGTCTGACCTGCCAGAAAATGCAGTCTGTCATAGTACCACAAATGAAAAACAAAAGAGAGAGGGCGCACCGGCCTAGTGCATTATCCTTTAACCACTTGCTTACCGGGCACTTAAACCCCCCTCCTATCCAGACCAATTTTCAGCTTTCGGCGCTGACGCACTTTGAATGACAATTGCGCGGTCATACAACACTGTACCCAAATGAAATTTTTATCATTTTTTCACCACAAATAGAGCTTTCTTTTGGTGGTATTTGATCACCTCTTCGGTTTTTACTTTTTATTAAAAAAATGTAAAAAACTGAATTTTTTTTAAAAAAAAAGTTTATTTTTTTATATTTTGTTTTAAAAAATTTTAAACGGGTAATTTTTTTCCTTCATTGATGTACGCTGATGAGGCGGCAGTGATGGGCACTGATAGGCGGCAGTGATGGGCACTGATGGGTGGCAGTGATGGGCACTGATGGGTGGCAGTGATGGGCAGCACTGGCAGGTGGCACTGATTGGCACTACAGGTGGGCATTGATAGGTGGTACTTGTGGGCACTGATAGGTGGTACTTGTGGGCACTGTTAGGTGGCACTGTGGGCACTGTTAGGTGGCACTGTGGGCACTATTAGGTGGCACTGTGGGCACTATTAGGTGGCACTCTTATTGGGCACTGATGAGGCAGATGTGCCTCTTCCACTTGGGGACCGATGTCCCTCACATCCGATCCGGTGATCGGCTTTTTTTTCTACTCGCGCTGTCAGCGTGAGTAAAAAAAAAAACCGATTACCGATCTTTTGTTTACATCATGTGATCAGCTGTCATTGGCTGACAGCTGATCACATGGTAAGGGGCCGGGACCAGCCCCTTACACAGATCGGTGATCAGCCGAGTCTCAGTGACTCGGTGATCACAACGCGCCCGGCGCGCGCCCTGCAGGGCGCGCGCAGGGAGCGTGCACAGGGGAGGACGTCATATGACGTCCTCCCGGGAATGTAGGTCCGCGCTGTAGCCGTCATTCGGCTATAGCGCGGATGCCAAGCGGTTAAAAAGTTTATTAAAATGTATACAAAAAACTACTACTCACAAAGGTAGTATACATTTTATACATTTTAATAAACTTTTTTTAAGGATAATGCACTAGGCCGGTGTGCCCTCTCCCTTTTGTTTTTCGTTTGATTGTTAGGATATCCCTATCCTTGAGGGCAGCAAAGCCGAAAGCCATCATCCATCCTGAACTTTGAACTGTTGGGCCTACACATTTATGCGCAAGAGTGTTTGTTTTGTTGTATTGTCATAGTACCACAGCCTGGGGACATAAATGTCATCTGCAGCTCCTGATCTCTGGGAATTCTGGACCTTCTTGTGCTCCCTTAGATAAGTGCTCCTCATGCCACCAATTAGGATCTTCAAAAAGGTGATGTCTGCCGTGGGGATAACCGGCTTCACAAATTGCAGCAAATTATCCAGCGCTGCCTTCCTCTTTGTTTGGTTCTTATAATCAGGGTGGTTCACCTGCCACAGACAAGGCAGCTCCCTGAACATATCTATGAAGATTGTCATAAAGTCCTGATCATTGACTAGATCCATTTTCACTGCAAGACACAACACAAGACAAACCCTAATGTCAGGCTAAAGTCTCCTAATCTTGTCACAATACAGGCCTCAATCTAGAAGCAGTATAGGCCCAATTTTTAATTACCTTCGTTATCACGATCGGCACCTCCGATACTCCTTCCTCCGCTCACAGATCGTACGTACTACACACGCATGTTACGCTTTATATACACTGTGCATGCCTCAAACTCCACCCGCCCCTGACGTTCTTTCTAGTCTATTCCCCACCCCTTCTCGTTCGGCGCAGTGGGGAGGAGCACATGGCGGAGACAGAGAAGGTGTCTGATAATTACACCAACGAGGAGGAGGAAAGCCCGGAGCCAGAAACGTCCCGATCCCGGAAGAGACGATTTAAGGCCTCAAATATGTCCTTTGGGGAGATGTTGGAGATGGTCGACATAATGAAGAGGGCCGACTATGACAGGAAGTATGGACCTTATCCCAACCCCAATGTCAGAAAGGCCAAGATCATGGCGAAAGTAGTCAAAAGTCTGCAGAAGAATTTCGGGGTACGACGATCCAAGGATCAACTCAAGAAGCGGTGGTCGGACTTCAAATTAAGGGAGCACGATCAGTATAAAAGGATCAGGAGAGTGCTGCAAAAAAGTAAGTAGTTGTCCTGTGTTCCTGTTCTTTATGTTTATTACGTTTGTGCTGCTCCATGTGCTTTTCTTTACTGTTGTACAGTTTAAAATGGCAACTTTCATGTTCATGGGCACATTGTTCATTTGTATGAAACATTGTTCGTTCGGCCTAGAAAACATCATTGTTTTGGCCACATGCATTTGAATACCTTTTTTCTGGCCTACTTCTCTTCATATAATTTTGTTGTGTAGATGGGTTGTTAACTAGAATGTAATGCAAACTAGATTCTGTGTAAGGAGAGGACACTCAGCGGCTGTTTACACATCTGGACACAGGAGCACTAGTGTGGGACAACAGAACACCCTTTTTATTAGGGGGCCCACACAGGTGCTCCAGTGTATACTATAGGGGTGTCTTCATCTGTAAAGCTTGTTCAAAACAGGTAAGTATTCAAGCTTGACAAAGGAAAAAAATATTTCTTCATCTTGTAACTCTGACCAAACAGACAATTGTACCCCACTTCCAAGCAATGTTTCATATTCCTCTTTCTGCCATCAAATATCTGTGTGCTAAGTATACCTATTTTTTTTACATAGGGGAGAAAAGACTCGGAGGACACCCCTCATCAGAGGAGACCACAGACCCCCCACCTCTGGAAGAAGGGGAAATCCACCAAAGCCAAGCAGAGCAGGAGGAGGAAGACGTGGTGGAAATAGTCACAACAGGTGAGTGTCTGCGACCACAGGCTCAGGTAAGAGAGGAATGGCAGCAGATTTATAATACATGGTGTGTTTTTTTTTTTGTTTTTGTTTTTTGTAGGTGATCGTGATGCTGTGGATCCAGGTCATTTCACCAGTGAGAGTGCCCAGATCCTGATCAGGGAGATCATGGGGTGTAATAGGGACTTGGTAAACATCCAGAAAAACATCAGTGAGGGTAAAAACAAAATGAACAACATCAGTGATGTTTTAGGGAGAGTTTAAAACACTTCCAAATCCCTTCTTTTTTTGTGGTATTTGTAATTGAAGAATTTGTAACATTTTTTGACATTTTATAGAAAAGCCAAATTTTGAAGATGCACACAGTGTATCAACATGTGCTATCTGCCATCACGGGAGATCAATGTAGGCGTTTTGGGGGTGCAATCCCTTCCTCAATAATAAAGTAGCTGTGAGGAAGGGATTGCACCCCCAAAACACGCCCCTTGATCCCCCGTGATGGCAGCTAGCACATGTTGACATTCGGCAATTTGTGTGCATCTTCAAAATTTGGCTTTTCCAGGGGTGACTTCACCCCATCTGAACGCAATATCAAACACAGTTTATAAATACTCATGTCTGATATTGTCTTCAATTCCTACAAAAGTTGAACTTTGTAAGTTCCATATTTGTGTATTTCTTGTTTGTTTGAAACATGCCTGTTTTACCTTAAATGGACATTTCTACTTTTATTAATGTGACCCAAAAAATTGTTATACAACAAACATGTTGGTTTGTTTTAAAAACCTTTTATAAATGCACATGTGATTGTGCTGGTATTAAAAAGATTGATACTCAAGAATGTGTGGATTATTGTTTCAATGCTCCTTACATTTTGTGGTGGAAAAATGGTGGTTTTCAGTGACAATGGGGGTTATTTCCTAAGGGCAAATCCACTTTTCACTACAAGTGCAGTTTCAGTGCAGTCTCAAGTGCACTTGTAGTGCAAAGTGGATTTTACTTTAGTAAATAAAACCCAACAGTGCTTTTTTATGTTACACAATCATGCCATTTTCAGGACTCCCCACATTTTTGTCAGGGTCAGCTAAAAGAAACACAAGCAGTAAATGTCACCAAAGATTTTAGTAGTTAAAATGCTTTTTTAATTTAAAAAATGTATCATACATTGTCTGGCATATTGATGGCCCCCCTACCCGCAAAGTATTCAAGGTATCTTAGATGGACCTCGTGGGCACTCAGGGGGGGCAAGCCAGGACGGCCAGCCTCAAGCGCTGTCAGGGTTGTTTCAGTTCCAGGAATTCTGGCCTCAGGCCCAACTGAGGCAGCATAGTTGGCAGAATTTTGCCTTAAAAAGTTGTGCAGAACACAGCACGCCAGGATTATATGATTCAGTTTATACTCCGCCATGTGTATGGGTGTAAGAAACAGGTGGAACCGGCTGGCCATGATTCCAAATGTGTTCTCCACCACTCTTCTGGCACTGGCCAGCCGGTAATTAAAAACCCTCTGGTCTGGGGTGAGGGTTCTCATTGGGAATGGCCGCATAAGATGGTCCCCCAGCGCAAACGCTTCATCCGCAACAAAGACGAATGGGAGTCCTTCAACATTGTCTTCTGGAGGTGGCAAGCCCAAGCTGCCATTCTGGAGACGCCTGTAGAACTCCGTCTGGGTGATGACTCCACCATCGGACATCTCGCCATTCTTCCCCATGTCCACATACAGGAACTCATAAGTAGCCAACACCACCGCCAACATCACAATATATTGAACCCCTTGTAGTTGTAATAGTATGACCCCGAGTTGGGTGGTGGGATGATGTGGACGTGTTTCCCATCAATTGCCCCTCCGCAGTTAGGAAAGTCCCACCGCTGGGCAAAGTGGGAGGCCACAGTCTGCCATTCCTGTGGCGTGGAAGGAAACTGTGGAGTCAAACAAGAAAAGAAAATTAATCATTTTGCACATAAACATGGAAAGCAGATTAGGCACAAACATTCTTGGCCAACATCAGTATAACATTTATTTTAGGGAGTATTTAAAGACAAAGGTATAAGGTCCACCTATCAGATTCCCCCCCACCCTCTCATGGGCCATCTGCTAAATTTTATGGGGGGGGGATATGTTTGGGACAGGTAACCCTCTCCGCTTCATTGAGAGATGAATGCCTAAATAATGTGTATTACTTTGGCCAGCCCCTCCTTACTTTACACTATTGGCAGCCCACTGGACAGGTAAGAAGTGTCATAATACAAAGATATAAATACACACTGTACACATTTTAGCACATTTTTACATTCTGCTATTACCTATCAAGATAATAATAGGATACAAAAACTTTAAACATTAACAGTTAAAAGTATTCAGGCAGGCCCTTGCACTACATGCTTTGGGGAATTCATCCATAAATATGACCACAAAAGAGGTAGGTATAGTATATATGGGTTTTGCAAAGTCAGCAGATACATGATTGGTATAACCTGACTTAGCAGTTGGGGGGAGGGAGGGTTCCAAAAGATTTTGAGACACCAAAAAAAAAGCCTCTGCCACTCTGCCTGAATTTAAAGCACAAATCCCAATTATACACATTTTAGGGGGTATTTAGGGTAAAGCACTACTATGACAAAATACATTGTTAAGTGACTACATGAGGTGAATATAGGGCCAGGAGAGCATGCTGGGGAGGTAAGTGAAGGCGAATATGCATGAAGGACAAAAAAACAAATAAAAAATCCAGCATGCATGAGGACAAAGTGGACATTCACAGCATATTACAATCATGGTAATTAGGGAATAAGGAAAGAAATACAATACATTAGCAAACATTAAATACAATAAAATGTGATGTTAAAGGATAAAAATCTTACCTTCATATACTCCTTCTGCAGGACCTGGATGATGGCAGAACAGGTCTCTGGGATAATGATCCCCAGAACCTGGGGGGAGATGCCTGTCGAGAACTTCAAGTCCTGCAGGCTTCTCCCCGTCACCAAGTACCGCAGGGTGGCGACTAGCCTCTGCTCCGGAGTGATGGCTTGCCTCATGCAGGTATCCTGCCTGCTGATATAGGAGGTCAGCAAAGCCAACAAACGGTGAAATACGGGTCCGTCATCCGGAGAAAGTTCCTGAAATCATCAGGATTATTCTCACAGAGCAAAGGCATGTGACAGAACTGGTCACGCTGGAGCAACCAATTCTTGGTCTATGAACACCTCCCCACCCTGTTCATGGACTTGGCTTGTGTCAAGGTAAGGACCCCAACACCAAGCCCCTGCACAGCACGAACTCTACGAGGAGTACGTATACGTAACATGGCTAGAAAACGGTCGGCTGCTCAGAACAAAGTAACAGAACGCACTGAAGAACAGCAAGGCCTGTGAAGAGCGACCTGAAAATCAGTAACGAACGAACAAGAACACAATGATAAATCAATGCGAACTCACTGCACGCACTGAAGACCAGATACAAACCCACAAGCACAAACTGAACAGCAGAAAACGATCTGAAAGCCACGAGTCTGAAAAAGCGCAAATCCTCTCTCACCAAACTTTTACTAACAGGATTAGCAAAAGGAGCCCAAAGGGTGTCGCGCTTAGTTCGGACCTGCCCTTTCTTAGTCTCGTCGTACGTGGTGTACATGACCGCATTCTTGGCGATTGGAAATTCCGATAACTTTGTGCGACCGTGCGTATGCAAAACAAGTTTGAGACAACTATTTTTTTTACTATGTTACTATGTCATGTATGCCTTTTTGTAATTAATAAATACTAATATTTATATTGATTGGTTCATATTATGTTATGTAGCAGTGTGCCTCATATAAAGTCCCACCCTCTTTTTGTCTTTTCCAAATGAATAGGGATGGAGGTAAATCTCAGTTATTGCCTCATATAAAGTCCCAACCCCAAATTCTTTTTTGAAATATCAGGGATGGAAGCACACCGCTACACCATTTTACCCTCCATATGATTTGTGATCTAGCCTAGCCAATCCTTATTACACAGTGCTACACACTGTGGTCAGGGTCGGGCTACTGCCGTTGTCCCCGGGAACTGCGACCCGCACCGGGTGCCCCCCTTCCTCTCTCCATCCCGAGGGGCGGGGGAGGCGATCCCGCTGTGGATCGATGCCACGCCCACACGCCATGCGTCATGGCGCCAACCATGATGTCATGACGCCGGCGTGTCCGTCCATTCCGCGTGTATATGAGGGAGGTTTTGGCGCCTCTACGCCGAGCACTGGATTGAGCTCAGGCAATGGCGCCACCCTCCCTCTTCACGCAGCGTGCCGTTGGTGGTTGCCCTTAGTCCATTGGCCACCATTTCCTTTCTATGCACCGCGCCTCTATTCTTGGTATGTACATCCTTCCTACTATTGGCTTGTCTATCCTTTTATCATTGTTCCAGCCACCTTTCTCCCCCGCACTTTACCTGTTCGTTTGTCACTCTACCATCCACTTCACCTTCCTTGCCTACTCCGTCACCCATATACACCTAACCCCATATGGTTCCAACATACCTCTTCACCCTTTCCCACATATTCCTATCCTATGGGCTACTATGCTCAGTCACCATTAGCTTTAGGGCAATTGTTTCACACACGGTCCTCACTAATTTTTCTCCTTCTTTCCCTTCACTTCACTGAGTATTCTATTCACTCAGGTGTCTTCTTTCTCCAGCACTTAGTGGCTATTAGCTCACTGTTCCTATGTTTATCTCTACAGGAATTTTTTGGAATCAACTACAGCATACTATTTTATTCTACCATACACTAATACTTAAGTACTGGAGATCCTTATCTACATGTCTTTTCTATGGCTGCTGGTGGCAATGCCTTGCCTCAGGGTTACACTACCTCAGTTTCCGGGGTTAACGCCATATCTAGTATTATTCCATTATGGTTACCATGTACAAATCTATTAGTCTACACGACCAGGTAAGAGTGGTTGGGATCCTTGTCTGCTCCCCCTCTTTCCTTCGAATTTTGTATATTTTTCTTTTTTATATATTATATTTTTACTCTATCAATCTTGGTTATCTATCCTAGATATAGCCCAAACCCTGCATCTGCTCCTGACGAGTGGTATATTAACCACGAAACGCGTAGAGCTTTCCTATGATGCGACGTCACATTCCCCCATGTTCTACCATTCTACCTGACTACTATCAAATATTATTATGCACCAATCTATTATTATTGAGTTATATGCTACCATTACAATCAGGCTTGCATTTCTAGTTCTATTGAGTTTTTACTGTAAGCTTAATATGTACTATATATTGATTGCTATATAAGATATGTATGTTACCCACTATATATTATGCAATTTTATGAATTTTACTATGTTACTATGTCATGTATGCCTTTTTGTAATTAATAAATACTAATATTTATATTGATTGGTTCATATTATGTTATGTAGCAGTGTGCCTCATATAAAGTCCCACCCTCTTTTTGTCTTTTCCAAATGAATAGGGATGGAGGTAAATCTCAGTTATTGCCTCATATAAAGTCCCAACCCCAAATTCTTTTTTCAAGTTTGAGCCAACATCCGTCAGAAAAAATCCATGGATTTTGTTGTCGGAATGTCCGATCAGTGTCCGATCGTGTGTACGGGGCATTAGGGTGCAGACTGTGAGCCAGACCTTCTCATCCACATCAGTGCCTGACCTCAAAAATACGCTTTTGAAGAATGGTCAAATATTTCCATAGACCAACTCCTAAACCTTGTGGACAGCATTCTTAGAAGGGTGGGGGAAATAATAAAACTATGTATCACTGGGATGGCATGGGAAGTATGCGATGGTCATGAGAAAAGCCCCTAGGGCAAGCCAAGATAGGTGTTGAGGGGGAGTGGGGGAGGGAGGGGGATAAGAGGGGGGACAGTGGAGAGTAGAGTCATAGTTCACTGGGTAGGGAAAAGTACATAATGGGTGTAAGTTTGACAATGTTGCAAATTTTGGAGGGCATCACAGAAAATCAATTTCACTTATAGTTCACCCCTGATTACAAGGAAATGGAGGTATTAAGACACAGGGAGTAAGCAATTTTTACTTGTTTTTTCTCTTCCTTTTTTGCTTTTTTTCAAATTTTTTTCTTTCTTTTTTATGCAGTCCAAAATACTTAATATAGGCTCCTGGAATGTCCGGGGGATGGGTGATCCAGTCAAGAGAGCTGCAGTTTTTTCTATATTAGAAACGCATAGATCTGACAAAGACCACCATGTCACAATTTCGAATTAGGAAATTTAAGTGTCAGTATCACTCAGTCTATTCCTCTTACTCTAGGGAAGTGAGTATAATGGTGGGGAGTGGAGTGGTTTTCTCCTGCAGGCAGATCAGCATAGATGAATTGGGTCCTTATATCTTTTTGTATTGCTCAATAGAGAACAAGATGTATGTTTTGGCAAATGTTTATATTCCTCCACCATTTAAACTAGAGATTTTGTATAGATTAGAAATTCATGGTGGATAAGGTAGGCATCCCGGTTATAGTGGTGGGGGATTTTAATGAGGTCCTTGATAAGAGATTAGATAGGTTCCCACCAGGGGTATAGAGGGATAATGTGTCAGAGGGTCGCCTATATCAATTCTTAGAAGAGGCAGGACCTTTTGATGTGTGGAGAGTGTGGAAACTCGGATGTCCAGCAATATTCCTGTTTTTCAAGCTCCTATTCTACACTCTCCAGAATCGATATGGCTCTGGGTAATGGGGAAGCATTGCAGTTGGTAAAAAACATGGTGTATTGGCCAAGAGGTGTGTCAGATCACTCGCCACTGGTGCTGTCGGTGAACCTGGGGGGAAAAACTCTCCTGGGGGATTGGAAAATAAGCCCATTTTGGATGTAACTAATGGGGAAATCAGATGAGGTATTATCAAAATTAAAAGAGTTTGTGGAGTTCAATGTAGGACAACACCGGCGGGGGTGGTGTGGGATACCTTGAAGGCTTTTCTCCGGGGTATTCTGATCCAGCAGGTGGTAAAGATTAAGAGGAAATCCAGGGAGTGGGAGGAGTACACTAGGAAGGAGGTGGTAAAGGCAGAAAACAAGTAGGTGGAGGATCCAACCCCGGAGAAACAAAGATTATAGCTAAATAAACAGCAGGACTATAAAACAGCAGTGATAAGGAAAGTTGAGAACAAGCGACTTTTCAAAAAGCAATGCTCCTTTGGAGAAGGGGAAAGTGTGGGTCGTATACTGGCTCTTCTAGTTAAAACCAAATCCTCTCCCTCAACTATCCCTGCAATTAGGACGTTAAAGGATATTATGGAGAGGTGCTGCTCCCGGAGTTACTTAAGGTGTTGAATTGGGCGGTGGTAGAGGGGAAATTGCCTTCTTCAATGACGAAGGCTACTATAATAGTGCTGCATAAGGAGGGGAAAGACCTAAGCGGATATTCCTGTTATGCTCCAATGTTAAAATATTGGCAAAGGTGTTGAGTTGAGTGGCATCTTGATATAGTGCGGTCATTTACCCCATAGGATCCGGATACACTTGGGACACACATTCATACATATACTAGGGCCAATTTGGACAAGATCCAATAAAGCTACCAGCATGTCTTTGGAGTGCGGGAGGAAACCGGAAAACCCAGATGGAAACCCATGCAGACACAGGGAGAACATGCAAACGCCAGGCAGATGGTGTCACGGGCAGGATTTGAACCAGGGATCCTTTTGCTGCTAGGTGAAAGTGCTAACCACTACACCACTGTGCTGCCCTGTTGGCAACTATGCTGAATAAAAGTATTCAAAAATGTATACATCCAGATGAATCTGGGTTTATTCCCAATAGATCTGCTAGCACGAATATTAGAAGGGTATACTTGAACCTACAGACCCCTACAGAGAATGTGGGCTTGGGGGCTATCTTGTCCCTTGATGCAGTAAAAGCCTTTGATATCCTGGAGTGGGGCTATCTCTGGCGGGTCTTGGAGGAATTTGGGTTTGGACCTTCCTTTATTGGATGGATAAAAACGCTTTACAATGCCCAAGTGCCAAAGTTAGAATTAACAAACGAATACTCGGAAGGATCCAGCTTGAGAGGGGGACGAGACAGGCGTGCCCTTTATTACCCCTGCTCTTTGCCCTTGTGATGGAGCCATTGGCAATAGCAATCAGATCGTCCTCAGGTATGTAGGGATTCCAAAGGCAGATGGGAAGGAAAGGATTGCACTGTATGCAGATGATGTTCTGCTTTTTTGGGGGGATACCGAGCAGTCCCTAATGACTGCAATGAATATAGTTGAGGAGTTTGGACGGTTTTCGAGCCTAGCTATAAACTGGGAGAAGTCGGCGCTTCTGCCCGTGGACACGTTTAGAAACCCAACACTGCCTGAAATTCCTCAAGGGTCAGGCCAGGATTCGTCTGCATACATTGCAGTTACCAACAAATGAGGGGGGCTTAGCTGTGCCACACCCCCGGAGTTACTTCCTGGAGGCACAGTTGCAGCACGTGGGGGGAAGTAATATCCTGGGGGGGAGGGAATCACAGGTGGTTGAATGATGCTATTAGGAGCCCCGCACAATACAGTAGTGGAGGTGTTAGAGGCGGACTCTTTTCCCCTCAGGAGTCCAACATTAAGGATGGTTATAAAAGTGTGGAAATCAGTGAAGACATTAATGGGGTATAGGGGAGTAACAGAATACTCCCCCTTTGGAATAATAAGAACTTGAAAGAGCTGTTGGCCATGGGAAAGATTAAAGAATGGGATGCTGATTGGCCCACTTCTATGAGGGCAGCACTTTAAAATCATTTGTAGATCTGAGGAGATAGTATGGCATATCAAACCACTCATTCTACAGATATTTACAGATCGGACATGCCCTGGGTGCCCAGTTTAAGACACAAGCAGAAGAATGGAGTAGGGTTCCCCTCCTTCAAAGGGTAATTAAGTCTGGTATGACCAAGGGACTTATCTCTGAGTTATATGTACAGATATGCAGTAGAGTCATCGAAGGGCCGGAATCTCTTTCAGTAAGAAGAGATGGGAAGAGGATATAGGGGAAATAATGGCGAAGCAGTGGAGGAGTACATTGGAACTTGGGCCATTGGTATCGGTCTCCCCCTCACAGAAAGTATCACGTCTGTTTCTGGTACATAGAGCTTACTATACCCCTAAGAGATTGTTTATGTTCGGTCGGAGACCAGATGCCAAGTGCCCCAGGGGCCAGGAGACAGGGGACCTTATACCTATGGTATGGAGATGCCCAAGGCTATTTCAGTATTGGGCAGAGATTCTCGATATCATAAAAACAATATACAGGACTACTCTAGAACTAGATGCCAGGCTTTGTGTACTGGGATACATGGAAGAATTTAGACAATCGGTAAGCACTACAGCAGTGGTATTGAGGTGCCTATTCCAAGCAAGAAAATTGATTACACAGAGATGGCAGTCGGTGAGGCCGCCATTATCTGGGGAATGGGTTAAAGTTATAAATGAGAAGGTGTGGAAGGAAAAAGTGGTATTCACCAAACGAGGTAATTTCAAGAAATTTGAAAAGATGTGGAAGCCATGGCTGGGAAAGATGAGATACCCCCTTTAGAGAAAATGGGAAAGAGGATTAGAGTAGCGGCCCAAGTTAATTTTTTTATGCATAAGGAAATAGTATTCATAACGAGACTTTAAAGCTGGACAAGAATAATAGACGAGAAATTTAGAGTACAATAGATAACACTCAGGACGATATGGGTAATAATTGAGTGTGAGTGAACACTGGGTGGGCAAGAGAAGATAGGGGGAAAGAGTAGAGAAGGGTTAACGTGTACGTGGGAAGTTGTAGATACGAGAGGTGAATGGGAAGGATGAAATGAGGGTGTATAAGTTGGTATAGGATGGGGGTGGGGCCACAAGTCTTGTTAAACTCTCTTCTGCAAAAAAGTTTTATTCCTATTGTGGGGTCACCAGTACGATATTTGTATATTGAAATCATATCCCCTCTCAAGCGTCTCTTCTCCAGAGAGAAGTTCAGTGCTTGCAACCTTTCCTCATAACTAATATCCTCCAGACCCTTTATTAGCTTTGTTGCCCCTCTTTGTACTCTCTTCAATTCCAGTACATCCTTCCTGAGGACTGGTGCCCAGAACTGGACAGCATACTCTAGGTGCGGCTGGACCAGAGTCTTGTAGGTCAGGAGAATTATTGTTTTATCTCTGGAGTTGATCCCCCTTTTTAATTCTTGCCAATATTCTGTTTGCTTTGTTAGCAGCAGCTTGGCATTGCATGCCATTGCTGAGCCTATCATCTACTAGGACCCCCAGGTCCTTTTCCATCCTAGATTCCCCCAGAGGTTCTCCCCCCAGTGTATAAATTGCATTCATGTTTTTGCCATCCAAATGCATTATTTTACATTTTTCTACATTGAACCTCATTTGCCATGTAGTTGCCCACCCCATGGGGGGGTGGAGAGATATATTTGGGTGTCATCAGCGTAGAGATGATATTTAAAGCCGTGGGAGGTAATCAGCTGACCCAGGGAGGTGGCGTAGATTGAGAAAAGGAGAGGTCCAAGAACAGAACCTTGGGGGACCCCAACGGAGAAAGGAAGAGGAGAGGAGGAAGTAGAGTTGTACGTGACACTGAAGGAGCAGTGGGATAGGTAGTGTAGCGCCCTTTACCTTTAGGTAGGTGCTTTATTGTATATTTTGATAGAGTAGAATATAGTGATAGGTAAATTTAGCCTGTGTTATTTACTGGGCTTGGATGTTAATTCAGGGTTGGAAGTATCAGAATAGAAGGGGGTTTGGCCGCCTACACTTGGGCTCAGAGAGACCTTCTCTGCTTAACAGTGGATTCTGCTGGAAAGAGAGGATGGGCTGAGACCTGAGTGGCAGGAAACCCATGTGAGAGGATTGACCAATGGTTAATTTCTATGGTCAGAGGGAGGTCTCTCATAAAAGGGGAGGGTCACATGCTCTGGGAGGAGTCGGATGAGCAGTTTTAGTCGGGATTCAGAGTCCACAAGGGAGGCTCAGTGGCCCGGGAGTTCAGAGATCCCGGTGCCCTGGTGCCAGAGGAGAATCCAGGGGGGCCAAGTGCCTAGGCCCTGGGGAAGAAGTCAGCATGTAGTCGCTGAGAGGATACCGGGCGTTCCCAGGCGGGAATGTGCTGATCGGAAGTAGGAGCAAAGTGGAGGAAGAAGAACTGGGTGATCGACATTCTGTGAGTAGAACATGGACTGTTGATTGGGAGAGAGCAAAGGGAGTGCAAACCCAGAGGAGCTAAAGGAAGGATTTTTTATACTGTGCATTAAAGGAATACAGTATCAAGCACTTTTAGAGACTGAAGGGTGTTGATATGCGGGTCATGGAGAAGGAGGTGCAGGTCTTTGACCTTAAAGAATTAATACCCCAAAAAGGGTGTTGGTATGCGAGTCATGAAGAAGATGGTGCAGATATTTGACCTTAAAGAATTAATACCCCAAAGGAAGCATGACCAGTCGGGCAGAGGAACTATTCAGAGTAGTAAATCTCCAGCCAGATTGATAAAAGAAGAAGCAATAGTCTGCAGTGAGAACCAATACAGGGGGAATAATTCAGAGTGATTTGTCTTGTTAACTGGAATCAATAGTTTGCAGTAAGGACTGGACATGGGAAATCCACTGAAAAGGCCAAGGCCGTGGATGATAACCTATTCCTGAGCATCTCCTACGTCTCTAGGTCTCTTCAAGTTAATCTCACAAATAAAGACCAAGTAAAAAATCCTAACATGGACTCTTTCTATCTCATGGGTTGTGGTGTGTATGGCAGTATGGGTGATTGGCGGATTACTACAACTAATTCAGCAGCTCCTACAGGGGTAGTGCGCTACAGTAGGATGAGAACCAGCGAAGATTACAATCACGGAGACCAAAGGAGTGGAGTTTATTGAGAAGGAGGGGGTGGTCCACTGTGTCAAAGGCAGCAGAGAGATCCAGGAGAAGTAGTACAGAATAGTGTCCACTAGTTTTAGCCGTTAATAGGTCATTTGAGAGTTTAATTTATTTTAAAGCCAGTTGATTTTTCACTGATGTTAGCCAGTACAATAGGCAATAAATAATTTGCACTGATTTTCACTGAAACCACAGGAATTTCTGCTGCTGAGTGGAGACTGTCAGCATTACAGAGCTTGAAAATACCTGATCTGAAGCCATGATGTCATTCATTTGCAGCAATCTTTTTTAAGTTTATGTGAAATATAAAAGCAATGAGGTGCTCTAATGACCAGCACCTCACTCACCTCAAGCCTCGGAATATGAGTAGAGCCTGGAGCGGTGTTTCACACAACAAATGCAGAAGTAATGTGTTAAAACACACTGTTTAAAAACACAGTGGAATGTAATGGCCCTATCAATCTAGCACATATGGCGTTAAGTCAAAAATACAACAATTTTTTTTCTCGCATGTGTGTATTCACAGTATATATTATTCTGGTTGCTTGGGGGGGGGGGGGATAAAGAGTGCTGTTCTGACACCTACCTATTGCACATACATAAATTACGCTGCTTGACTTGAGTCTGTAGCATATAATTTTTCTTCATATGTATACTATGTGTTATACAACGACACAGGAATAGCCTGATTTTAAAAACAAAAAACTACCATATTTCTTCTACACAATGCTTGGTGTTTTGGGAGCTGGCAGTGGGGCATATGTATAGATGCTTGCAATGACTACAATCCCTCTGGAGTAGAACACCTAAGTATTATTTATTTGAAGATTTTATAACATTATGATATAATTATAAATTATAAGCTGTCTCACTGAATGCATCAGTATCACTATTAATCCCACCATAATATCCTTTTTTTCAGAGAATGTTTTCCTATTTGGCAGCAGAATTTTGGCAAGTAGATAAATGCAGATGGAGCACATTTATCAGAGGCCCAGTGTGCATTTTTCTCATTTTGGGAGGTACCATATAAACATGTTCCATCTGTAACTCATGGAAAAAAAGAAATTATGCAATTTCCACAAATGCCATTGTGTTTTGCAATTGTGTACTCCCTATCACAGGCGCTGTATGTCAGAAATATGAAATGTAATCTAAAGACACATATGCACAAAGAATGTTTTTAGAAACTGATACTGCAATTTGATTTTTTTTCTTTTATTTTCCTAGTAAATATGTTAGTATAATACATGCTATCTTGCAATTACACTATATTATTGAAAAAAGTTTCAAATTGTTAAAGCTGAGCAGATCATTAACAACAGCTTGTAAGGGGTGCTTACAAAGTTTGGTCCCTATCTTCTCACCATAGTATGATAGCAAATATCTGTAATTGGAGTCAAGAGAAAAGGCACAATTTGCTCAGTGGTAAAAGTAATTATGAGAAGGCAGTTGTTGAAGTAACACCAATGTGTACAGAGACTCCCTAGCATGCCATATGGTCATTTGGTGGAATCTCCCTGTCCTGTGTGAAACATGGTGAGGACACTTTTCTTCAAGACTTTGTGTTATTGGAATGCTTACAAAGGCTCTTGTAGAGTACTGCTGCATCAACCAGAGTTAAATAACATTGCTACAATTCAAGTGAATTTCAGATCTGCTTATCAAAAGATGTGTTCTGCATTGAGATGTTTTCAATAAAGTTATTCAGCATAAATGTCACATCAGATGCTAAAATGTGTGACCATATGTTAACTGAAAATTTTGTAAAGGAAATAAAGGCAAAACGTGTTCTCAAACAATAGGTGCTGGAACTTAAACACGACCCCCCAAAACCCCTCCACCCACACACACCCTCCAAATCACATCAAATAGTGGGTGTGGTCAGTCAAATTTCACAAACAGTAGGAGGGTCTTAAAGGGGCATTAAAGAGGGAGTCCCGCAAAAAAATTTTTTTTTAAAGTCAGCAGCTACAAATACTGCAGCTGCTGACTTTTAAAATATGGACACTTACCTGTCACAGGGTCCAGAGATGTCGGCACCCGAGGCCGAACTGTCCCTCGATCCTCGGATGCGGCCGCCGCCATCTTCGGTATGGGAATCAGGAAATGAGGCCTTGCGGCTTCACTTCCCGGTTCCCTACTGTGCATACGCGAGTCGTGCAGCGCAATCTGAATGGTCCGTGCTGACTCTGGGACCCGTGTGTGTCCCAGCAGACAGCGCGGCGGGGCAGGAAGAGGCCCGTGGGAGTCTATGCCCAAAAGTGGGTGCAAATGCAGGTATCTGCACCCCCCTCCCCCCTGAAAGGTGTCAAATGTGACACCGGAGGGGGAGGAGGGTTCCGAAAAGTGGAGGTTCAATTTTTGTGTGAACCTCCGCTTTAAATACCAGGATTGTATTACACACAGAGTGCAGAGCTGTAAACACAGAAACCGGACTTCTTTGTAAGTGATTGTGGTGAGCAGGCCCCCCCCCAAGGGTCTGAGCCAGAGGTGGTAGAACTAAGTTCCACCAAGTTCCCCCTGAAAAAAAGCCCTGTATATATATATATATATATATATATATATATATATATATATATACACACACACTGCTCAAAAAAATTAAAGGAACACTTTTAAATCAATAGAGTATAGCATCAAGTCACTTAAACTCCTGGGATATTGATCTGGTCAGTTATGTAGCAGAGGGGGTTGTTAATCAGTTTCAGCTGCTTTGGTGTTAATGTAATTAACAACAGATGCACTAGATGGGCAACAATGGGACAACCTCCAAAACAGGAATGGTTTTAAGGGGGGAGGCCACTGTAATTTTTTTCCCTACTCATATTTTCTGACTGTTTTTAAATAGTTTTGCATTTGGCTAGGGTCAGTGTCACCACTAGTCGGATGAGGCAATACCTGGACCCTATAGAGGTTTGCGCAAACAGTCCAACTCCTCCAGGATGGCACATCAATATGTGCCATTGCCAGAAGGTTTGCTGTGTCCCCCAGCACAGTATCAAGAGCATGGAGGAGACTCCAGGAGACAGGCAGTTACTCTAGGAGAGCTGGATAGGGCTGTAGAAGGTCCTTAACCCATCAGCATGACCGGTATCTGCTCCTTTGTGCAAGGAGGAACAGGATGAGCACTGCCAGAGCCCTACAAAATGACCTCCAGTAGGTCACTGGTGAGAATGTCCCTGACCAATCAGAAACAGACTTCATGAGCATGGCCTGGGGGCACTACGGTCTCTAGTGGGTCCTGTGCTCACTGCCCAACACCATGGCGCTCGATTGGCATTTGCCATTGAACACCAGAATTGGCAGACCCACCACTGGCGCCCTGTGCTTCTCACAGATGACAGCAGGTTCACCCTGTGCACATGTGACAGTCATGAAAGGGCCTGGAGAAGCCACGGAGAACATTATGCTGCCTGTAACATCGTTCAGCATGACCGGTTTGGTGGTGGGTCAGTGATGGTCTGGGGAGGCATATGCGTAGAGGGATGCACAGACCTCTACAGGCTAGACAATGGCACCCTGACTGCCATTAGGTATCGGGATAAATCCTTGGACCCATTGTCAGACCCTACGCTGGTGCAGTGGGTCCTGGGTTCCTTCTGGTGCACGAAAATGCCCAGCCTCTTGTGGCGAGAGTATGCAGCCAGTTCCTGGAGGATGAAGGAATTGATATCATTGAATGGCCCCCACGCTCACCTGACCTAAATACGATAGAACACCTCTGGGACATTATGTTTCGGTCCATCCGCCGCCGCCAGGTTGCACCTCAGTCTGTTCAGGAGCTCAGTGATGCCCCTGGTCCAGACCAGGACACCATCCGTTGTCTCATTAGCAGCATGCCGGATGCTGTCAGGCATGCATTCAAGCACGTGGGGGGCATAGAAACTACTGAGTACCATTTTGAGTTGCTGCAATGAAATTTCAGCAAAATGGACAAGCCTGCTGCATCATTTTTTCCACTTTGACTTTCGGGGTGTAGTTGAATTCAGCCCTCTGTAGGTTGATAATTTTCATTTCCATCAAGTGTTGTGGCATCCTTTCATTCCTAACACATTATCAAGTCCATATCAGTATAAATATCTAGCATGATATTTTTCCCCATTAAGATCTAATATGTTTTCAAAGTGTTCCTTTAATTTTTTTGGTGATCTTTTAATTTTTTTGAGCAGTATATTATATATATATATATATATATATATATATATATATATATATACATACACGAAAGAGGATTCCTGCACAAAAAAAATGTATTTACGATGAAAAATTATTACATTAAATACCAGATACAGCTGGTGACGTTTTGGGCTCCAATAGATAAAACCCTGCCTCACAACCCAATAAATCGGACAATTGTTTTTCCAAATCAGTAATTTCTTGAGTGACAGTAATACGTTCTTTTTGTAGAAATTCTACTGTCAACGCAATTAAGTCAAAAGAACATTTGTTAATGATTTGTGTGAACCGTTTCTTGTATTCCTCGTCCTGAGCAAATAAAGTGGGTACTATACGTACTCTGAGTTCTCGGGGTATCAACTGTGACCTATAGTATTCCGCCAATGTCACTTCATGAAGCTCCATCGATATGGATTTTTGCAGTACCTTCTCCAGTTTATGTGTCAATTGTAGCGATGAACTATCCAAGAGAAAATTCCGCGATCCTGTAGTACCTGTGTATATCCGTGTAATCAGCAATCTAGTCCTTCCCATGTACCATAATGTAGAAGCATGAAAGAGGATTGCTGCACAAAAAAATGTTATTTACGATGAAAAAATATTACATTAAATACCAGATACAGCTGGTGACGTTTCGGGCTCCAATAGATAACGCCCTTCCTTACAACCACATATCTGCAACTGGCAATACACATCACTCAATATATATAGCTCATTAACATAGGCCATTAATCAAATCATTAAAGTGAGTTGGAATCAATTAATCTGTGTACAACACTATGTTCCTAATCAATCTGTTAATCACTTTAAGTAGCTGGAGTGACTTTCGGTCACAGGTGCATTTGATTCCTCACTAGGCAAAGAAAAAATTAATGAAAAAATTCATCAGTTCATCTACAGGATAAAAAAGATACATATCTCTAATAAACTTCATTGGTGTAACCCATTATTACCGCTACAAATGAATAAAAATATATCTGCATATATGTTACATATATAAATGTATGAAAACATCAAATTGATAAATACTCTCAAAGGAACAAATATAGATCAAAGTCAGTGTTTAACCCTTTGGGCTGTAACGTGTCTAAACAGTTAATCCAATGTACTTCCCTTTTCCTTAGTTCTAATTCTCTGTTACCCCCTCATCTGTTAATGGGAACTCCATCTATAACCATATATCTTAACTGTGACACTGTATGATTCTTTTCTACAAAATGCCTGGATAATGGTAACTTCTCCAGTTTGTCTCGAATTGAGTATTTGTGCCTTGCAATCCTGTCTTTTACCTTTTGTGTTGTTTCTCCTACATAAACAAGTACACATGGACACTTAATACTATATATTACGTAAGATGATTGACAGGTAAAGTGATCTTTAATGTTTATGTTATATCCCTTGTGTGGGTGACAAAAACATTTACCTTTGATCATGCTGGAGCATTGAATACAGGAGAGACATGGAAAAGAACCATGGTTAGGAGGACCCAAAAAAGTAATATGGGGTGTGGGATTATGATACTGGTCAGATTTGACCAGTCTGTCACGCAGAGTTCTTCCTCTACGATACGAGGGTAATGGGGGATGATAAAACTCAGGGACATTCGGATAATTTTTATTTAATATGGACCAGTGTTTTCTAATCATATTATTGATTTGTTTTGAGAAAGGGTGAAATTGGGAAATGAAAGGCATCCTGCGACCTGTATCTTTATCTTTGTTAAGGTGTAAATTAACACGTTCTTGATGAACGATATCACTGGGGTATCCCTATTGGTGCAGCCTGCCTTCCATTTCATCCAACCTCTCTTCTCTAAAAATGGATTTGTTAGTGATTCTAGATACCCGTTTCAGCTGACTCCTCGGTATAGATTTAAATACCCCAGGCAGATAGAAACTAGAGTAATGCAACAACTGGTTCCATCGGTTTCCGATATAGATCGCTCACAATGTGATCGTCTTGTATGTACAACAATATATCCAAAAATGGAGTAGCTGTATCTGAGGTGGACATGTTAAACTTCAAACCAGGGATTAAATTGTTCAAAGAAGAATGAAATAAAAATAATGACTCTCAGTCGCCCACCCATATGCCAAATGCGTCATCTATGAATCTAAACCATGCTATACAATTGTCAGTAAACAACCTGCAATGGTAAATAAATGCTTGTTCAAGCATATCCATGAACGAGTTGGCATATGGGGGGGCGACATTCGAACCCATTGCTGTGCCGGTGCGTTGAAGATAATACGTGTCTTTAAAGAGGAAAAAATTCTCCTTTAAAACTATTTTGAGTAATTGCAGAAGGAATACAATATGAGAAACTACATACTGTTTGGAGTTCTTTAAAAAGCGTCGGCAAACTTCAAGACCTAGAGTGTGTGGGATGGCTGTATAAAGATTAGCTACATCCCAAGTTACCATAATTGCTCCTGGTGGAAGAACTATAGTCTCAATTTTTTCTATGAACTGATTTATTTTTCCATTAATTTGGTCTTTGCCTAGTGAGAAATCAAATGCACCTGTTGACTGAAAGTCGCTCCAGCTACTTAAAGTGATTAACAGATTGATTAGGAACATAGTGTTGTACACAGATTAATTGATTCCAGCTTACCCGCCGACCGTACGCAGATATGCGTACTCGGCTTTCCGGGGTTATACCGGGATGATGCCCGCAGCTGCAGGCATCATCCTGGTACCGTTGTTTACAGCGGGCGATCGGCTACCCGAGTATAACAACCGATGCGGCTAAAAGCCGCTCGGCTGTTATACCGGAGGAGCGGGAGGGGACATCCCCCCTCCCGCCGCCTCCCGCCGCTCTTATCGGGCCTCCCGTGCGATCGGGAGGCCCGACGTCCAATCGGCTGCCTCCGGCGGCTGTGGGCAGGCTGGAACGAAGCTGTGGGTGGCTTTGTTCCAGCCTTCTCAATGTAAACGCGGAAGCGACGTCATGACGTCACTTCCCGTTTACTCGGCTGCCAATGGCGCCGGTTTTAAAAAAATATACAGTATTCAGAATCGCCGTTTACAGCTGTTTCTGTAAGCTCCGGTGACCAATGGCTGAACCTTTTCGTTCCGCTGTTCGAGTACTTAATGCGCATGCGCGGACGTGTGGGCGTGCCCCTGATGATGTCATTTCTGACGAAACGGCCGTAGGGTAGACACGCACGCACGGACTGCGCATACGCGGACTTTCTGTTTCATTGGAGCTGATTTTAAACTCCTTGCAAGGAACTTTTATTCATGGATGCCTGTTGGCGATTTAAATAAAAAGAAGCTAAACTTTTTTACACTATTGGAGTTTTTTCTTCCTTTTTTTGGATTCTTATCATCGCTAAGAGGGGATTTCCCCTCCCCCTCCCTCTATTGCTGAGGATCAGTCTGGAAACCACCATTACAGCGCTCTCAATCAGGAGCCATCTACAGGGAGGACAACATCTATAAGTGGAGGATATCTCATGCTGTCTTACAAGGGCTGTCTGGTAAGCCTCCAATCTTTCTGTGGTGACGGTTTCTGTTAGCGGTGGAAGTCACGGATTTACCCAGCGGAATATTCACATATGCATTTTGTGGACACTATAATATAATTAAGCACGTTTTTTTATGATATCTGAATTGGTGTTTATTATTATTCACTTATGATCAATACCCACTGATCCTTATCAGATAATTAGGGGAATATTAATGTGCACAGTCTGTCAGCACTTATGTTTTTTGTTTTTCTTTTGAGTACAATCTTTTTTGTCTACTGTTGTAGTAGTCTTCCAGCGCTGCACTTTTTGTATACATATATATTGAGTGATGTGTATTGCCAGTTGCAGATATGTGGTTGTAAGGAAGGGCGTTATCTATTGGAGTCCGAAACGTCACCAGCTGTATCTGGTATTCAATGTAATATTTTTTCATCGTAAATAAATTTTTTTGTGCAGCAATCCTCTTTCATGTTTCTACATTATGGTCCATGGGAAGGACTAGATTGCTGATTACACGGATATACACAGGTACTACAAGATCACGGAATTTTCTCTTGGATAGTTCATCGCTACAATTGACACGTAAACTGGAGAAGGTACTGCAAAAATCCATATCGATGGAGCTTCATGAAGTGACATTGGCGGAATACTATAAGTCACAGTTGATACCCCGAGAACTCAGAGTACGTATAGTACCCACTTTATTTGCTCAGGATGAGGAATACAAGAAACGGTTCACACAAATCATTAACAAATGTTCTTTTGACTTAATTACGTTGACAGTAGAATTTCTACAAAAAGAACGTATTACTGTCACTCAAGAAATTACTGATTTGGAAAAACAATTGTCCGATTTATTGGGACAGCAGGATTTTCTCAAAACTAAAACGGATCTGGAGGAAAAACTGGCTACACACCAGAAGTCTATTCAAACACAGAAACGTACCAAAATGGACCGTGACTGAGATGATTACACCAATAACCCGGTCTACAACTGGTCAGAATCTAATCGCTTCCGAGCCAGATTCAGGAACCCAAGACGTAATTAACAGTTGTCCACATCTAATTCATCTATGACATCCACTGGCTCATCGAAGAATGCCCCCCCAAATCCAAAAGCAGGAGGCGAGGAGGTAAGAAGCACCGAAAGCGCAACAACAAGATCGATCGCCAGCAGGACTCGCAACAGAGGACTTAATCCCTAATGTGGTATCTAATATCTCATCTTTTTTCTTTGAGCACTATAGAGGACTACATTTTTGCCCTAAGGAGAGAATGCATATGTTTAAATTAAAACAGGATTTGTATAGGTTTTATAAAAATTTACACTTAAAGGCTTTTTATTCATTGAGACCGATAGTGAACAGTGGCAGCCCCTTGAAATTATCTATTTCTAATTTAGAATTAAAAAATAAAAGTACTTTCGTTCTTCCTACAAGTTGTTCAGCTGCCGAACTGTTTATTAGCAAGAAAAATTAAATAAATAACTGCGCATCAAAATTAAATAATATTAACCATCTAAGCTGCAGAGTCCTATATGTGACACAAACACACAGAAATCAAGTGAGAAAAATACTGACTCGCGCTCAAAACAAAAAACTAGCATGTGTATGACTGGAACAAAGTACTCAGCCAATATTAGGTAAATATTGTGAAAACATATAATAAATGTGACAAACTTGATATTAGATTGAAAAAATGATCCCACTTCCCCTTAGAGGAATATATTCAATGGCAAATCAAATTCGTACATAAACCATAAAAAATAACAGTGTATATAAAGAGTAATGTCTTAATTTAAAGCAAAATGAAAAAAAGGAGAGAGGAAAGTCCATATACAAAAAACACCCTACAAGTGCTGTGGTAATGTAAAAAAAGAGTCCAATTAAAATGAAATGAAATCCCAGATGTGTGGGTCCACCACCGTAAATGAAGTGACTGGCCGCTTACCGGAACCCCATGACCCCCCGTTACAGAGGGTCTACATGGGCATTGTAGTCATGCTGCTTGAATAACTCAGGAACTGGAATGATGACCGGATTGGAACCTCTCCAACTGTATTGGGGCTGTATAGTGAATGGATCCACAGGGAAAAAAAGGCAACACTCGACCCTCAATGGAGTGTAGACATCATATAGGGGAAACAGAAGAAGGCTCCCATAGTGTAAAATCAATTGGTATTTTATTAAAAAACATATAGTAAACACTCACATATAAAAGGCAAAAATCCTCTGATGAGAGGCAGTCTGTAACACCGGCCGGATGTGCACAGGCCGCCCGTCCTGCTGGAGTACAACGATAGAGGAAGGTGACGCGATGACACCGCTCAGCCCTACGCTGCGTTTAGCAAAAGAATTGCGTCTTCCAGGGGCACGGGCGGTGCATCGCGTCACCTTCCTTAAATAATAACAATAAATAGAGAGAGAGCCTCGCTCTGGGTTCCATTGGAACCGGACGTCCGCATTCGTGTGGAGCGCAGAGAATTAGACACAAGGGCGCATGCGCGCCCTGTGTCGTAGCTCCGATCACGTGATGCGGCGTCAGGTCGTACGTGAGGGAAGCCCAGGGCGGGGTGAAGGCCAAAGGGGGAGGTTCCAATACGCCTGCGCGCCCCGAATATCCACATGACACGGCACCAGGCCAAACTAGCGGCTGAATCGCCCCACTGCACACAGGCAGCAGAGGCCAGAAACAGAAGGGGGAGGGGAAAGGAGGGGACCCGGACGGAAAAAAGCCAACCCCCACACGTACACACTGGGCTCCCACACCAAACCCCTACCCAAAAAAAAAAAAAAAAAAAAGGAGAGAATGCGCAACCCAGAGAAGGCCCACCATCCACCATACCAGCGTGCGTCCACACTGAGGTGGACAAGTCACCTCATACCAAAAAGCGTATGAGTGGTGACACACATACAAAAATGGAAAATGAGGTCTCTGGGGACGTAATAAAAAGGAGGACCTCTAGTGGTCAGTCTAAAATATTGCATACAAAATGCAATATTGAGGAATGTATTCCTGGATACATATATGCATCATGTGAAAATAAGGAATGTATAAAAAACTTAAAAGTAAAAAAGGAGGACAAATAATAATAATAAAAAATATAAAAAAAATATTGAAAATATAATGTATAAAAAATATATATGAAAAAGGGGGGGAACTGTGGAGTTGATTCGTGGATTAAGTATGTGCATCCAACTGGGCCAAAAAACCCCGAAACCTCTCAAAGTCCTTGCCCACAGACTATGACATAGGGCCAAAAAATAATTGTGTTGGTACGTGCTACCAAAAAAATTATTGTGATAAAAAATATATATATATAAAAATATATATATGAACCTGAAGCGCAACAGGTGTTCCAATTGTATGAACCCAGAGCGATGGCTTTAACACCGGATTCATAAATACAATATATTTATATCACATGATCAAAAATTGCATAAGATTACAAAAAAAAAAAATATATATTAGGCATTATTGATGAAGGCATTTACGCCACTGTCGACGTTCATGCCGAATGGCACGTAACTTTTGACTTTGTATATCCAGGACATCTCTAACTTAGAGATCTCCCTAATAAGTGAACTGCCTCGCCAATGGGGTTTGTACTTGTCAATTCCTACAAAAAGTGTTTTAGAGGGGTCTCTACTGTGGACCTGATCGTAATGCCTGGAGACAGGGTGTTTATCATGACCTCTTCTTATATTCCCTATGTGTTCATTCAGGCGAACACGTAGGGCCCTTTTGGTCCTCCCTATATACTGGAGCCCACAGGGACATTGTAGGAGATAGACCACCCCTTCAGAACTGCACGTGATAAATGGTTCAATATCATATGAACACCCTGTGCTGGTAGATGTAAATGTTGTGATACGTCTAGATCTATTGATGTTGAGGGAACACACTTGGCATTTTCCACATTTATAAAACCCCGTCAGATTTTGAAGAAAAGATCTAGTTACTTGTGGGGGGTCTTGGACTGTGGGTGCTACCCTATTGCCCAAGGATGCTACTCCCTTAAATATCACTCTAGGGTTGGATGGTAGAATGGTCCTAAGGGCTGCATCGCTACCCAGAACGTGCCAGTGTTTACGTATCAGTTGCTTGATCGCACGGTGTTGTACTGAGAAAGTGGTAATAAATGGGACAGTGTCTGAGACCTCCATCCTAGGTCTAGAAACATCAGACAGTAGATCAGCCCTATCTCTATCCCTTGCTGATTTGACCGCCTGAGAGAGGGAGAGCTGATCGTATCCCTTCTCTAGGAATCTTTTGGTCAGAATAGATGCTTGATGGTCAAAGGTAGCTATATCTGAACAATTTCGTCTAAGACGCAAAAATTGTCCTAGAGGGATGGCCTTGATCCAGGGTTCATGGTGGCAACTGTCTACAGAGATGTAAGCATTTCTGTTCGTTGTCTTGAAATATGTGGATGTCACGAACTGTCCATCCACGATCTGGATATTCAAGTCCAGAAAGTGGATGGCATCCTGGCTGGCCTCAAAATTAAACTTGATGCCTCGATTGTTGGCATTCAGGGTATTCATAAAGTCTTGGAGTTCGGTCTCGCATCCATCCCATAGGAGGAGGACGTCGTCAATATATCTAGCCCACAGGAGTACCTCAAGTCTCCTGGGGGCGTCGACGACGTCCTCCTCCCTAATATCTCATCTTTTTTCTTTGAACACTATAGAGGACTACATTTTTGCCCTAAGGAGAGAATGCATATGTTTAAATTAAAACAGGATTTGTATAGGTTTTATAAAAATTTACACTTAAAGGCTTTTTATTCATTGAGACCGATAGTGAACAGTGGCAGCCCCTTGAAATTATCTATTTCTAATTTAGAATTAAAAAATAAAAGCACTTTCGTTCCTCCTACAAGTTGTTCAGCTGCCGAACTGTTTATTAGCAAGGTCAAGGGGGAAATAAAGCAATTTTTGCATGACCAATCTAGAAGGGACCATAGACAGAACAATTTAAATCGGGAAGAATTTACTGCTTTATCATCTTTGTCTTTGAGAAAGGAAATTACTATAAAACAGGCGGATAAGGGCGGTTCCATAGTCATTATGGATACCGACAAATATGAAGGAGAAATACAAAGGCAGTTAGCTGATACTGATGTGTATATGCGATTGGATAGCAATCCCACCACGAGTGTTTTAACTAAAATAAAAAAAGTTGTAAAACAGGCTGTACAGGCAGGAATAATAGACACTAATACAGAAACGTTTTTGATTTTAGAACATCCCATTACCCCTAATTTTTACGTGTTACCAAAAGTACACAAGGACCCACAAAATCCTCCGGGTCGCCCAATCGTCTCTGGTATAAATTCTGTCACCATGCTGTAATGGAAATTTGTAAGTTCTGTATATAATTGTATTCTATTTTGTATGTATTGCACACTGCCCTCACTGTGCACACGGCACTAATAATGTTTTCAGTACATGTTTGCATTCTTTTGAGTCCTGATTAGAATTAGCCTGCCTATGTAACATCCCTTGTTACCATAAACATACAATTGTACTATTAATGTGATACCTATATAATCACGTGTATAAAAACCTTCAATTGCGTCATAATAAAGCAGAACAGTTATTTGGAAAGATGCTGTATCTTTTGTGTCTGTTCCCTACTGCAGTAGTTATTAATTTGGAACCACTAATCAATATGAGGATAGGAGTTGCCTATCTTCAAATTGTCCAAGTCAATGCCAATAGCTAAATATTTAGACAAATGCCTCACTCCATTAATTGTAAACACTCGATCTTATATTCGAAATACTCAAGACTTTTTAGAAAAAATTGAGAATATAGTTCTTCCACTAGGAGCTATATTGGTAACTTGGGACGTAGCTAATCTTTATACAGCCATCCCACACACTCTAGGTCTTGAAGCTTGCTGACGCTTGTTAAAGAACTCCAAACAGTATGATGTTTCTCATATTGTATTCCTTTTGGAATTACTCAAAATAGTTTTAGAGGAGAATTTTTTCCTCTTTAAAGACACGTATTATCTTCAACGCACCGGCACAGCGATGGGTTTGAATGTCACCCCCCCCCCCTCCATTTGCAGGTTATTTACTGACAATTGTATAGAGTCATTATTTTTATTTAATTCTTATTTGAACAATTTAATCCCTGGTTTGAAATTTAACATGTCCAACTCGGATACAGCTACTCCATTTTTGGATACATTGTTGTACATATAAGATGATCACATTGTGAGCGATCTATATCGGAAACTGACGGATCGGAATCAGTCGTTGCATTACTGTAGTTTTCATCCACCTGGGGTATCTAGAATCACTAACAAATACATTTTTAGAGAAGAGAGGTTGGATGAAATGGAAGGTAGGCTGCACCAACTGGGATACCCCAGTGATATCATTCATCAAGAACGTGTTCATTTACACCTTAACAAAGATAAAGATACAGGTCGCAGGATGCCTTTCATTTCCCAATTTCACCCTTTCTCGAATCAAATCAATAATATGATTAGAAAACACTGGTCCATATTAAATAAAAACTATCCGAATGTCCCTGAATTTTATCACCCCCCATTACCCTTGTATCGTAGAGGAAGAACTTTACGTGACAGACTGGTCAAATCTAACCAGTATCGTACTCCCACACCTCGTATTACTTTTTTGTGTCCTCCTAACCATGGTTCTTTTCCATGTCTCACCTGTATTCAGTGCTCCAGCATGATCAAAGGTAAAAGTTTTTGTCACCCACACAAGGGATATAACATAAACATTAAAGATCACTTTACCTGTCAATCATCTTACGTAATATCCATGTGGACTTGTTTATGTAGGAGAAACAACACAAAAGGTAAAAGACAGGATTGCAAGGCACAAATACTCAATTCTAGACAAACTGGAGAAGTTACCATTATCCAGGCATTTTGTAGAAAAGAATCATACAGTGTCACAATTAAGATATATGGTTATAGATGGATTTCTCATTAACAGGCGAGGGGGTAACAGAGAATTAGAACTAAGGAAAAGGGAAGTACATTGGATTAACTGTTTAGACACGTTACAGCCCAAAGGGTTAAACACTGACTTTGATCTTTATTTGTTCCTTTGAGAGTATTTATCAATTTGGTGTTTTCATACATTTATATATGTAACATATATGCAGATATATTTTTATTCATTTGTAGCAGGAATAATGGGTTACACCAATGAAGTTTATTAGAGACATATATCTTTTTTATCCTGTAGATGAACTGATGAATTTTTCCAATCATTTTCTCTTTGCCTAGTGAGGAATCAAATGCACCTGTGACCGGAAGTCACTTCAGCTACTTAAAGTAATTAACAGATTGATTAGGAACATAGTGTTGTACACAGATTAATTGATTCCAGCCTACTTTAACCACTTAAGCCCCGGACCATTTGGCTGGCCAAAGACCAGAGCACTTTTTCCTATTCGGCACTGTGTTGCTTTAACTGACAATTGCGCGGTCGTGCGACACAAATAGAGCTTTCTTTTGGTGGTGTATTTGATCACCTTTGCGTTTTTTATTTTTTGCGCTATAAACAAAAAAAAAACGGCAATTTTGAAAAAAACGCAATATTTTTTACTTTTTACTACAATAAATATCCCCAAAAAATATTTTTTCCTCAGTTTAGGCCGATACGTATACATATTTTCAGTAAAAAAAAATCGCAATAAGCGTATATTGATTGGTTTGCGCAAACGTTATAGCGTCTACAAAATAGGGGATAGTTTTATGGCTTTTTTTTTTTTTTTTTTTTTTTTTACTAGTAATGGCGGCGATCTGCGATTTTTATCGGGACTGCGACATTATGGCGGACACGTCAGGCAATTTTGACACATTTTTTAGACCATTGGCATTTTTACAGCGATCAATGCTATAAAATTGCATTGATTACTGTAAAAATGTCACTAGCAGTGAAGGGGTTAAGTGTATCCTGGTACGTGTTCTAACTGAAGGGGGGAGGGGACTGTGCAGGGGAGATGACAGATCGTCTGTTCATACTCTGTATGAACAGACGATCTGTCTGTTCTCCCCTCAGAGAACCGGAAACTGTGTGTTTACACACACAGATTCTGGTTCTCGGTGTGCCCCGAGTGATCGCAGGAGCCCATTGGTGATCGCGACCGCCAGGCACTTGCATCGGCTCAGTGGGAGAGCCCCATACTGGCCGTCTATGGTACTGATGTACCATGACGGCGATTCGCGCAGCCGAGCCATGTTGCCGCAGTACAACTGCAGCGGCTGGTCGGCATGCGGTTAATGATTTGATTAATGGTCTATGTTAATGAGCTATATATATTGAGTGATGTGTATTGCCAGTTGCAGATATGTAGTTGGGAAGGGCATTATCTATTGGAGCCCGGAATGTCACCA